>NC_140923.1:15723778-16100330 GCF_045865225.1 Trachurus japonicus
AAGCTCACCTTTTCATGCGTGGAGGAGTCAGAGGGACCAGCCGCTACCTCCACCATTATACTCTCTCCACTCTGTGGGGGAAAAAGGCCGAAAGAAATGTTAAGTACGACACAGTAAAAACAGACTGCAGACACATGTGAATAAGTTTGAGTGAAAATTGTTTTTGACATACCTTTGTAAATAAAGGTGTAATAAATACGAAGAAAACATCATAGACAAACAGGACTGACAGTAGTAAAGTGCAGGCCTGTAGAAGACAAAGACAAATACATTATGTTTTTTTACAACACCATTAAACAAACACTTTCTGTAGTGTGTGATCGAGGTTTGGAGTCTGGAGTCATTTTTATTCATTTATTTTCTCCCTGACCTTATTATATGCACATGTAATAATATACAGCTCTGGAAAAAATAAAAGAGACCACTACTCCAAAATGTTCTTAATAAATCAGCCTTATCTCTACATGTACCGTATGGCAGCCATCGTTTCCAGTGTCTGTTGAACTCCAACACAAGCACACCTCACTCTACTTAGCTGATCACCTGAACCAAATCATATTTAATGAGGAAGATTATAAATAATAATAAAAAAAACACTGCTGCGATTAAAAATTGGGATTATTCCACCATTGTTGATTTCTAAACTCTTCCTAAGTTTAAAAAGTAGTGTTGTGTTCAGTCAGTAGGTTATAGAATGAAACAAACGTGTTCATTTTACTCAAACACGTACCTATGAATAGTAAAACCAGAAGAACTGATCATTTTGAAGCGGTCTCTTAATTTTTTCCAGAGCTGTATATGTACATATATTTTCATATATAATTTGTTATTATTTATTTTACTTATTCCTATATCTTTATTATTTTAGTTTTGTTGTTTACTTATATGTATCTGTACACATGTACAGTATACAGTAGGTATGGGTAGTATGTGTGAATATATATCTTATGATTAGGGATGTCACAATTACTTGTTTTCACAATTAATCGCGGTATTAAACGCCACAATTATTTAATCGTAAAGATTCCTAAATACCATCACTTCCCAAAAAAGATTATGTTGGAACCATATTGGCAGATGTGGCACCAAAATAAAGGTAAATGCTCAGATACTGGTCCATTTAACTAACGTAACATTTAATTGGTAGGAATTTAAATGTTAGTGTGTCATTTTTAATTAAAAAAAGCAAAACAAAACAAAAAATGATTAAAATAAACGTAAACATTTGGTATAGATGACAATTTATGACCTGAATATTTCAAACATTTCCCCTGGGGATTAATAATTGGTCATATATTAATAGATACTTTAAATATTTTGTGTAAACAATGAGTAATGTAGTTATATTTTGACTATATTTGATTTTACACATTCATAGTGTTGTGAAATTAATTAATGCATAATAATCGTAACACCGTGATTATTTCTCTGACAATAAGTGGACCAAGAAAATTTATAATCGTGACATCCCTACTTATGATTTATTGTTGTAACATTGACTTGTATCTTTCTATATATAAAAAAAAGTTGATCACAAAAACAAAAAAACACTTTCCACATTGTTATGGTTTTTGTATCCCACCTTAAATGTGGGCAGTCTGACTGTTTTGAGCATGTAGAGACAGAAGGCGATCCCCAGGGCGTCCTGCAACACCCACGCCCACCTGGACGACACATAACACACAACACACCAGTCTGAGTCAGCAAACACCATCATCACATAAATACCATCAACATGTTATCGCACACAGACGAGAGGACAAAGTTGCCATTATGTCACGCAACACAACAAACAACACTCAACGGTGGAGAGAACACCTGTTTGTAAACTAACGCTCTCAGGTGTGGGCGGACTTCTGCAGGACTAACTGAGAGTACACTTAATACACAAATAAAATACTTTTTTAACATAAACTGAACTTTTGCGAATATGCCGCAACACTGGCTCTGTGTCTTTATATCTTCATGCTACAACTTTAAAGGGATAGTAGCATTTTTTTAAAGTGGGGTTGTATGATCTACAAATAGCCCCTAAGTACTTAGCCCATAGCCCTGCCCAGAGATTTACAACATACATTGTTGTGAATGGACCCAAAGAAACAGCCTATTTTCGTGGCCTAAAAGAGGTTTTACCTGAAAAAAAAACCACACAGTTCCATTGTTCATTCACCATAATACAATTTTTTCCAGCCCCTCAAAGTGCAGGAAAAACGCAGTTTTTATTTGGACCTAACCAACTGCTGATCGGCGGGCGCTAACCCTGGGTGGAGGGATACGTGAGTTGGTTAGGTCCAAATAAAAACTGTGTTTTTCCTGCACTTTGAGGGGCTGGAAAAAATTGTATTATGGTGAATGAACAATGGAACTGTGTATTTTTTTTCAGGTAAAACCTCTTTTAGGCCACAAAAATAGGCCGTTTCTTTGGGTCCATTCACAACAATGTATGTTGTAAATCTCTGGGCAGGGCTATGGGCTGGCGTTGCTAACGGGAGGAGTGCAGAGAGTCTTCTACTGCAATTAAAGTACTTAGGGGCTATTTGTAGATCATACAACCCCACTTTAAAAAAATGCTACTATCCCTTTAAACACTTTTATGACAAAGATTTGCACATGCATTAAAGAGTGGGTCGTAAATGTATAAAATGAATGTATGATAACAAGATTAGACTAAGACACTTTAATTTATAAATGCATGTGACTAAAAGTGTGTGTTTGTTTGTACTCACTGGTCTTCGTTGCGAAACACCATCCAGGTGATGCTGACACCGATGCAGAAGGCCGACAGCAGCAACATGCGGATCTGTGGCCGCTTGTGCAAGTACGGCAGGTTGTTCTCGGGGATCCTGCGGTCAAAACAAGTCCCACAAATCAAGAAATATGACAACAGAAAAGATGTTAGCTTTGAATAAAAGTCAATCTGACAGCCACCGCCTTAAAAACTGGTTGACAGCAGTTTGTCTTAGTTGTTTAAGGTTTATAAGTAGATACATTTGTGGACAAGCCTTACAGAAGAGATCTAACTCCATGAGATTCAGGACAAATACAGTAGGTGCTGACAGACATGGGAACAGTTGTTATGAAACCATCATGTGTAGACTCACCTGCACTTGCAGAAAGGAAGTCTCCTGACGAAAGGCCACAGGCAGCTGTACAGGCCGACGGAGGAGGCCACACAGAAGATGGCAATGACCCAGATGGCTGAACAGTGAGGGAGGTGAGAGATTAGTGTCTTATTATCTATTGAGAAAATACACTTTTTTTTTTGTTGCTACGTTTGCTCTTTGACAAAGTGAGCCCTTAAATGTCTGAATAGTGGTGTCAGTTTAATCACTTTAAGTGCAGCTTTCCAACCACTGAGCGAAAGAGAAACAGTGACTGAAAAAGCACCGAGCTTGTTTCAGCAGCTATCGGTTTAATCTATTTATCAGTGAAATGTTATCTGAGCCATTAGGCTCCTTTTCACACAGTCAGAGGGTTCACACATCCAACAGCAGCCACAGCTGCACGAAGACGAGGTGAGGAGGAGACGTTGGATAACAAAGTGAGATAATAATTCACTAATTTCGTTAACGCCAAGTGTCGTGCGAGTCTGATATCAGATATTGTTCTTTAGCTGCTAAAACCACATTGCACACACTGTGATGACAGGCCAGGTGTCAGGAATCCTAATAGAGTAGCCTATGATTTATTAGGCTTTAATTTTATTGCTGATACAAAATGAACCACAGTCCTGCAGATACCTTTCTTAGTTTAAAGAGGAACTATGTAAGTTCGGTTGTTTTTCCACTGTTTTGCTAACCCTCCTCCTGGCCATGTGCATTTGTTTACAACAAAGCCGGTGAGAAATCAATCAATAGAGATGTAGATAATGTTACATATTATATACGATGTTACGACGTGTATATTTGTGGAGTTTAATCTGTCATAAACAAAAGATTACGGGTTACGGAGCGTGTTTGTGCCGCGGTGCTGCAGGGACGAGAGCTGCGGCACCAGGCCGGAGGTTGGTTTTCAGAGAGCCTCCATTCTCCCTCGTAACAAGTTGAGCCATTTATGAAACCATCACAATAACCCCAAATCTGTTTGATTAAATCCTGCATAGTTCCTACTTTAAATGTCATTTTCTAATATTGGACATCGTTGGACACAGTTGACAGTGTTTCCTAAACAGCCACTACATCCATCCAGCTTCAAAACCAGAGAAGACAGATGACAGCGGAGTCGCATTGATCCAGGCTTGTGTCAGTCACAACGAAGCCTCCAGTTAAAATTATTTGGCGCACAAGGAAAACACTTTTGGTCGTCTGCTCTGCTCTGCTGCACACACGGCCTGAATCTGAGACCAGACCCACAATGAGACATACAGAAGGATTTATGTACCCGTTTATGCTTTCACTTCGAGTGGCAGTAAAATTCAGTCTCATGTTTTTAATTAACCTATTGTGTCTTATATTTTTGACTAACCCATTGAGCTTAAAGAAAACTGGAACTTGTACTTGTAAGCAAACCCTATAGATTTGTGTTGAGCTTAATTCATAATGCAGTAAATACCAGTGTCCTGTTTGCTCATTCAGAGGCACACTGTGAGCAGCACAGAGCCACAGAAACATCTCCAAGGCCGAAGGGAGGTGAGAGACCTGTGAGGCCTCCTGAATAGAAACATTGTGCAGAAGGGTTTTGAATTATCTGTATTATGGCCTTGGACTCTCAGACACCTGGGACAAAAGGTTATGGCAGTGTAGGGAGGATTCCTGTTGTGTTTCAGGTCCAGACTTTGATGAGACCAACCTGTGCCAGCCTGAGTGCACCAACGAAGGGAGGGCTAAGTCTAAACCACAGCTACTCCCCACCTGTTTTTGACCAATTAGAATTAATTACACACACACACACACACACACATAGTGCGAAGTGTTAAATATCAATGTAACGCTTTTGTCTAGAGGCAGATGACGGAGAACTCTCGCTCTCCTGGCATGGTGGTTGCAGCAGCTGACTGCTTGCAGACTGCGATTTCTTGAACAGGAGAGTTTCTTGTATCTGATTCGTTTGATGATCCAATTTTAATAAATAGTTAACTAGCACATCGTTGTTTGTCCTCTCTTGGAATAAACGAACACGCATGTCAGTTTTCCTGTTTTCAACCTGACATCACAGAGAAGTGGATCCAGCCGCAGCCTTTTCCTCTCTAATTCTGCACCAGAGTCGAGTCTTTGAGCAGGACCTGAAGTCTGTGGGCCTGTCCCAATATGCACACTCGATCACACTTGGGCACTTGGCGTGCGCGTTCATGGGCTTAGTGTCAGTGCGCAAGTGTGTCCCATTTCTCCAACGACCGAAAGTGCAGCGCGTTTGATTTGCACTTTACCCACACTTATGGTAAGACCGCATCCGAGCGGTATTTGGCCAAGTATAAATCCCACAATGCACCACGGTGAAGTCCGCCGTCACCCAGAGCCACAAGTCACATTTAGGAAATGCGATTGAATTAATCTCAATGAAATTAAAGTAACTTTCTATCTCATAATTATGACTTTTTAATGTCATACTTTTATACTGTTCATGTTTTTATATTTTCGTTTTTCTTGTTTGTTTTATTTACTTACGGAGTTGGGCTTACACATTTATGATTTGAATCTTGCGCATAGAGACACTTTAGGAGTAGATGAGACTGATCCAGCAGCACTGTTTATTAAAACTGTTGCTGTGTGTGTGTGTCGTAGTTGTGCTAGTGTGCGCAACGGCACAGGCTGCACTTGTCAAGTGTGTCCCAATTGCTTTTAAATATCCCCCCACTTAATCCATGCTTGCACACTATATGTAAATATACGTTCCGCCTGAGCCAAGTGTGGAGAAATGGGACAGCCCCTGTGTGTTATTATCATGATGTGTGTATCTGGATCGATTAGCCTGTGAGTGTCCTGGTGTCTTGGTGTCTTGTGTCGTACCCAGGCGGTCGTAGAAAAAGTAGAGGAGCACCAACATGCTGCAGCACATGACCACGAACACACAGATCATGATGGGGGTGACGTCCACCGTCTCCTCGTCCTGCTTCTCTGCGCCGTCGTCCCGCTTGTGCTTCATGTAGCGCCTGCAGGGGGGTGAGAGCAGCAGAGAGAAAAAAGTCGGTGTCTGGGACGTTGGTTGGGAGCAGCGCGTTCATAACTCTACAGCCCAGTGATCGGCGGCGCCTACAAAGGCTCATCCTCCTCCTCCTCCTGTGCTGCCAACTTCACAAAGCAAAGCAGAGACACAGTTTGCCAGCTCTCCTTTTCATTCGTTTCTTTGAACGGTTTTTTCACTGATGCTTTGTGACTCGCCGAAGCAGCCAGGATGAACCATCGGACCATCCACAGTCAATATTTACCATCATTTAGCTGCCTGGGTGATTCACTTCATTCCCCAAGTTCAAAACGCACACACACACACAAACACACAGTCGTACTCCAAAATGTTTTTTGTTTTTTTTTCGCCTGTGGTCCCCGTGCGTCAGAGACCCCGTCTGACTGTGCCCTCAATCACCTTGGCAACTCCGTCAGTAAAGATAGACTGCGATTGGCTCGAGCAGATGAGTCACTCGTACGGCCTCAAATAAACAGCGCTGCCCTTTAGAGGAGTTGCAGGGGTAACAATGCAGTTTGAAAAAGAAGAGACTGAAACAAATGTACTTCGTCAAGAAAGCTATGACTAATTTTCCCCAGGGATGACTCTCCCGATAAATTAACTTTGATTTAAATTTAGCATTCAGGACTAAGAGCATGGTATGTGCAGGCAGGAGGAACTCTGTGTCCTGTCATAATGCGCTCTGTACGCGTTGTGTAGAAGAAAATATGGAGCTAAAAACTGTATTATGCAACCTACATAAAATGAAAAAACAAGCAATATCAAGCAATTATCATGATTTTTATCCCTTAAAAGACAGATCTTTATCCACATAATGCTACTTTTATATTACTTACTGGAACCGGATTGGGATGGATCAAGAAATTCTTTTACATTTGAATATATGAAAATAAAACACTGCTAAATATGTATTTGTAATAATAAAGGTTTAGCTGCTAGAAAAGCAATCACAAAGAAATGGCTTAAGCCAGCATCCAATTTGTTGATGAATGGTATGATATCATTTACGATATATTTGTGTTGGAAAGAATCACTTTTTCAATGAGGCTTCAGCAATCTAAATTCAAAGACATGTGGAAGCAAAAGTTATATCGGTAAAGGTATATAGTTTTTTTTTTCTTTATATATCAAGATGTTCTTGGTTAATTATTTATTTCCTTGTATTATTATAAATAGAAAAAACTCCATGTTCATGTGTTAAAAAGAAAAGCGGTAACCCTTTAATTAACAGGGCGCTAATCACGTGATAATGTCAAGAAATAATAATTAATGTCTAGAAAGAGCCTAGAAATAACGGTCAATTTCATAGTAATGTCGAGAAATATGGCCACAAAATAATGATTGATGGCGTAGAAACAGCCCAGAAATAACGGTTAATTGAAAGGACTTGATGGAGAAAAATTCTGGCCTTTCCCAAAAAATTCAAAGCATGAAAAGCATGTGTAATCTTTTGCCTTTATGAAAAACATTACGTGATAATGTCAAGTAATAGCCTAGAAATAACAGTCAATTTCATAGTAATGTAATTAGCAGCCTGTAAATTAAAGGGTTATCAAAAAAGCTTTTAAAAAGAAAAATAAATAAATAAAACACTGATATTAAGCAGAGTTAAACTTCAGGTTTATCACTAATTATACTGTCGAAACCTGCAAATCAGTCGACTTACTTCTTACAGTCTCTGCTGCCGGCCCAGTAGCCTCCGATGGCAACGGTTCCTACGGCCATGAGGAAGATGATCACCATGTTGTAGTCCAACACCGGCTCATTGGGTGCGTACATGGCCACCAGTTGTCCTTTACCGAAGGTCTGCAGAGTCAGAAACAGCATTAGGTCAGACAGGTCTACAGTCGGTCAGTGCCTCCACCAATCAGAGATGCTTCCTCACCCTGGATAATATAAAATACTGTCAGTTTAAAGGGATAGTAGTTCAACATTTTGGCAAATTGGCTCATTGCCATAATCCCTATAGTCATAGCAGCAGGGTTCGTTACCTTTAATTGTCGGTGCAAGCTATTTTTAGAGCAGCGGAGCAGAGCTGCGAGCTGCTCAGAGCTACGCTACGGAGGCTCATTATGGGATTTCTTGGTTTCCCTCATCAAACTCATCAAATACACAATCTAACAACTCCAAAACGCTCTCGTGGACAAGTTGTGACCTGCACATTCACCACGCTATGAGATAATAACGGAGTGTTACGAGACGGAGTTGTTTCGAGGCAAATGCAGAGACTGCCTGCCGAAAAACTGTCCCTGAAGGCAACGCACATCAGCGGTTTTGCATGAATTTATCTCGAAAACAACTCTGTCTACTCCTAAAACTGTAGGGATTATGGTAATGGGCCAATTTGCCAAAATGTTTAACTATCCCTTTAACAGTGAATTCATCAGTTATGGTTAAACATGTGTCACCTTGGCCTGTAATAACCACCAAAATTGTTATATACATTCTTTCCCTGAGTCCGAGTCAATCTTTGTGCCATATTTAAAGAAGTTTGCTTATAGCATTCGTAAACTATCATGTTCACAAATATCGGATGGAAAACCTGAAAACATGGAGCATCTGGCCCTGAAAACAGACACGGTGAGCGATTCATCCCTCCGCCTCCGCGTGACGAGACAGGTAAACTTGACTGTGGTTTCTGTGTCAACTAGCCAGCCTCTCACCTTGCTTATGTCCAGCATGTCGGAGTAGCTGAGCAATGCTACGGGAATAGAAATCTCCTCATACTGAGTCTTGTTTCCCGCTGGTGGCGTCTGCAGAGACAAAAAAAACCATGTGTTTTTATTTACTGAGCAACAAAAGTCCAGTCCAGTCTTGATGCATAATGAGTAAAAGCAATGGCCTGAAAATGATTTTAAGTTACTATATTCAGGGTTACCAGTCTGTCCTTGCTGACAATGAGCAGGCCCTTGGCGCCATTAATCTGGGCCAGTCGGACCTTTTCATAGAAAGTGCAGTTGCCCCTCATCACCATGGGGATGCGATTCGGGAAGCCTCCCTCTGGGACTTCAGAGGCCGAGCACAGGACCGATGTCGTCAGGTCATAGATCTGGAGACGCGACTGCAAAACAAAACGGTTCATCGTGTTCATCGAACGGCTGGAGGATTCATTTGAATCAGGGTTCCTACAGCTTAAGCCAAGTTAAATTTAAGACTTTTTAAGACTTTTTTAAAGCCACTTGAAATGAAATTTAAGACCGACTTCATAATAAACACAAATGCAGAAAAAAGAAAAAAAAACACCACATCAATTACAAAGGGTTAGGGACAATTTTACCCACTTTCCTATGTGATCCAAGGTAAAGTGACTGCTACATGAACATTGGATTGTGTCTCTTTCCAGCTGTCCTTTCAAAATAAATGCATAAAAAGTCTGAAAAACAAAAACACTGACTTGGGAGCTGGAGGCGGCCGCCACTAACTTCTCTATGTCGGATTGTTACCAATTATTTTGAGATTTGAGACTAATTACAACCATAAAATCCCACTTACCATGTGTTAACATTTTTAAGACTTTGAAAAATTGATTTAAGACATTTTAATGCCAATTAAGGCCTTGTAGATTAATGAATTCAATGCCTTTTAAGACTTTTTAAGGATCCGTAAGAACCCTGTGAATGTCATTTCTGAACCAACTGGATGTTATTGTTCTTTTCAAAAACAAAAAAAAAAACCCTCTTGAGCTGGAGCATTCCTGTCATACCAGTTTAGTTCATAATAATCGATTTATGAAAATACTTCATGAATTATTAAAGCAGAAGTAAGCGATCCGGTCGTTTTGGCTAACTTCTTGTCAGCCGATGGAGTTAGCAGCCCCCGCCCTCGTCATGGATCTATTGGTCCTCGTCCCTCCGTCACCACATTCACGCGCATCCCTTGGCTGCACACACAGAGAGGACTGCCCCTTTATGCCGTTCTCTCTCCTCATTGGATAAAGGTTGTAGGATACAAGAAAAGTTTTCTCCTCGGCTTACAGCAGAGCAGAGTGACTGACAGACCCGTGTTTCGGACCAAACACTCTATGTAAGTGATTGCCGTCGGGAGAGATAACTATTTAAGATTTAAATTAACACAGATATTACGCTTACTTCTGCTTTAAAGCTTTGCATTATGGACTTGGCTTGTTTTTTTTCCTAATGATAAAAATTATATACAAAAATAAAACCCTGTTGTAAATGTTCGAACTTTCTGGCGACCAAGATGCTGTAATTCATGCATTTATTTATTTCCTCCTGAGTGGATTACTCTACTGTAACTCATTTTACTGAATTCAGACAGAAAGACCTTTAACGTGTGCAGTTTGTTCAAAATCCAAAAAGGCACAGCAGCCTGTACTGTATGTGGATGTGGATTCCTGAAAAACACATCGATTCATCTTATATTTGTGTGACTAATAATATCTATGTAATCTAAATAATAATAGGAGGATTTTAATGTCAATAAATCGAACATGGTTGCAGCAGCTCTTGATGATCGCACGTGACTTACCGCCTTGTTAAGGTCCTGAGGTAGACGCGCCCACTGCGAGTTGAAGAATATGCAGTAATCCTTTCCCTTGCTCTTGCCCTGGTCACTGACATGGGCCATCCCATATTCTCCCACCACCTGTCAACGACACAGCAACGTTAGTGTCACGCCACAAACTTTGATTTTGGCTCTTTTGACTGTATACAGAAACGTTCATTTCCAGCAGCACCAGAACAGCGGATGCCATTTGATTAGATTTTTATTTGTCTCAAACAAGCACATCAAAAGACAAACAATCTATGTAACAAGAAACAAAACAATAATGATACTGTGCAAGTTTGAGAAGGGGCTGAAGGAAGCAAAGCTTATCAAGTTCAGCCCCCCCTTACATTGTGATTCATGTCATACATCTGTAGTTCCATACAATTCAGAAGATTAAGAATATATTGCTTTAATATGAAATAAGACCATGATTATAAATAAAAAGAGTAAAATTAGCTGTCAAGTTCTTTATAGCTGTCCAAGAGTGTATGTTTGTACTTACTTTTAAATTGTTTAAAGTTATTGCACATTTTTATATCCTCATCTAGTCTATTCCACATTTTAACACCACAAAAATAGATGCCAAAACTTTTCAGGGTAGAATGGATGGTAGATTGTTTAAAGTTACAGTTCCCTCTTAAATCATATATGCTTTCTCTGACCATAAACATTTTTTGGATGTTTATTGGTAGCAACCTATTCCAGGCTTTAAACAAAATCTGACCTGTTTTGAATTTGACTAGGTCCTCAAATCTTAAAATACCCTGCAGCCTGATAATGACGTTGGTTTTGTAGAAGTGGTGTGGCTGGTTTATAGATCTACGATTTGGATTAAAATGTGTAATGTGTAAAATGTTTAATTAGAACATATAGTTAAAATTATAGGGGTAGGATTAGATAAGTTTATACTTCTTCCTACTCCTTTTCGCTCAGGTAAACTGCGTTGCTTATGAGATGTTACTTTTTTTGTGTATACATTTTTGCTGTTCACTTATTTCCTTATTATATTATTATTTTATCTTATTTTTTTTACATTGTCCTTTACATGATCGAAATAAAGATATCAATCAATCAATCAATCAATTATTATTTTCATTGTTGGCTAATCTGTTAACCTGCTTATTTACATGATGAGTCAATTACTCTGTAAGCCCATGGTAATCTCTTCAAATGCCTTGTTTTGTCTGGCGGTGGTTTAAAAATAGGTAGCAGGTATAGTAGTGCCATTTTACATTTTAGCTCCTAAATTACTTAATAACCACAAATGTATTTAATTTATGAGATTTTCTGTCTCTCGCTTGATTCATCAATTTATCAGAACATATTATTTTTTGTTTTACAGACATGTCATATAAAATTATAGAACAACGGAAATAAATTACAAAAGTGCACACATTAGACCGCATAATGGATATCAACGTAAATTAAATCATACAACAAGAATTTAAAAAATATATATTGACCATTATTTTATACATGAAATTTATCAATAACTTGTTGCCATGTTCCATAAATAATCCCTGATCTCATGTTCACAGTTTCATGTTGTTTTGTCCCTCTTCTGTGGTTTGTTTTTTCTCTCTCATGTGTCCACAGATGTATATCTCTTGTATTACAGCCACTTGTAACATCACATTAACATTATTTTAAATAAATGTCTTTTTTACTAGGGGGTTGTACTTTGCAAACATTTACACGCACATGTTTACTGTTTATAGTTTTATTATTTCAACGAAAGCCGATCCAATAACAATAACTATGATCTGAAATACTTTGAGAACACTTTCCATCTATATAACAACAAAGAGGGAGTCTTCTTATTCCTATTTTGTTGTTCAAATCAGAGAAGACTGACTTAGTGGGTCAAGGTACAGTTGTTCTGTACAGTTTCACTATTTCACCCAGACACATTATAATCAACTAAATATTATTTAGCTGTATAATAAAACTGCATGTATAAGACGCGTTGTCATCTCCTTCTGTAGCCTAAAGTGAGCTGTTTGCTACCAGTCCTCGGTGCTGCTGTCTGCAGTTTTGACACTAAAAACACGGTCTGTTGTTATTATGACACTGTGCCTCGGCGATGATGTGGTGAATCAGCGATAATCTCACTACATTACTGGTCTGGTGCATCTGAAGGTGAGTGATGAGCAGGTTTCAGGGGCCCACGGACGGTGGATCATCACCGCAAGCTAACACTTATAGCATCCCAAGCTACGACTCCCCCGGAACACGGCGAGCAAAGAAAGAAAGAAAAAACTCTCCATTTTTTTGTCAAACACGTGTCATTACCTCACATAAACGCACAGATAAATCATTTTTCGGTAAATTAAAGGCGGTCTCTCTCACCTTTTGGACGAGAAAAGCGGCCCAAATCAGTGTTTCAGGGACCCTCATGATGCTTTAGCTCGTTGTTGTTTCCCCCATCAACCACCACCGTCCTGCAGCTCCGCCAGAGCCCAGCTGTTCCGGCGGGACACGCCCCCTTTCTGGCAGGCGAGTGTTCTGATTGGCTGGTGCAGTGAGACGCGGCTGAGCACGTCTCTGATTGGTCGAAGTCAAAGTCAGTCAAAACTGATTACAAAATAAAAGTCTTGACATCGAAAGTTGCGAAAAAACGACAATAAATCAGTCAAACTCATTACATAAGGCTATCGTCTTAAAACTTTTCTTTTTAATTTTCTTTCTCTATCGCTCTCTCTCTATTTGATTTATGTATTAGCCTATTATTATTACGTTTTTGTTTTTGTTTTTATCTCAAAGACTGCATTACCCCGAGCATTCCTTGTTATGTTGTATGTTATTGCTGTTGACTCTGTACACTGCATTGTAATAATAATAATAATAATAATAATACATTTTATTTATAATGCACTTTACATTTAAGCAATCTCAAAGTGCTACAGTACAAGCTTAATTTAAAAAGGGACACAAGTTAAGAAAAGTTAAGAAAAGACAATGAGTGTACTAAAATTTAGCAAAAGGCTTTCCTGAATAAATAGGTCTTCAGGTTTCGTTTAAAAGCATCAGTGGTCTGTGGGCCCTTGTGTAAATAAAATAAAATAAAGTTGGGAAATATGTTTAACCGAGTTGAACAATTGAGATTTCATAAGAAAAATTGGCAGGTGAAAAAAGAAAAGTATGGCTGTGGTTTAGACTAATAGCCCTCCCTTCTTTGGTGCGCTCAGGCTGCACAGGTTGGTCTCATCTTCTCAGCACACAAACCTCTGGACCTGAAACACAACAGGAATCTCCCCTACACTGCCATAACTTTTCCATCCCAGGTCTCTGACAGTCCAAGGCCATAATACAGATAATTCAAAACCCCTTCTGCACAATGTTTCTGATCAGGAGGCCTCATCACAGGCCTATCAAGTTCACCTCTCTTTCCTTGCAGGTGTTTTCTTA
This sequence comes from Trachurus japonicus, assembly GCF_045865225.1. Lineage (NCBI taxonomy): Eukaryota > Metazoa > Chordata > Actinopteri > Carangiformes > Carangidae > Trachurus > Trachurus japonicus. The sequence continues at coordinate 15,737,816 of NC_140923.1, forward strand.
CAATTTGGCTCTGTGCTGCTCACAGTGTGCCTCTGAATGAGCAAACAGGATACTGGTATTTACTGCATAATGAATTACTGTAAGGTCAACACAAATCTATAGGGTTTGCTTACAAGTACAAGTTCCAGTTTTCTTTAAGCTCAATGGATTAGTCAAAAATATAAGACACAATAGGTTAGTTAAAAACATGAGACTAAACTTTACAGTAATGCCACTCGAAGTGAAAGTATGGTAGGCTACATAAATCCTTCTCTCTCCATGTGTTACCACTGGGTTAATGCTTGACTCCCTCACATTCTTCAACAGGACACAACAGCTCAAAAACAATTTATATAAAGATAAAAGTTTCACACACCACTCAGGATTAACTTGTTTAACTGGGTAAAGTGCTCAATCTAAATCTACTAAAACAATCATTGGTGAGATATTCAGTGTTGATTAACAGTTTGACAATCTCCAGTGTAGAGACACAGCCAGGTTCAGTTTTATTTCATCAGTCAGTAAAATATTTGTGTTCTGTTTTATTTATTAGTCAGTGATAAGACACAACTTCAGTTAGTTTTCAGACAGTTTTCACCCTAACAGTGTGGATTATGGTGGAACAACCCACATACAGTTTCTGCACCTTTTCCAGCTGCAACCAGGGCCGTTGTATAGGGGAGAAAGGTGATGATAACTCTAGGGGCCCAGCGCCCAGTGGGGCCCATAAAAAACCCCAGTAGTCTAATCTTTGTATGACTGATTTATTCTGCGTAAGACCCTGACTAATACTCATAGTACACTGTAAGAACTCAACATCTTTCCAAGAATATTTGTCTTATTTCTTGTCCAAATGTCTCATTTCTAGTCAAAACTAATCTCTTTCCACTTAAAATAAGACTCATTACCGAAAAATTAACTTGTTTTTAGATAATTTTCACTTAAATTCACAATAAATAGAAAAATCTGCCAGTGAAAGTAAGTTTTTTGTGCTTGTAATAAGGAAGAAAAACTTGCTCCACTATCAGATTTTTTCTACTTATTCCAAGTGAAAATATGCTTGAAAGAAGTAAAAAGTGTCTAAAAACAAGCTACTTTTAATATTATGTGTCTTATTTTAAGTATAATGAGATTTGTTTTGACTAGAAATGACATTTTGACCAGAAATAAGACAAATATTCTTGGTAAGATACTTGAGTTTTTGCAGTGTAATGCTGCATTAGCATCAAAACAAAGAAGGCTAAATAAAAAACGATGATACATACGTAGTCTAAGGGGAAAAAAAGGAAAAGTTAGGGGGAGGGGGCCATTTAGTATTCTTTAAGGGGGCCCAGAATTCCTAGCAACGGCCCTGGCTGCAACTATCATTATTCAAAGGCGATTGAAAATCTTTTAGGACAGTTTTTATAGACTGACAAAAACTTTCGAAGATGTTCATGTTCATTTTTTTTCTTTTTAAACCCTTTCCAACTTCTCCACTTACTCAACTGTTCACCATACCGACCAGCTGTCTTCTGTTGAAAAATATCTCCATATTGTGCCGCGCTCCCTGGTGGTCTAGTGGTTAGGATTCGGCGCTCTCACCGCCGCGGCCCGGGTTCGATTCCCGGTCAGGGAACATGTTTTGTGCGCACCTTTCCCCCTCCCAGAGTTAGGCTACTTTACCGATCACAACGCGTTTCTCTCATCTGTAGCATAGATATACCGTCTGAACAATCACAGAAATCGCTGTTTGAATTCACAGCAGCATCCATCCAACCATGTTCAACTTGTCTCCTCACTCCAGCACATCGAGTATCAGATCGATACCATAATACCATCCCTGCTCCTCATATCAGCAACTGTGGAGAAAAGTTTTGTTTTTCAGCCACCTAAGTTACATTCTCAGACTGACAAACTGTAAACTAAGGTTTACTTGTAGATAGATAGATAGATAGATAGATAGATAGATAGATAGATATACTTTATTGATCCCAAGCTGGAAAATTACAGTGCAGCAGCAGCATTACACAGACACACAGTGACGATAACAACATATAGTATAAGAATATAAAGAATAAGAATATAAAGAACAAACTATACATAATAAAATAGTAAAATATAAAGAACAAACTATACATAATAAAATAGAAATAGCAAATAAAATAAAATGTGTACAAAAGTATATACAACAACAAATTGGCAGCGTTGACTTTAGTGCAAAGTAGAAAATGCGCGTGTGTGTGTAACTGTGTGTAGAAAAATAAAGTGCGTAGTGACTGTAAGTTATGACCAGAGTTTTTCAGCTGTTATTATACTGTTATTATTGTAGCTACTATATGAGTACTGTAGTTATGTTCTATAAAGGGTATATATTTGTTATATAGCCTATTTGTTTTACTCTTTTCATAATAATTTCCTGTCCTAACCTTTACAGTCTATGGTCCTAACTAAATACTAAAATCATCCTGAGCTCATTAAACCAACACAGCAACTTTACTTTACATACAGTGGGTAAAACAAATCTCAGTCCGAGTCAATACACTCTTTGATCAATTATACACGTCACAGTTTAATGGTCATTTACATACGCACACCTTTCCCTGGTGGTCTAGTGGTTAGGATTCGGCGCTCTCACCGCCGCGGCCCGGGTTCGATTCCCGGTCAGGGAACTACTTTTACAGGTCAACTTTGATGACACAGTTACCTATTAACTGTTAAAGCTTCAGCTCACATATCAATGCACAATATCGGACTTCTTCATAAAAGTTTACTGCCCACGATCTTTAAAACACAGAAGACTCTAAACTAGCTACACTAAAAACCTCAGTGCCCCCAAATGATATTGATTATTCATACGTTATTCAGGAGGAAGATCTTGTGAAAGAGTAACAAACTTTTCCCCCCCTGTAGCCTACTATCTAGTTAATTATTCAATCTCAGCTTGGATAGTGTATGTCCTTTATGTTGTCCAGTTGGGGTCATTCCTATGTTCCCACACAGCCCTATGTTCCCACATTTCTAACTTTTGTTGTCACTGAAAATTAGGCCCTATGTTGCGCAACAGCCCTTTGGTCCCACCATTGGTTGGGTTTAGGCAATGAAGAAAAGAGTTGGTTAAGTTTAGTAAAAAGACCCGGTAGAGGCTAGACAGGCCAGATAGACAGAGTCCAGATAGGTAGAGAGAGTCCAGTGGGAACATAGGGCCTAATTTTGAGAAAAATCTTACAACTGTGGGAACATAGCTGGCTTTTGTTTTGTGTTTTTCTTTTCTTTTTTGCAGTATCTTGATAGTCAAGTCAAAACAGAAAGGTGAGTAACAACTCAAGCATAGTTTTATCAAACAGGTGTCACCTGCAGTGCTCAGTGTTAGTAGTTAATTGCGTTGTGGTCTGAATGACCTCAGCTCCCTCTTTAACACCAGCAGCTCTTACATGCTGGATCTTGTTATTCATTGACGTACTGCAGCGGAGTGATGTCATCCCATATGCCCGTCCTTCTGCCGGGTATTTACCTGCAGCTCGCAGCACATCAACACCGGAACTGGAACGATTTCAGCCTTCACAACAAAAGCACCAGTTTCATATCGACATTGCATACAGTATTTGCTCAAACATACATCTTCAGACTCACTCTGAAATGTTGTTGGCTATTGCACTGTGCATTTCAATTTAACGATGCAGCTATTGTGATTAGCATTATTAACTCTTGACTCCAAACATTTCGGAAAAATAAATATCACATTTTAGTTCTATAGTTAGTTAGTTTAAGTTTATTTCGGACATGTTAAAAGAAATAAAACATAATACAGAAATGGACAGACATAACATATAAAAACTTTGCAAAAACAATATATGAACAAAATATATATATATAATAAAAAAAAATTTGAAAATAAAAGTAATTTGATTTGTTTGTTTGTTTGTTTCATATCCGAAAATGAGTGGGAAGAAGTAAAACTTATTTACTCCCACCCCTTATTCATAAAATATCTATCAAGTTATCTAGTCATTATTACTTGAAATTATCTATCAAGTTATTTAGTCATTATAATATATACAGTAAATTAATTTATGAGTTATTTAACTGGATTTATTCTAATATATTCTTATATTTATATTTATATTTATATACATATAGATTTATTCTAACAACTAGTCTTTATCTCTCTATATAGTCATATACATATAAAAACATATACAAACACATTCATACATACAAAGACAAACTGAAAGTAACATGACATTTTCTAGCAGCACAGGACTGAGCAGCCAAACAGGCAAGATTTGGATCCTTCACCTCACCTGGATTTAATGGGGATGGATGCTGTTGGATGGTTTTACTATTGCCTGCTTCTCCGGCTGAAGAAGTACAGTTGCTATACGTCATCAGTCAGTAAATCTACAATATGAAGAAAGTGCAGGGTGTAAAAAAAAAAATCTATGCATCCAACAACATCATTATTAACATCACGTTAGTTACCTTACATTATTTTTTTTAGATGCTTTGATATCTGTGTATGTGCAGTACAGTGTAAGGACCATGACTGACTGTAAACAAGGCGCTGAAATGTCACAACTCTTTCTGGTACATCAAGTGAAAAGGAAATTGAAAACAGCCATCTTGTATTGTTGTAGTTTTCTTAGTTTTCTAATACTCTGACTCAGGAACAACAGAAACAAAACAGATGGCTCAGTCTAATCTAGTTGTTCTCACTTGGCTGGTGTTCATGACGTCTTCAAACAATATCAGGGTATCTGATATAAGACCTTTTTTGTTTTTACACATAAATATTCCACAACAGTATCAAATTGGTAAAAAATAATAATAATAATAATTTGAAAACACAAAATTACCACAAAAAACATTAAGTAGACAAGAAACGTGAAGTAGAAAGCAAAACAATTTAGCTTAAAATAGCACTTAAATTATGCAGTATTGCTTCAGAGAAATGTTGGTGACGGATAAAACTGCAACTTTTAACCACAGAAGCAGTAAAATTATTACCAATGTCTGATCAAAATTATGCTATCACAAAAATACCATTGATAAACATATTTTTTTCCCAGTAAAGGTCAGTCCTAGGTCTGCGAGGCTTTTATTTTGAAGGACAGGACCGGAAGTTCTGCAGTTGGCTGCGCTAGCTTGACCCCTGTTCAGTTTTCTCTCAGTTTACAGAGGAATGCAGCTCTAGGAGTCAACTTCACCGTAAGTACCCGCTGTTCTCTTACCTTTGTAGTTTATTTCTTTACATTTCTTACAACTATCTAGTGTCATTATAAAAAAAAACTTGTATTTTCCAGAGTAAAAATAACAAACAGCGCGAGCCCGGTGTTTATAGTTGCTATGTTGTTACCGTAGCTACGCGGCTAGGCTAACGTTAGCTGTCTGTCGTCGCCCGGATTTCCCTTCATATCTTCCTATAAAAGTGTTTGTTTCCTTAAAATCTTTAAAAGACTAACATCTTGTACATTTTAGTTGATGTTTCCCCTTTGTATTTGTGGCGATTACCTCGATCTTCGACTGATGTTTCACGTCTTTAAGTTACTGCCTGGTTGTAACACACGAGTCGCTGCTCCGTATCTTGTGTTATTAGCTAACTTAGAGATAGATAAATAGATATATAGATCGATATACTTTATTAAAGACACATCCCCAATGAGAGGTCCATAGCATCATGAGAGTAAGACACATACAGGATAGAAACATCAGTAATATACAATAAAAAAACATGATAATATAAAGGAAACCTCAATGTAACGCCAGCCCATTAAGACAGTTTTTTTTTTAAATATATATGTAAATATAGGCTTTAAAGAATATAATCATAAATAGTTTTATTATAGACCTATTACAATAGGTACTTTTTTCATGAAGTAAGCTGACACACATTGGGGAGTGTGTGTAGTTTAAGCCCCAGTCCCTTTAATTTAGTGAGAGCGAGATATCTGGTCCAGGGAGGAGGTGATGTCAGTAGGTCTGGTATGCGGGAGTCTGACATCAGCCAGAAAAACTAAAGCTGTGTTTACTCGGGCCAAGTAAGGAGGGGAAAGCTGCCAGGTCGTAATGAGAGGTGAATGTCCCTGTACGTAGGTGGAAAATGGGGATTGTAATCCACCTAGACAGACTAGACTAGACTCTACTCACATGACATTGTTGTTGTGGTCTCTGTGTTGTGCAGGATTTCTACTGACTGTTTCTAATCTTCCTCCTTTTTCCTTTTTTCTTCACAGCAGTGAATCTCGAGGCTTCACTTCTATCACACCATGGCTGGCTTCAGGCAGGAGGATGTCGAGTTGTACTATGAAATGGGAGAGGAGCTGGGCAGGTGTGTGTGTGTGACTGAACATTGAAGCATGTTGGGTTGTGGTGCGGTGCGGTCCGGTCAGGTGTCAGCATCAACATATTAAAGGGATAGTAGCATTTTTTTTAAAAGTGTGGTTGTATGATCTACAAATAGCCCCTAAGTTCTTTAATTGCAGTAGAAGACTCTCTGCACTCCTCCTGTTAGCAACGCCAGCCCATAGCCCTGCCCAGAGATTTACAACATACATTGTTGTGAATGGACCCAAAGAAACAGCCTATTTTCGCGGCCTAAAAGAGGTTTTACCTGAAAAAAAAAAAAATAATATAATTTTTCCAGCCCTTATCGCAGTTTTTATTTGGACCTAACCAACTCACGTATCCCTCCGGCCAGGGTTAGCGCCCGACGATCAGCAGTTGGTTAGGTCCAAATAAAAACTGTGTTTTTCCTGCACTTTGAGGGGCTGGAAAAAATTATATTATAGCGAACAATGGAACTGTGTATTTTTTTTCCAGGTAAAACCTCTTTTAGGCCGTGAAAATAGGCTGTTTCTTTGGGTCCATTCACAACAATGTATGTTGTAAATCTCTGGGCAGGGCTATGGGCTGGCGTTGCTAACGGGAGAGTCTTCTACTGCAATTAAAGTACTTAGGGGCTATTTGTAGATCATACAACCCCACTTAAAAAAAGGGCTACTATCCCTTTAAAGAGCTGTGTGTGTGAATGAGACAATGAGACATCAACTTTCTAGTGTAGTTGATTGTTTTCTTTCTATCTGCAGTAATGCAGCAAAAGTTATGACGTCACGGCTTCTCAATGTGCCTTTCCACCTCCGCTGTGGTGTAGAGCCTCGAAAGGAGAGGGCACTGAGCGTGTGTGTGTATGTGTGTGTGTGTGTGTGCACTGATAGAAAGTTATGCTGACATTAAATGGGCGAAAATTAGATTCTCTGAACAGACCTGCCCTGTTAAACGCTGTCTTCATACTTGAAAATCACCTTCTGTTTGTTGCCATCTATAAATATGGATCTGTATTGTATTGACAATGTAGTGTTTTTCTCTCAGTAACTTGTCAAACTCAAACTTTATTAATAGCTGCCACGACAACTGACAACTACAACCTAACTCTGTTTTCATATACAGTACATAGCACTTAATCTAGTGTCAACAAACCCAGGGGTTGGGGGTCTTGCACAGGTCCCCATGATAACTCTGTGGGCTCACTATTTCCCTGCGTCATCTTTGTTAATACAAAGAGGAGCTTGAAGTTTCCCAAGAAAAGAGGAAAAGCGTCAGCGCAGTGGAAATACTTCTGTTTGTTTAACTATGTTGATAAACTTCGAGTTTCATCACTGGGTGCCCTGTCACGTCGTCTTCTATCTTCTTTTTAATGATTCGGACTCACATTTCAGCAACATTGTTAAAACCAGTTGTTTTTTCCCTTTTTTAACAAGAAAATTAGATTATTTTATTTTTCTGAAGAATATTAGGGTTTTTTCATATTTTAAACAGAGATGACTTAAAGGATAATATGTATCTTTTGTAAGAGTGGTTTGTCTGGACATGTTTACCTTTTTTGGGGGGCCTCTTTAAAATCCCTCAAATGAAGCAGCATTAAAACCCACTCTTTAGTTGAAGTATATTTCAAACATTGAGGCCAGTATCTGTTATGGAGGATCGAACTCAAGCCAAAGAAGTTTGGACGCACTCCCGTAGTCTATAAAATGTTGAAAACAATCAACACTGAGCAGCAGCCAAGAATTAAGTCATTATAATAACATAGAGCTGGAAAAACAAAAAAGACAAATCTAACTACCTGAGGTGATAAAACTGGCACGCAAGTGGTATGGAGCACAAACAATAAAACAGTACAGATAATCAGACATAGCAAGAGGCAGTGGGGGCTGTACATACTTTGTACATACATCTCTGACCAGGACAGAGCAAAAACTATCACTTAAAGCAGATATCATCGGCACGGCCGTTTCGGCTAATGCTGTGTTCAAGGCAGGCTTTTGAAACCGTAAGTTACAGCTTCAAGTCACAACTACGACTTGGTAGCGTTCCAGGTAACCCGTAGCTCGTGTTTTTACCGTCCTGTTGTCTGTGAAAGTTCCCTATAACGGCCACTCGTAACTTCCGACCCGTGAACTCGTACCAGATCGAACTGGTATGACTTCACAGGAAGGAAAAACACAAAGTACGAGTTTCCTTGAACGCACCATGAGTTAGCAGCCCCCGCCCTTGTCAGGCATCAATTGGTCCTCGTGCTACGTCACCACATTCACGCGCATCCCTTGGCTGCACACACAGCCCTTCATGCCGTTCTCTCCCCTCATTGGATAACACTTGTATCCCACAAGGAAAATTTTCTCCTCGGGTTACAGCAGAGCAGAGTGACGGAGAGACTCGTGTTTAGGCTGAAATACTTCATGTAAGTGATTGCTGACGGAAAATAGGACTATTTAGGACTTATATTAACAAAAACATTCCACTGATATCTGCTTTAAACAGAGGAAGGACACGTTTCAGAAAAGCACCTAGCTTATAAAAACTTTTGTTTTATCAGACTGTAATAACAAAATAAGTTTAAACATAGATGGGCGACGAACATAGTATTTAGGGAGGTATTTTTCTCTTAGATATACAATACATGTGTTCTTGCATTCAAACAAAACATGGAACTCATCACCAATCTGGCCGTCTTTGCATAGATCACATAACCTCCGACTTCTATCGAGTCCTTTGTACCTTCCAATAACTTTTGGTATTCATTTATTTCATTTATTAGTTTATTTCATAGGGACAGTGCACCACTAATCAACAGTTAAAAGAAAAACTGTAAGTGGGCCAGAGTTAGTCAACAAGGCTAGTTTTCGTCCGTTGTCCCTGGCCAGATGTTAAAGGCAACCTAAAAGCCAAAAAAAAGGGCAACAATTCTTGTATTGTTTACTCTAAAGTGGCAGATGGCCTGTCTATACTTTCGGTTTGAACACAATAAATACTTTTCTAACTTAAACCTATAAATAACTGAATCGATCAGTGGTTATTTAAGTAATTAAATATAATTTTTTTCTGTTTTCTCTCCATCCTGTAGCGGGCAGTTTGCCATCGTTCGCAAGTGCAAGGAGAAAAGCACGGGTATCGAGTACGCCGCCAAGTTCATAAAGAAGCGGCGGCTGTCGTCGAGCCGGCGAGGGGTGAGCCGCGAAGAGATCGAGCGCGAGGTCAACATCCTGCGGGAGATTCAGCACAGCAACATCATCACGCTGCACGACATCTTCGAAAACAAGACGGACGTGATCCTGATCCTGGAGCTGGTGTCGGGAGGGGAGCTGTTCGACTTCCTGGCCGAGAAGGAGTCGCTGACGGAGGAGGAGGCCACGCAGTTCCTCAAACAGATCCTGGATGGCGTCCAGTACCTCCACTCCAAACGGATCGCTCATTTCGACCTCAAGGTCAGCAGCGTGTGTGTGTGTGTGTGTAATGACATGTTGGTGAGAAGAAGTTCATGTTGTACTGTAAGTATCTGGCACCGGTGTGTTGTCAGAGATTTTTCCATCTGTAACACAGGATGACGAGGCGGTTGATAGCAGGGTTCTTACGGATCCTTAAAAAGTCTTAAAAGGCATTGAATTCATTAATCTAAAAACAAGGCCTTAATTGGCATTAAAATGTCTTCAATCAATTTTTCAAAGGTCTTAAAAATGTTAAATCAGAAATAAGCGATCCGGTCGTTTGGGCTAATGCTGCGTTCCAGGCAGGCTTTTGAAACCGTAAATTACAGCTTCAAGTCACAACTTACGACTTTGTAGCGTTCCAGGCAACCCACTCGTGTTTTTCCGACCTGTTTTACCTGTGAAAGTCACTATAACGGCCACTCGTAACTTCCGACCCGTGAACTCGTACCAGATCGAACTGGTATGACTTCACAGGTCGGAAAAACACAAGTTACGGGCTGCCCTGAACGCACCATAACAGTCCTCGTCCCTACGTCACCACATTCAGGCGCATCCCTTGGCTGCACACACAGCCCTGCATGCCGTTCTCTCTCCTCATTGGATAAAACTTGTAGGATACGAGAAAAGTTTTCTCTTCGGCTCAGAGCAGAGCAGAGTGACTGACAGACCCGTGTTTCGGTCCAAACACTCTATGTAAGTGATTGCTGTCGGAAGATATAACTATTTAAGACTTATATTAACACAAATATATCGCTTACTTCTGCTTTAACATTTGGTAAGTGTGATTTTATGATTATAATTAGTCTCAAATCTCAAAATAATTGGTAACATTCTGACATAGAGAAGTTAATGGCGGCCGTCAACGCTAAATTTCTTACGGCCACCAGCTCACAAATCAGTTTTTCTTTTCCCCCAATCATTCATGTAGCAGTCACTTTACCTTGGACCACATAGGAAAGTGGGTAAAATTGTCCCTAACCCTATGTAATAGATGTGGTGATGTTTTTTGTTTTTTTTTGCATTTGTGTTTATTGTGAAGTCGGTCTTAAATTTCATTTCAAGCCGGCATTAAAAACGTCTTAAAAAGTCTTAAATTTAAGTTGGCTTAAGCTGTAGGAACCCTGGTGTGTGTTGCTCTGGGCCGACAGTCGTAAATGACATGTTGGTGAGAAGAAGTTCATGTTGTACTGTAAAGTATCTGGCACCGGTGTGTTGTCAGAGATTTTTCCATCTGTAACACAGGATGACGAGGCGGTTGATAGGCAGACACACACACACATACACACACACACACACACACACACTGCTTGTGCCCTACAGACAGGACAAAGCAGAAAGATAAACTGGGCTGATGAACTCCGTACAGCTGCTGTGATTTATTGATTTATAGATCGAAAGAAAATGAATGAAAGAAAAGAGAAAAAAAATGCTGCTTTTCTTTGAGCTCCTGTGTGAAATACATTTAGTTTTTCTTCTTTTTGGACTGTAAAGGCAAACAACAAACAGCTACTAACAGGCATTTTGAAAGATTAATCATAATCTTTGGTTGCAGCTGTAGAATTTTGAATCATGATGATAAGTGGAGATGATTATTTATTTATAAATGTTTAAGTCATGTGCACACGTACTATAAAACAGGAAAACAGGACCTAGTTATTCATACTCCTGCTGAATTCATAGATAAACAACTGTACACATTTGCCACATGATCCCAAGTGGTTTAAAATATCAATAGTGCAGTTTTAATCCAGGATTAAAATTGAATGTCATTACAATGGTAGAGCAAAGCATACAAGTATTATTGTGATACACCTAATAGCAGATATATTTATGGCATAAAAATGTAATGAATTTTTCAAATTAATGTATCTTATGAGGTCTTACAGGATGCGTTAGGAGGGAGTTTCAGGGTCAAGAGTATATTGCAGATATGTTTTTTCAATAAAATGTAAGAAAAGGCCCCAGATTTCATAAAATTCACCAAGACTATGTTTAAGACTATAAGTCAGCTTCTCTAATGCCAGACAATGACTAATAGGGGGATTTTTTCAGTACATGGCAAATATGCAACGTTTTGAATGGCAAGGCAAAGATGAATCAATTTGATTTCATGTCATTTTAAGGAAAACAATGGAAAACATCTTCTACTGTCTCTCTGTGTGTATGTTTGAACATTTCCTCCTCCTCACACTGTGTTTCTCAGCCTGAGAACATCATGCTGCTGGACAAGAACGTCCCAAACCCCCGGATCAAACTGATTGACTTTGGGATTGCTCATCAGATTAAAGCAGGAAATGAGTTCAAGAACATCTTTGGGACGCCAGAGTTTGTTGGTGAGATTTTCTTCTTTCCTCCCCTCCTCCCCTCCTCCCCCTCAATCCTCCTCTTCAACAAATTCATTTCACACAGTTAAAATGTTTCACTTCACTGTAGAAAATCATAACTCAGCTTTTGTGCTCGCCTGCGCCCACGCTGGCATGTGAGGTAAACCTTGTAAGTGGATGATGGTCTGCTTCAGATCTCAACATCTGGTTTGAATTAAAAGAGTTCATTCCTCTGTGCTTTGCAGCGCCAGAAATAGTCAACTATGAGCCACTTGGACTGGAGGCGGATATGTGGTAAGATGTGAACTTGTGTGTTTTTTTTCTTTCTTCACCCCTCTGAAGATGTGCACTCACACATGTGACAGTTTCCATTCATGTTTGGCTCTTCTCTTCTCTGCAGGAGTATCGGAGTAATCACATACATTCTGTGAGTAATGCTTCACATCATGACTGGTTGTTGTCATTTGTAAAAATAAAAAAACAGAAACAGAAATCCCTTCACCACCTCCTCCGTACTGTATGTCATCTAAAGCGCAGCCTCTGTGTGTGTGTGTGTGTGCCTGTGTGTGTGTGTGTGTGTGTGTTAGGTTGAGTGGCGCTTCACCGTTTCTTGGCGAGACCAAGCAGGAGACGCTGACTAACATCTCGGCCGTCAACTACGACTTTGACGAGGAGTATTTCAGCAACACCAGCGAGCTGGCCAAAGACTTCATACGCCGTCTGTTGGTCAAGGACCCAAAGTAAGAATATCTCCTCATTAAAGCCACAAGAAAAGGAGAAAACTGTTTGTTCTGTAAACATATGAATGTACTGTGTGTTGTGTGTAGGGATGTCACGATTACAAATTTTCTTGGTACGATTATTGTCAGAGAAATAATCACGGTATTACAATCATCACGATTATTATGCATTAATTAATTTCACAACACTATGAATGTGTCAAATCAAATATAGTCAAAATATAATTACATTACACATTGTTTACACAAAATATTTCAAGTATCTATTAATATATGACCAATTATAAACCCCCCAGGGGAAGTGTTTGAAATATTCAGGTCATAAATTGTCGTCTATACCAAATTTATGTTTATTTTAATAATTTTTTGTTTTATTTTATTGTTTTTTTGAAATACAAATGACACGCTAACATTTAAATTCCTACCAATTCAATGTTACACCAGTTAAATGGACCAGTATCTGTGCATTTACCTTTATTTTGGTGCACATCTGCCGATACGGTTCTGACATCATCTTTTTTTGGGAAGTGACGGCATTTAGGAATCTTTACAATTAATTAATTAATTGTGGCGTTTAATACCACGATTAATTGTGAAAACAAGTAATCGTGGTACATTCCTAGTTGTGTGTCATTTTGTGGTGCTGAGGGTAGGACAAAACGGTACAGAGGTAGCTTTCTACCCACAGCAGTTGTAATGCTGAATGGTGCGGCCACAAGATGATCTTTAGTTACATCCGGGGAGATGTTGAAGCACTTTTCTGTGATTATATATTTTGGGATGATTGTATTGTTTTTCTATGGTGTGATTTGTCTGATGTCATGATGTCTGTTGCATGGCTGTTATTTTATACTTGGATTGCTGAGACAACACATTTACCATTTGGTACTAATAAGGAAACCTTGTAGCGTTGTAAACTCTTTCTCATCGATGGATTGTTTTACTTTGCAGGAAGAGAATGACGATTGATGACAGTCTGGAGCACCCCTGGATTAAGGTGGGTGATGTATTTTCATTCATTCAGAAATTTTATTTAATAGGATAAACCCCTTGAGAGGAATCCTCTCGTTTTCGAGGGGGTCCTAATATACATTACAAACCAAAAAGAGACAAGACACAATCAACAATCTACAAACATACAACAACAAAGACAACAGACATCAACACAGACATAAAAGAAATGAGTACAAAAATGGACACAACCTCTCGATGGCTGCAAATGGCCATAGCAATAGCCTAAATAAACTAAGAGAAATGTAAAATAATAACATAATATTCAAATTGAAAATTAGTGTGTTACAAGAAAAAAAATGATATAAATCATCTGAAACATGTGCAATTTAACTCAAAATAAGAAGACACAGAATATTTAAACCTATGAAAAGAGGTCAATGAGCGTAAATTTAAAGGAAGATTATTCCAGTCTGAAGGCGCTTTGTACATAAATGCTCTTTTACCAATTGTTTTGTTCACTGTGGGGGTAAGGAAGAGGTACTGAGATGAGTGCCGTAAATGGTATGTTGTATTAAGTGTTTACGTCCAGCAGTATAACATTCAGTTGGCTGCTGAGCTGTAATAAACCTAATCATCTTTTTTTATAAATATATATATATAAAAAAGAAATATCTAAGGTCTGACATGTAATATTCTGAAAGTATTGAGAAAATGAATCCAGGCCTCGTCTGGATCCACATGATTAGATTAGAACAATTCATTATAACTCTGCCTCGGGGAAAGAGATATAGCTGCTACAGTTTCTATAGTTCACAATGACGCAGCTCATCCTCTAATGAAGACGGAGCCCAGAGAGACCAGTGCTTCAGCGCTGCTCTCTCTTCATTGGCTGCTGGACGAGTTTAAAATTCAGTGCAAAATTGTTATTCCTATCTATCAGGCTCTACATGGTGAAGCCCTGTGCGGTTATCTTGAATCGCTGCAAGTACAGTAGTTTATACACCGGCTGATAACTGACAAAATATTGTAGAGGTGCTCGAGGTCATTCATAAACAGTTAATAATAACATTTATTTGTAAAGCGCTTTTCATACATTGCCGTGTAACTCAGAGTGTTTTACATTTAGAGATTCATCGCAATAGTATAAAAAAATAAAATTCAGTTATGAACCAAGAAGGCTTTAGTATAAAGATGTGTAAAAAATCTTTATCAAATCATGCCTGAGAAAGCTCCCAGCTTTCTCAACTCAACTAATTTCAGTTCCTTTTTAAAGTTCAGTTTCATTACAGTTTTTCAACCACAGAGTTGAAGTTGAATATTGTTTTATTATTATTAAAAAAAAAAAAAAATCCTGTTCACAACCCATTCTTTGTATTGTATTTGTATTGTCTGTAAGAAACAAATTGATTAATGATAATGACTGATTTATATTGTTACTAGATTTTTAAAACTCTCAAACATCAGTATCGTGTCGGCCTCAACAATCCAGTATCACTTAGGTTGTTGTCAAATTATCACACTTACTTCAAACGAGGGATGTCACGATTACTTGTTTTCACAATTAATCGTGGTATTAAACGCCACAATTAATTGATCGTAAAGATTCATAAATACCGTTACTTTCACAAAAATTTGATGTTATTTGCAGATGTGCGCAAAAATAAAGGTAAATGCTCAGATACTGGTCCATTTAATAACGTAACATTGAATTGGTAGGAATTTAAATGTAAGCGTGTCATTTTTAATTAAAAAAAAAAGCAAAACAAAAAACGATTAAAATAAACGCAAACATTTGGTATAGATAAGAATTTATGACCTGAATATTTCAAACATTTCCCCTGGGGATTAATCATTGGTCATATATTAATAGGTACTTGAAATATTTTATGTAATTACATTTTGACTATATTTGATTTTACACATTCATAGTGTTGTGAAATTAATTAGTGCATAATAATCGTGATAATCGTAACACCGTGATTATTTCTCTGACAATAATCGTACCAAGAAAATGTATAATCGTGACATCCCTACTTTTTCAAAGGAGGTTAAATCGAAAGCAACTGGACTTAGTTATTTGTCTAGGAAACTAAGTCCAGTTGCTTTCGATTTAACCTCCTTTGAAATACTATGACCTGGGCAAATGAGAATATGCACCGGCTTACCCCGACATCCCTACTTCAAACCGTTGTATTTTTCCTCTGCAGGTGATTAAGAGGCGTGGCGTGCGTCCCGAGGAGAGGGACCACAAGCCCGAGCGCCGGCGCCTGAAGACCACTCGTCTGAAGGAGTACACCATCAAGTCCCACTCCAGCATGCCGCCCAACAACACCTACGTCAACTTCGAGCGCTTCTCCCAGGTGCTGGAGGAGATCGCGGCGGCGGAGGAAGGCCTGAGGGACCTGGAGCGCAACCAGCGCTCGTGCCAGGAGGACGTGGCGGCGCTGCTGTCCATCTACGAGGAGAAGGAGGGCTGGTACAAGGAGGAGAACCAGAGCATCTCCAGCGACCTGAGCCACATCCGCCAGGAGCTGCAGCGCTCCCAGTCGCAGCGCAAGAAGTGCCAGGAGGACGCGCGCGGCACCATGCAGGCCGCCAACATCCTCAAGCGCAAGTTCGGGCGTCTGGAGAACCGCTACGAGGCGCTGGCGGAGCAGGTGGCGTCCGAGGTGCGCTGGGTGGAGGAGCTGGTCAAGTCCATATCTGCGGAGAAGGACGGGCTGAGCTCCGGCAGCTTGCCCTGAAGCCCTGAAGCCCTGAAGCCGAAGTCGTCGTCCGCACATTTGACATTTTCATTCTCAAGTATCCTCCTCCTGCCCGTCTCCTCTGCGAGCTGCGCCGCAGAGTCGGAGTGGGTCAGTTGTCATCATAAGCTATGCTGCTGCCCATCGGGAAAAACAAAAGTTACACCTTAATTAACCTTTTTTAAAATCATGCTTGAGAAAAACCAGCAAGAAGAAGCAGAGAGGCAAAAGTCCTGAACCCATTCCCCCCACGAAGAGGCTCATTCCTGTTTTATACATTAATTTATGATTTTAGAGATTTTTACGTACTGTAGATCAGATGCATTATGGTCAACGAAATTATCTGCAAGCTACATTTGCTGTTTTTTTTTGCGTTTATTTTTTTTGGTTATTGTTTCAAACACTAAATTACATCTGAACTGTTTTGTGCTTTTAAAAGTTTCAAAAGACAACTGCTGATTCGCTCCAGCCTCAGGTTATCGGCCAGTTACTACGTGAGAAAGCATCAAAAACACACGGTTTAAAGTATCAGGTTTGCACAGAAGTCAGGGGTATTTATTTATCCACTTTAATGTGTTTTAGATTTAATCGCAGCTGACATTGAATTTGTCTCGTATAGCAGGACAGAGTGTCGACTGTAAAAGATGCAATAAACATACAGGAAATCCTCAGTATAGAAGATTTAGGTTAATGCTTTGTTTAACAGGTTTGTGATTTCCAAATTTCTCTAAAGATTTCTGGAAAGTACCTTTGTTAGGTGACCGTTTACAGGAGAAAAAGACACATTTTAAGTTATTTAAATTAGTTTAATTAGTTGAAGAATTTCTAAGAAAGATATTGCCCCGTTTAAAACCAAGTAAATATTTATTAATCATACATTTTGCTTTACTTTTTTTTAATATTGCTGAATTGTATTTTTTTGTCGACATATTTTTACATTTTTATGTTTAGTTGAACTGCTGTAGCTTACGTAGAACTGGAAATTCACCGCTCTGGTCCTTGTTTAATGTTTAGCTTGCACCAAATAACACGGCTCCTTCCAGGAAACTTTCCAGTAAATTATTTGGGAAATGAATCAGAATTTATGGACCTGTAAAACAACGCGTTGCCGTATTTGAGAATGTAGAAACTCATCATTGCAGTGCCTGTAAACTGATCAACCTCGTTGCCTCTGCGAGCACTCATCCGTTACTGAACGACACTTCTTCTATCACATTGATAATCGCTCAATGTCTTAAAAGCAACAACCTTTTTGCACAGTAGCCTTGTAAACCAAATAGTGTGCATGGAAACTTACTGTATATCTCTGTTGGTTTTTACTGTTTTTTCATTCACACCATCCCTGCACACTTAAAAACATTCCTTCATACGTTTCACATCCAGGCAACACATTCCCCATGTATAGCATAGAAAGTATACGATATAGTCAATAGTATTTTTCAGTAGAGAAATGTACTCATTTGCACTTAAGTAATTATAGCAGTGATCCAAAAAATATGTTTTAATCTGTCTCTGAAGTGTAAGAAAGACCTGTACAATTAAATAAACAAAATTATCGCTGTCATTAAGTGTTGTTTATGTGTCGTTACTGTCTGAATTAGTCTACTTGCCAGCCCATAGGGCCCCATTGTGAACCCAGAAATGTTGAGTACCCCAAAGTTTAATGTTAGAAATATATAGTATGGGTCCCCAGTATTCAGAAACTGCCGGATGCTAACTCATATATATTGGGCAATTAGCATAACAGGCATAATTAGCATAAATTAGCATGGGCGATATTTCAACAAAATTGACTTGGCTGATCTGGGCAATATTGGAGTGGTTTTAGGGGTTATTGATGATGCTGAATCCATTTCTGACATTTTCAAAATTCAAAATGGCTGTCTAAACCGGAAGTGACTAGATTTTAACTGCCA
The DNA here is from genome assembly GCF_045865225.1 of Trachurus japonicus. Classification (NCBI taxonomy): domain Eukaryota; kingdom Metazoa; phylum Chordata; class Actinopteri; order Carangiformes; family Carangidae; genus Trachurus; species Trachurus japonicus. The sequence goes on from NC_140923.1 coordinate 15,756,216, forward strand.
GTGGGCCGATTTTGATGGATTTCAAAATCTGGTCGTTCTGGTTGTTGAAATATTGCCCATAGCAATTATGCTAATGTATGCTAATTATGTAAATTATGCTAATTGTTCACTATATACAAGTTAGCATCCGGCAGTTTCTGAATGCTGGGGACCCATACTATATATTACTTCAAATACATGAGTTATATGTCCAACCAGCATCCTCTAAAATTTAAGATTTGGCTTAAAATCCATCAAAATCGGCCCACTGGCAGTTAAAATCTGGTCACTTCCGGTTTAGACAGCCATTTTGAATTTTGAAAATGTCAGAAATGGATTCATCATCATCAATAACCCCTAAAACCACTCCAATATTGCCCAGATCAGCCAAGTCAATTTTGTTGAAATATTGCCCATATAGGCAATTATGCTAATGTATGCTAATTATGCCTGTTATGCTAATTGCCCAATATATATATAAGTTAGCATCCGGCAGTTTCTGAATACTGGGGACCCATACTATCTATTTCTAACATAAAACTTTGGGGTACTCAACATTTCCGGGTACTCATTGTTGGCAAGTAGACTAAATAGGAACCAGTCTCACTTCATCTTAACTCTGTGTAACAGAAAGATTATTACTCGGTTGGAAAGTCTGGTGAATCTCATTGTTGCACATCGTTATGATGCAGGCAACACCTTTTAAAACACCTTGTACTGAGCTTGGTGTGTCATTGAATAGCCTTGTAAGAGTATCAATAAGGCCCTCTGGTGGTGATGTAATAAAATACACACAATGTATTAAAGAAACTTCATTAGTTTGAATCTGATGTGATGCACTTGAAGAGAAAGAAACATTTCTACAAAAATTTACATTTATTTAATTAAGGTTAAAACTTCGATTAGATTAGATCCAAAGGTTTTCACATCCTTTACTTAATTAAAAGTAGAAAATACCTTGTTGGACAAGTAAAGTCCTTATTAATAATTTAGAGTACAGAGGTATTTGTGCTGTAAATAATGTTTATATATATATAAAAGGAATCAGGAATGTTTGACTGAGAAATCTATTTTTTCGTTAATGACAACATAATGAAAGTAAAAGCAATGTTTTTAATTGTTTTTATTTGTATATTAATTATGGCAATAATACAATAATAAATAACAATAAATAATCTTGTTATCAGTTAGCTTTCATAATTCATTACAACTGTTTTCTGATGATAAATGTATCAAACTCCGCCCCCTAAGATACTAAGTAGGCAATAATCTGTTCTGTAAACTTTTAAATCGTACAGCATCCTGTGTGTGTGTGTTGTCCTGTAAATGTTTTAAGTCGTTATTTGCTTAGAAATGATACAAACTTTAAACTTTAAAACCATTTTGAAACAAATGGATAAAGTGGAGCTGAACTGCTACAATCACTACAGTGGAACGACCAGAGCGGAGAGTTTTGTGTTTGCTCTGCGTTATAACATCAGTCATGAGAAAATGAGCCGACTTCACTCTGGCAGCAGTGAAATCTCTGGCAGTGACCTCAGGGAAAACCGCCATCCGTCCGTCCGTGAGTTCATGATTTCGCTCTGACCGACGACGAGGGGCCAAGTGAGACGAGACGAGCTCCGAGTCCGACCCCCTTTTTTTCCCCCAGAGCAACACAGAATGAAAAGAGTTTATGTGTCTTTCAGAGAGTTGATGTGGGCGCAGAGCTTCAGCGCCGGCCCCAGTTTAAGGTTCATGGTGCTGACCAGGTGATCCTCGGTGAGAAGCAGCAGAGCCTGGCCGTCGATTTCCTGGGAGCGAAACTCTTTAGCGATGTCCTGACCGCCTGCAGAGAGGAGGAGGAGACAGAGAGGGGTGGCAGATATTCAATATATATTATAGGGGTGGGAGAAAAAATCGATTCACATACATATCGCAATATCTTTTTTGACGATTTTTAAATAGATTTTTTTTTTATTCTTTTTTTTATATTGTGCAATGTGCATTTGTTAGCCTTTTTTATATACAGAGAGTACAGGTTTTGAAAAGGGTTTAAGTTCACTTTATAATGGAGTATGTTAATTTATAGGCTCCTACAGTGTTTGTGTGCAGATAAATGTTAAAAATGCTAAAGACTAAAAATCGAGAGAATTGGCAATATCGTAGAATCGCAATTTCAATTGAATCGCCATCCAAAAAATCGTAGAAGAATCGAATCGGGAGAAAAGCATATCGTCCCAGCCCTAATATATTATATTTTGTTTTGTGTTATTATATTATATATCATACATATGAAGGTATGCGATTCAGATATTATGTTCTTTTTAAAGGGATAGTTCAACATTTTGGCAAATTCTCCTATCACCATAATCCCTATAGTCATAGCAGTAAGTTCATTACCTTTAATTATCGGTGCATGTTGTTTTGAGATCCGCGGGGCAGAGACGTGAGCTGTGAGCTGCGAACACAATGGAGGTGAACGGTACAGGTCCTCTGTTCCTCATCAAACTCATCAAATACACAATCCAACAACTCCAAAACGCTCTGGTGGACAAGTTGTGACCTGCACATTCACCACGCTATGAGATAATCACATATAATTAAGTAACATTACGACACATGAAGCAAATACTCAGAACTACTCCACCGTGTCTGAAATGTAGTTTCCGGCTGCGCATTTGCCTCGAAAAACAACTCTGTCTCGTAATGTTACATTATTATTTCATAGCATGGCGAATGTGCAGGTCACAACTTGTCCACCAGAGCGTTTTGGAGTTGTTGGATTGTGTATTTGATGAGTTTGATGAGGGACAGAGGACCTGTACCATTCACCTCCATTGTGTTCACTGAGCAGATAATTAAAGGTAATGAACCTACTGCTATGACTATAGGGATTATGGCAAAAGGCGAATTCGCCAAAATGTTGAACTATCCCTTTAAACTTTATCATGACAGTGACATACATTTGTACAGTTCTGTATAATGTGCAATGGTTAATATTGGAATTCTTATAATGTGCATGATCTGAATGCAGGCATGTAAAACTGGGACTATGATGGGTCATGTGACCAAAAGACATTTAATCACAGCCGGGAATTCGGAGGCGAACCTGATGACGCTTCACGCAAAACGCATTGTTCGTTCGCCGGGTGGCTGCTAAATTAACTCTGTGATGTGCAAATAACACATGCAAATAACCTAATTAATGTGATGCAGTTATTAAAACGAGCCGTGTTTCCTCTTTAGATTCTTCCTGCTTTTGCCACAGAGGTCATTGTTCCTCCTTAAATCAAACAAACACTTGAGCACTGAGCCTCGGTTAATTAGAGAGTTTTAGTCCTTGTGGTTGTGTGACATGTAAATTTGATTATTAGGATGAACCAGCGAATACATTGTTGCCCACAAAGTTGGAATAATTGTGTTTTCAGACATATTCCTCTTTTTATTCCTATTAAAAAGGTTAATTGTGGTTTAATTTTCACAGTGACACGTTTGGAAGAGATTGGTCATTAAAGTTTTGAGAAGATATACATACACTTTAGCTGATGGAAATGGTCTTGTCTTGTTTTGTCTTTTTTGTTTGTTTGGCGTGTTTTTTATTTTTTATGGTTGCTGTTGCTGACTTCTTTTTTCTCTTTTGTTTTCTTCTTAAAATTTTGGTTTTCTGATTTATTTATTTATTTTTATTTATACGTGTATATAAATCTAAAAAAACAAAAACAAAAGACGATTGTCTGTCTACTAATACCACTTGTAAAATGAATTGTCCAAATGGTTGCTGAATTAATATTGTAAAAGTGGTTGCGAGGAAATAATTAATAAAAACAAAAACAACAAAAAAAAGGAAATGGTTAATAAGAAGGGTAGGCAAAATAAGCCTACCCCTTTTTAGTCAAGGTACATATGTTTTGTTTTGGATTTACACTTTAAGGGAAAAAAGGAAATGAATTATAGTTTTTTGTTTAAATTATATGTACTGTATATAATGTTGTTTATTGATGTGTGTACTCACTAAACTAAACTTTATCGATCAAGAATAATCATCGTCACAATCATTTCACAATCTCTACGTCCTCCGTCTGTCGTGCTGAGGTCACGCAGGGCCGTTGCTAGGAATTCTGGGCCCCCTGAAATAATACTAAAGTGGGCCCCTCCGCCTAACTTTTCCAGTTTTTTTTTTCTTAGACTACGTATGTATTATCATGTATGATTTAGCCTTCTTTGTTTTGATGCTAATGCAGCATTACACTGCAAAAACTCAAGTATCTTAGCAAGAATATTTGTCTTATTTCTGGTCAAAATGTCATTTCTAGTCAAAACAAATATATTTATACTTAAAATAAGACATATCATATTAAAAGTAGCTGGTTTTTAGACACTTTTTACTCCTTTCAAGCAGATTTTCACTTGGAATAAGTAGAAAAAAATCTGATAATGGAACAAGTTTTTCTTCCTTATTACAAGCACAAAAACAAAAACTTGCTTTCACTGGCAGATTTTTCTACTTATTTCAAGTGAAAATTTGTTTGAAACAAGTGAAAATGATCTAAAAACAAGTTAATTTTTAGGTAATGAGTCTTATTTTAAGTGGAAAGAGATTAGCTTTGGCTAGAAATGAGACATTTGGACAAGAAATAAGACAAATATTCTTGGAAAGATGTTGAGTTTTTCCAGTGTACTATGAGTATTAGTCAGGGTCTTACGCAGAATAAATCAGTCATACAAAGATTACTGAGGTTTTTTGTGGGCCCATCGGTACCTGGCAGAGAGTTGATGTACGAGAACACTTGTTCGACGTTCCACTGCGACGGACAGCCGACGTCTTCCTCTCCGTCGGACACGCTGATGGTCTCGGGCGGCCGCTGCTCCCTCTGCTGCTCCCGCTCCCTCTCGCGCTCCCGCTCCGCCTGCTTCCGCAGCCTGGTCTTCATGGGGACGGGGGGCTCCGCTTCCACCTCCAACTCCAACTCCACCTCCACATCCTCCTCCTCCTCTTCCTCCTCTTCCTCTTCCTCCTCTTCTTCTTCTTCCTCCTCACCCTCCCGCTCCTCCTCCTCCTCCTCTCCCTCCTCCCCATCCTCCTCCTGTGCCTCCTCTTCCTCCTCTCTCACTGGGCTCTGCTGCGTCTCCTCTGAGCCACATGACCCCTGAGCCTGTGAAGTGACACAAAGACAAATACCCTCTGTTTTTTTTTTTTGTTTTGTTAGGGTGACATTACTTTAAAGGGATAGTTCAACATTTTCGCAAATTGGCCCTTTAGTCTTAGGAGTAGGTTCGTTACCTTTAATTGTCGGTGCAAGCTATTTTTAGAACAGCGGAGCAGAGCCACGAGCTGCTACGGAGGCTCATGGGATTTCTTGGTTTCCCTCATCAAACTCATCAAATACACAATCCAACAACTCCAAAACGCTCTGGTGGACAAGTTGTGACCTGCACATTCACCACGCTATGAGATAATAACACAACGTAACCAGACAGAGTTGTTTTTGATATAAATTCATGCAAAACCGCTGATGCACGTTCCCGTCGAGTGGCAGTTTTTTGGCAGGCAGTCTCTACATTTGCCTCGAAAACAACTCTGTCTCATAATGTTCTGTTATTATCTCATAGCGTGGTGAATGTGCAGGTCACGACTTGTCCACCAGAGCGTTGTGGAGTTGTTGGATTGTGTATTTGATGAGTTTGATGAGGGAAATCAAGAAATCCCATTAGCCTCCGTAGCGTAGCTCTGAGCAGCTCACGCCTCTGCTCCGCCGTTCTAAAAACAGCTTGCACCGACAATTAAAGGCAACGAACCTACTGCTATGACTATAGGGATTATGGCAATGGGCCAATTTGACAAAATGTTGAACTATCTCTTTAATGTTTTTCCCCCTCATTTAATGTGACAGTAATTAATGATGCTTTTCATATTTAAAATAAGAAATACATCAGAGGATTCTTTCTAATGTTGCATGGTGGACCACTGCACCACCACTAACCCTGAAATAATTTCATTAGTCTGAGTTTTAATGGAGAGATTTAGCATCAAATCATGGCCTTGATGCTGTTTTAGAGGCTTCCCCACTCTTATCGTTAATGTCAATGTCAATTTTATTTATATAGCACATGGTAATACATGTAAAGTGCATATCAAAACAAGTGCCAATATGTAAAAATATAACAATCAAACAAACAAACAAAATACTAATTAAAAGCTTGTGAGAACAGATATGTTTTTAGTCTACATTTAAAGGAAGATATTGTTTGAGTTCAACAGGTAAAGAGTTTCACAGCGTCATAAAAACTAAAAGCACCCTGAGCTGATTTTGAATATATGCGATTATGCGTGGTATATTGAGGAGAGTTTTACATGTGTCTCTCTGGTGTAAACTCAGTGAGCATGTCAGAAATATAGGGAGGGGCAGCACCATTAAGAGATTTATAAACAATAAGTAAAATCTTAGAATCAATTATATACTAAACTGGGAGCCAATGGAGAGAGAATTTTAAAAATATTGTCAATTTGAGTCGTATAAATGTCACTATTAGAATCGTTATTATAGATTAAAGCAATATATTGATATTGTATGAGCCAAAAAATGTTAGAAATCACCGTTACAGGCATTAAAACTGTCAGGCTCTAAAACACTCAGCCCATTGTTTCTTATTTTGAAGTTATTTGCTGTTAGGGAACAGTTTTTGGTCACAGGAGTTTCCTCCAGAGACGTGTTCCTGTCAAACGTGGCGGCTCCCCGGAGAGCGGCTTGTCTTCAGGACCAGTGATCCCTGCAGCACCTCGGTATTTTCCCCCGCATGCATCAGGTCGGTGAATATTAACTGACCCGTCTCAGGAAATGTTCCCTGGAGGCTCCGTTGACTCTGCTGGGGGGTCGTCCTCTCCGGCCCATCGGCCTGTGACCCAGCCAGCGTCCTGCCCTCAGCATGGTGATGCGCTTGGTGCAGCTCACACTGAACCTTAACACAAAATATATTACATTTAGATTTGCATTACGTGTAACTAATGTCACGATTATACATTTTCTTGGTACGATTATTGTCAGAGAAATAATCACGGTGTTACGATTATCACGATTATTATGCATTAATTAATTTCACAACACTATGAATGTGTAAAATCAAATATAGTCAAAATATAATTACATTACTCATTGTTTACACAAAATATTTCAAGTATCTTTTAATATATGACCAATTATTAACCCCCCAGGGGAAATGTTTGAAATATTCAGGTCATAAATTGTCGTCTATACCAAATATTTGTGTTCATTTTAATAGTTTTTTGTTTTGTTTTGCTTTTTTTTTAAATTAAAAATGACACGCTAACATTTAAATTCCTACCAATTCAATGTTACGTTAGTTAAATGGACCAGTATCTGTGCATTTACCTTTATTTTTGCGCACATCTGCCGATATGGTTCCAACATCATCTTTTTGGGAAAGTAACGGTATTTAGGAATTTTTACGATTAATTAATTGTGGCATTAAATACCACGATTAATTGTGAAAACAAGTAATCGTGACATCCCTACGTGTAACACAATTAGACAAGTATTAGCCACTGGGGTATTGAGCTAAAGGGTTTTGCATCTGGACTCAAACATGAGAGTAATTATACTCTTTAGAGTTGCTCTTATAACCCAGATGGAGCCTAATGGACTCCACATGTCAGATGACGTGCGTCGACTGACTCGCCACCACAGGAACAGGCTGCATATTTACTCTTTATATGTCATGTGTGGCAGACAAAATACATTTATACATCTTTTTTTGTCCTTTCTAAGACTCATAAATAGCTTCTACCCACAGGCCATTGTGGTCATGAACAATACATTCAAGACCACTTCACTTTTTTTTTTAGACTTTACTCTTTAACTTATTCGTTTTTCATTCTCATTTCTATTGTTTTTTTGTGTAAAAGCAAAACAAAGAATTTCATTGTGTAGTCTAAACCACTGTGTTTTTACTGTGGATGTGATGATAAACCTTTTGAAACTTTACACAGCCTGGTTTATTCATATTCATGAAGTTAGAGTCAGCCTTTTGTTGTTCACCTAAGGCAACACACTAACAGTGAAACAGGATAAAATGCTGCAAGACATAATATCCTACATTATCAGCTGCTTCCGACATCAACACTTCATACCTTGAGTACCGACTGTATGGGGGTCAATGTGTCACAAATATGGTTATTTCATTTGTTTTGGTCATGCCATTTGCTAAAAGAGCTTGGCACTGTAGTTTTCACTTGTAAGTGAACTTCACTTTAAGTGAACTTGCTTTGTGAACTTCACTTCACAAAGCATTAAATCATTATGTTTGTGGCACAAACCCCACACTTATTTGTGTGCTTTTAGACGATAATTGAGCTCAGAGGAATATCAATACCAGGCTTTGGAGCCACACACACCTTTGTTCTTCTATAACGCGACCCCCCCCCCCCCCCACCTGATACGACGTTATAATTGTCTTCTGACACACGTCATGGAGCAGAAACGCTTGGAGCGCAGGAACGTCTGAGCATAAAGCGCAGCGCTGTCCGCGGTGTATTTTTTTTTTTTTTGCCTTTTAGTTCTTGATCCCTGCGCTGAAAAAACTTCAGAGGCTGCTGTAGTTTTGTCTCACACACACACACACACACACACACACACACACACTTCCTCCCCATCAGGGCAAAAGAACAAAACAAAGTGTTGGTGCATCGTTTTCAAATAGTTGTATCCGACTGGTCAGCATCCAGTTGATGCTGCGTCCACACACCCGTTGGCGTGGATCTATGGGACATGCGAGTGAAGCCTGCTCGGCTAGCAGGAGCGAGTGGAGCGTGGATGCAAGCCAGTCTCCTTTTTGAATTGAGTTTAAAAAAAGAAAAACTTGCACATTCATATGTTACGATATGAGATTTATATAAGAAACAATAGCAGGTCAGCATGCATTGCCAAGAAACATGTACTATATTATGTCAAATACAACAGTTATCAAGATAAAATAAGACTCAATACAGATAATACTGTAGGTACATTTAACCTCTTAAAGGACAATTTCAGGCAAATTCAACCTGGGGCTATAGTTTCACGATATTCTAGGTCTAAAAGCTCCTGTTCTGTAGTAGTTCTCTGTCCCCGCATCGCCACAGCAGCCTATAATGGGAGCGGATGGATCTTAGGCTGTTTAGGCTGTGATGCGGGGACAGGCCGAACTACTGCATAACAGGAGATATTAAAAATAAAATCTTCAGATTCATTCTTTCAGATGTAAATTATTACAGTTTTTCTCGATTGCTAAGACACATTTCTCGAAAGCTTCTCTCATTTTCTCTAAACTGTGAACACAAACCCCAATTTTCAAGCTACGTTCACAAAACCTCAGACTCTTCTTGCAAAACCAAACTTTCACCTCAAAACAGTTCAATCTGTGCCCAAAACTGAACTTTGTTGTCAAATCGTGCCCCGAGTCAATCAAAATTAAAAACACTACTGAGCAGCCACTAAACACTACATAGAAAAATAGAAAACACAATGCTCAGCACATGAAGCTGTAGAAATAAATGTTTATCGTTCACTGTAGGCTAAATGCATGTTGCAAAACAAAAAACCTGTGCATTTACACTGTAGCACTTCTCTCCTTCCCTTTCTTTCACCCTCCTCCCTCCCTCCCCACATCCATTTCATCCCCTTTTCCTTCCTTCTTACATATTTTTTCTTCCCAGTTCATCCCTCCCTCCCTCCCTCCCTCCCTCATCCTTTCTTCCTTCACCCTGTCGTCTCTCATCTTCTCCTCTTGCAAAACAAAAAACCTGTGCATTTAGCACTTGTACATAGTAAAGTAAAAAAACAACAAAAAAAACAAACAGAAATCTTGTGCATTTAGCACTTGTATGCAATAGGCATACGTAAAAATAAAGTACAAAAATATAGAAATGAGAAGTGCACAACTCAGCCACAGCGTAATGTTCTCAGACGATAATTGGCCAGAGGACTTCATCCTGAACTAGCTTACAGGCTTGTGCCCTCACATCATTGGACACAAGTGTTATAACAAATATTGATTATTGTGATTCAACCAGTGAAACTTGTGCTTTAGTTGTGTTTATTTGCACCTGTGACTCAGCATTTTGCAGACACAGGTGCATCACAATGAAAATGTGAGCGTAACCTCTGTCTCCCGCAGTGAAAAGTGCTGATGGTTTTGCCAAAAGAGTGACTGATTCAATCAGTGGGTTCAGGCAACTGAGAATTTGGTTCAGACAACAGGGTTTAGTGTTTTAGCAATTGAGAAAAAAAAACAGGTTGAATTTGCCTGGATTTGTCCTTTTAAACCCACTGGCATTACAAGCAACACAACCCACAGGCCGGTGGGTGTTAAGGGGTTTTTAAACATTTCCAGACTTGTTGCGATAAACCACCAGAAAAAGAAATTGTGTTTCCAGTCAACAACAACACGGTGCCATGAGTTTTGTGGGACGTACCGGGAACGGCTCGAGTCCCTCCCTGATCACGAAGCCCTCGATGAGGTGCGTGAGGACGTGGGTTGTGAGGATCCTGTCGGGGCTTCCCGGGACGCTGGCAGGGGCAGAGGGAGGCTGGCTGGGGCCGCGGACGGCAGCGGGGAGAACGGGCGGAGGTAGAGGAGGAGGAGGAGGAGGAGGAGGAGGAGGAAGGCTGCTGCTGCTGCTGCTGGAGGTGTTGAGCTGTGGAGGCTCCTCGACCTGCGGTGACCTGATCACTGAGGAGTTAAACCAGGATTATTTCAGTAAATAAGTCTTACCTTAAAGAGCAAGCTAAATTATACATTAGTGGAATAGAAATGACCCAAGTCAAAACTACTAAATTCCTCGGAATATTAGTTGACGAAAGACTTGATTGGACAAATCATATAGACCTTGTTTACAAGAGATTAACAAAGATGATGGGCATATTAAGAAAAGTGTGCCCATTCATTCATCCATCCTTCTGCTCATTTAACGTTATATTATAGTTTTTTATTAGTGTTGCACCGATACCGATACTAGTATCGGTAGGGGGCCCGATACCGCACTAAAATGCTGGCATCGGTATCGACGAGTAAAACAAATGACGCACCGATGGTTACTGATTCACTTCAAGAAGCCTTGTGTCTTCCATGTTTGTAAATGTAGCTGTAATACAAAGTCTCACGCGAGAGTCGAGTTGACGTGCTCAGTATGTTTACAGGTCGTCTAATCAATCCTTTTCAAGGAGTTTGTTTTATCAACAGTAAACAAGCAAAGCCGACATAAAGTAGCGGGATCTCAGAGTTTAATTCGTTCGTTGCGCACCGCATCTGAGCAGTCTGAGCGAATGTGAGAAGAGACAACAATTACCTGCTGTATAAACAGCCTGAACATCGCTAAGATCCACAGAGACCAGTTATAACGCTGCTGTGGCGATGCTGAGCTGCCAAACCGAACTACTGTTATCAAAGGAGATATTGAAAATAAAATCTTCAGATTCATTCTTTCAGATGTAAATTATTAGTAAACCAGGTTGAATGCCTGGTAACAGTGTTGTCCCTTTTAAAACCCTCTCTCTGCATTACATGCAACACATGTAAATAGAGATCCCGCCGGTGGGTGTTAAGGGGTTTTTAAACATTTCCAAACCGGAGCTTAATTAAAAAAAAAAAAAAAAAAAGCGCTCGTCGCAGTCAACGACAAGACAGCGGTGCCGTGAGTTTTGCTGAGGATCAGCTACATGTGGAACGAAGCTACAGAGTAGTCCTGTCACTGATCACGAAGCCCTCGATGAGGTGCGTGAGGACGTGGGTTGTGAGGATCCTGTCGGGGCTTCCCGGGACGCTGGCAGGCAGATGGACAGCTGGAGTTGCGTGTGACGGCAGCGGGGAGACTGAGGTATTAATGAGGAGGAGGCTGGAGGAGGAGGAGGAAGCTGCTGCTGCTGCTGTTATTTATGTATATAAAGTAATCATCATGTGGCAGGAAAGCTCCATTTCATGTATCAACCTGTGGTGACCTGATCAAGTCAGAGGAAAAATGTTTGGGTGTTTTTACTGTTCCTAAATGTAAATAATGGGTTACATTGGACCCTCAACATTATTTAAAGCTAAATTATACATTAGTTGAATAGAAATGACCCAAGTCAAAACTACTAAATTCCTCGGAATATTAGTTGACGAAAGACTTGATTGGACAAATCATATAGACCTTGTTTGCAAGAGATTAACAAAGATGATGGGCATATTAAGAAAAGTGTGCCCATTCATTCATCCATCCTTCTGCTCATTTAACGTTATATTATAGTTTTTTATTTCCTTATTTGAACTACTGTAACGGTCTGGGGCAGCTACATCTCCTACACATCTGTACTATTCAGAAGAGATTCATAAGATTCATCTCACATTCAAATAGATATGCTCCGTCAGCACCACTATTCACGAAGTATTCTCTTCTACCAATTCACAAATTGAACAACTATCAGATTTGTTTGTTTATTCACAAGTTTATTTACAGGAACCAAGATCTCCCTGTCACTTTTAAAAATGTCTTTACTTTCACTCATTCTCACCGCACTAGACACAGTAATAATCTTACCCTATATTTACCCTTCACCCGCACATCACACCATCAGTTTAATATGACTTATAGAGGTCCTATGTTTTGGAATGGACTACCTCCCTCATTAAGATCCATTTCTTCTTATTCACTTTTTAAAAAGCAGTGAAAAATACATCTCAACTTCTCTTGAATTTCCCGCTCTTTCCTCTCTCTTTCTTTCCTCACTTTGTCTCTTTTTTTTTTCTCTATGTTTATTTGTTAGCCATTGAAATTTGTCTTGCTGTAATTTGTTATAGGGGTGGAACCTATGTACAAGCCAACTGGCTTCGTTCCCTCCTTGCACCATTGAAATTTGTGTGCTAAATAAATAAACTCTAAACTCTAAAACTCATTTTTTTTTCTTTAAAAGGCTATAAACTAAGTTATTGTAGAAATCCCTTGCAGTGCATTTAAAATTGACTCTTGTCATATTTTCTTCAGTTTTAAAGTAGGTAGTATCTGCACAGGCGACTTTATGCTTTTAGATTTACTGCAGTTAAATAAAGAGCTTTAATGTACGGCTGCAGCCTTTATCTTGAACTGTTTCTTCTGTAAGTGTCAATTATATACGCAGAAATTAAGTTGATTCAAAATGCAGAAAATAGCAGACAGCCAGTTTGAAGGTATTTAAACTGTGGAGATCATTATGTCGCAAAATTCAAGTTTCTAAAAGATGCCAATTACTAACTTATTATCGTACCGTTTTCAGCACTAATTTTACACAAAGACAACTCATTCACTCACGATCTGGAGGGACAATGTGGTGGCTGCATTTCTTCTTTGACTTGTCGTATTGCTTTAAATATTCCACTGTCTTTAAGATATGTCTAATAATTATTGCATGGTTGATTTTTAGTGATTGTGTTTGTAGTTTACACAGGTTGGATTATGTATTATATTCTTTTTTTTTGTTGTTGTTATATTTCACCTGCACCATTCTGCTTCGGCAACACAATGAGAGGTGTGGGGGTCTTGTCTCTCTGTCGACTTGGAGAGTGTCCTTCATCTTTGCTCCCCTCTGGACTCAGTCCGTTCACTTTGCACGTTTGCCCCGACTGAAATTCAACCCAAAACAAAAACCAGTCAAGGTAACACTTTAGATTAGGGAACACATATTCACCATTAACTAGGTGCTTATTAATATGCATATAAGTAGCTTACAAGCTCCTTATTAGTAATTATTAAGCACATATTAACACCTTATTCTACATAGCCTTATTCTACCTCTATTACACCATGAATTAAGATTTTTCCTGATATTAACTCCTAATTATGGCTTATTCATTGTAAATTAATGCATTAATGCTATACTAATTCAGAGTGATAAAGGAAGAATTACCGTTCTTGTACAAGGCCCCAATAACCCATTGGTTATTCACATCATTATTCAGAAACAACAATGCATTCATTTACAATGAATAAGCGATAATTAGGAGTTAATATCATGAAAAATCTTAATTCATGGTGTAATAGAGGTAGAATAAGGCTATGTCGAATAAGGTGTTAAAGCAGAAGTAAGCGATCCGGTCGTTTTGGCTAACTAACTTCTTGTCAGCCGATGGAGTTAGCAGCCCCCGCCCTCGTCATGGATCTATTGGTCCTCGTCCCTACGTCACCACATTCACGCGCATCCCTTGGCTGCACACACAGAGGACCACCCCTTTATGCCGTTCTCTCTCCTCATTGGATAAAGGTTGTAGGATACAAGGAAATAAAATAAATGTTTTCTCCTCGGCTTACAGCAGAGCAGAGGGACTGACAGACCCGTGTTTCAGACCAAACACTCTATGTAAGTGATTGCCGTCGGAAGATATAACTATTTAAGACTTATATTAACACAAATATTCTGCTTACTTCTGCTTTAATATGTGCTTAATAATTACTAATAAGGAGCTAGTAAGCTACTTATATGCATATTAATAAGCACCTACTTACTGGTGAATATGTGTTCCCTAATCTTAAAGCAGAAGTAAGCGATATTTTTGTGTTAATATAAGTCTTAAATAGTTATATCTTCCGACAGCAATCACTTATATAAAGTGTTTGGACCGAAACACGGGTCTGTCAGTCACTCTGCTCTGCTCTGAGCCCAGGAGAAAACTTTCCTCGTATCCTACAAGTTTTATCCAATGAGGAGAGAGAACGGTATGAAGGGCTGTGTGTGCAGGGACGAGGACCAATAGATCCATGACGAGGGCGGGGGCTGCTAACTCCATCGGCTGACAAGACATTATGGTGCGTTCAAGGCAACTCGTAACCCGTGTTTTTCCGACCTGTGAAGTCATACCAGTTCGATCTGGTACGAGTTCACGGGTCGGAAGTTACGAGTGGCCGTTATAGTGACTTTCACAGGTAAAACAGGTGCAACAGGTCGGAAAAACACGAGTGGGTTGCCTGGAACGCTACAAAGTCGTAAGTCGTGACTTGAAGCTGTAATTTACGGTTTCAAAAGCCTGCCTGGAACGCAGCATTAGCCAAAACAACCGGATCGCTTACTTCTGCTTTAAGTGTTACCCCAGTCAAACCACTGAGAAGCAGCAGGAGATCTGCAAGGAAGAGGACACGAGGACGGTGACTCACCGACGGCGTCTCGCTGCGTCGGACCGGATGCACTTTCAGGTCGACGGCCACCGTCTGAGGAGGGGGCAGGTTGTGGTAGGGCATCTGGACCAGCGCCTCGGCCACGGGCAGCTCGTGCTCCGTCAGCAGCACCTGCCCCGACTGGACGGCCAGGGCCCGGACCGAGTGCACGGACAGCCGCTGCAGCGAGGCCGGGGGGTTCTGGGGCAGCCGGGGCAGAACCAGCGGCGGAGGAGGGGGCGGCGGCCGATTCTGCACCTGTGGGAACGAGGTCCGGCGCTGCGGAGCGGCCACCAGGGGAGGGGGCTGAGGCTGGACGGCGGCGGCTGGGATCGACGAGGCCTGAGCTGATGACGCAAACACGTTGGTGACAGATCGAGAAGAAAACGAAGAAGTAGTAGCAGAAGATGAAGAAGTAGTAGAAGAGGAAGAAGAGGAGGAGGAGGAGGAGGGGGCTTGGGGGTCTCCGTTGGATTGTGACATGATGCTGGACGTGGTCGGTCTTTTGGCTGAAAGAGAAAGAGGGGCGGCGCTGGGCTCTTGCGGCGCCACTCTGAGGGCGATGGGCTGCAGCTGTCGGTGGTTGAGAGCGCCGGCGGCCGCCTGCTGCAGGATGAGCTGGTGGTGGGCGACGCGCTGGCCCGACGGACACGACAGCTGCTGCTTGACCAGAGCGTGGGTCTGCACCGGAGAGTAGGCTGCAGCAAGAAACACTCACAGATGTAAAAGACTGTTACATCGTAATATAATAGGGGATGTCACAATTATAGATTTTCTTGGTACGATTATTGTCAGAGAAATAATCACGGTGTTATATAACTGTATCACGATTATTACGCATTAATCAATTTCACAACACTATGAATTAGGGGTGGGCAAAAAATATCGATATGGCAATATATCGCGATACGATATCGATATTCAATATTTAAATATCGATTTTTTTTTTCCAAAAAAAAAATTCAAATTTTTTTTTCAAATAATAAATCATGTTTCATACGTAAATCCAGTACGACTTCCGCACGTCTGCTCTGCGAGGTGTCACTGTACTGCTCCTCACACAGTGTGTTGTTCATGCAAATATGTTGTTGTAACTTGCACTTGTATAAAATGGCATGGATAATTTGAATTACATTGTTTTGACTACGAGTTTGTCCCATAAATTATCACTATCATCTGATGTACATACAACTCGGATTTTAAGATGCATAATGCCTTTTATATTTTTCAGTGAACTATGTAGAATATCGTAGAATATCGTAGAATATCGCAATATATCGCAAAATTTGTATATCGCAATATCGTATCGTATCGTGACTCAAGTATCGTGATGCGTATCGTATCGTGAGGTCCTTGGCAATACCCACCCCTACTATGAATGTGTAAAATCAAATATAGTCAAAATATAAGTTGTTTGAAATATAGTCACTAATTGTAATCTATATACCAAATCTTTAAGTGTATTTTAATCGTTCTTTCAATTACATATGAGACACTAACATTTCAATTCCTATACCCATTCAATGTCATGTTAAATTGACTTGACATTATCTGTGCATTTCCCTTTACTTTGCCGATATGTTTCCGACATCATCTTTTTTGGAAACTGACAGTATTTAGGAATCTCTACGATTAATTAACTGTGGCGTTTAATACCGTGATTAATTGTGAAAACAAGTAATCATGACATCCCTACCTCCTTAGTTTGTAGTAACTAACTAACAGGACTACAAGGACTCTGAATGAATGAATGGGGGCGGGACTAGATAAGCTTTTGCTTCTCCCGCTTTCCCTTTCGGCCATGTGTATTGTATTATTTGAACTAAGATGAAGTGTGATGATGATTATTTAAATTGACATGCCCGAAATAAACAAATTGATTGATTGCTACAAGGACTCTTAGGAAACATAACTGAGTTTATCTGGTGCAGAAAATACAAACAAACAACACACAACAAACATTGCAAACATATCTAGAACATCTAATTTTCTTTACATGTTTTATATACTATGTATTTAGTGGCGGCCTATTTATTTACTGATTGTTCTTTGAAATGCTTTTTTATTCTCTATCGGTTTGCACTTTTAGTTTAATAAAAATGTTATCCAATTGTCTTAATTGCTTTAATTGTCTTGATTGTTTTAAATGTTTTATTTTACTGCATTATGTTGTCTGTCTGAGGCTGTGTGGACACTTCACTTACTTCAACTGCAGAAAAAGTTTATTTCCAGTTACAATAAAACCTAAACCCTGAACCTCTGACTCATCACTTCAGCCTGAAACACTTGGCCACTCTCTGTGTCAGCTTTCCTTTGTAGTAGCCGCGCGTTAACTCACCTGGGGCTATAATCTGAGCTCCGGGCTGACCCGTCTCAGTCGAGGCGTCGGTCAGCTGGTTGGTCTTCAGAGCACAGATTGACATCTTGGACATGGAGGCGGCCGGAGACAGGGCTTGGGACTGTGCCGACGGTTTTAGGATGACGCTGTGGGCAGTAGCCAGAGCTCCAGGCAAGTGCGCGTGCAGAGCCAGATTCTGCACCTGAACACACACAGATCAGTCAGTTTTACACTGCAAAAACTCAAAATCTTTACAAGAATATTTGTCTTATTTCTTTTCAAAATGTCAAATTTCTAGTCACAGGGTTCCTACACATTTGAAATGTCCAAATTCCATACTTTTTCCAGACGCTAATTTCCAGACTTCTCGGTAAAAGAAAATCAAATAATTCGTGATATTTAAGTAAATACCTGTAGGCGTGCATAATATATAAAAAAGCATGCAATTTATCATTTGTTTTCATTATTCTGAATGGATATGCCATTATGCAACCAAATAATTTCCAGGAGATTGTACCTCGGTACAATAGCGCATACAAAATAATTAACCCAAATAACTTCAGATAAGACCAAACCAAGAAAAGATAAATAAAATAAATATATTTCCATACAATAGTTTCCATTTTCCACACTTTAAATGTATAAAATCAAATTCCATACTTTTCCATACTTTCCATACTTGCGTAGGAACCCTGTAGTCAAAACTAATCTCTTTCCATTTAAAATGAGACTCATCACCTAAAAATTAACTTGTTTTTAGATCATTTTTACTAGTTTCAAACAAATTTTTTACTGTAAAATAAGTAGAAAATCTGCCAGTGAAAGCAAGTTTTTTGTGCTTGCCCCACTATTAGATTTTTCTACTTATTTCAAGTGAAAATATGCTTGAAAGAAGTTAAAAAAGTGTTTTAAAACAAGTTACTTTTTAATGTGATGAGTCTTATTTTAAGTATAATGAGATTTGTTTTTACTAGAAATCACATTTTGACTAGAAATAAGACAAATACTCTTGGTAAGATTTTGAGTTTTTGCAGTGTACACGTTGGGTGTCGACACTCCTGGTGTATTTCTGCAATTTAGCTCAAGTGCAAGGTTTGTAATATCCCGAGCGGTACAAAATTGTGACTCTGTGTGTCATGCATGGGCTTATTCTAATTGGGTGGTATTGTGTGTACCTGAGAGGAGGTAGGTAAAGAGGAGCAGGAGGTGACAGCAGGGAGGTCTGACTGAACGGCAGCCACTGGGGCTGCAGGAGTTAGAATGAGCTGACAGAGGAAAACGCATTCAGTAAAAATAGAAATAGGGCAAATGAGTCATGCAGTTTTGTTTTGAAGGAACCGGTATCACCAGGAGCTTCAGATTACTTGAAAAAAGGGTTTGTACCATCTGAGTGCGAAGGTACATCTGTGCTTGGTTACAGTTGGCTGGTCGGTTTCCCAGCAGCATGGCCTGCTGGGATATCGTGGTTGCAGCAGCAGCAGCAGTCGAGTTGGACGCTTGGGTGCGGGCAATCAGCTGGGCCGTCACTGGAGATGCTGGTAAAGTGATCTGGATTCAGGGCGGCACGGTGGAAGAGTGTAAGTCTGGGGTTTAATAATATCTGTGGTCAGGTTGATGAAATACTCACCGAGTTTTGGGAAACACCAGCAGGTTGAACCAAACTGCCAGTGGATGACGAAGATGACGGCCTCTGACACACCGAAGCCTGAGAGGGATCAGGAAGAGGGATGTCACGATTACTTGTTTTCACAATTAACCGCCGTATCAAATGCCACAATTAAAGCAGAAGTAAGCGGAATATTTGTGTTAATATAAGTCTTAAATAGTTATATCTTCCGACAGCAATCACTTATATAGGACGAATCACCTTGTTGTTTACAACTACTTCCGGGTAGAAAACCAACATTCGAACAATAGTGACGGACGCTATATATATCTAATTTTTCATGTAACTATATCGCCGTTTAGACTAATCTGATGTTTGTAAAGTCTATAAAACCAATGATTGGACAAACATTACTATTTATGTGTGCACATTTTTGTAATTAGTCATGGTTATCAGAGATTAGCCGGGCTAACGGTTAGCTACCTGTTTAACTTTAATAACTCAGTGACTCACGGTCCATGAAAAATATTTTCTCCAGCGGATATCTGAGTTACAACATGATTGAGCTAACTGGAGTAGTTTCATGTCGTGTCCGACAACGGGAGGGTTTTAACAGCTGACGTCCTGGTGTTAGCTTAGCTACCGCCGTTAGCTTAGCTACTACTGCTGTTAGCTTAGCTACGGCCGTTAGCTTAGCTACTGTCGTTAGCTGTCCCTGTCAGCTGCAGCCACTGATGCTTTCTAGACACAGTGATTCCCCCAAACTGAATAAATACAACACATAGCAACACAAAACACACACACAGAAATCGTGATGTTTCTTAAATCATTTCAGGTTTGTCTAAACGGTGATAGGGCGTGAGAAATATGATAAATATAGCTAAACTCTCGTTCGTTACTATTGATCTCATTCAAATTACGTGCTGGTTTTCTACCCGGAAGTAGAATGTAAACAACAAGGCGATTCGGTCTATAGAGTGTTTGGTCTGAAACACGGGTCTGTCAGTCACTCTGCTCTGCTGTAAGCCGAGGAGAAAACTTTCCTTGTATCCTACAACCTTCATCCAATGAGGAGAGAGAACGGCATAAAGGGGCGGTCCTCTCTGTGTGTGCAGCCAAGGGATGCGCGTGAATGTGGTGACGTAGGGACGAGGGCGGGGACTGCTAACTCCATCGGCTGACAGGAAGTTAGCCAAAACGACCGGATCGCTTACTTCTGCTTTAATTAATCGTCACGATTCCAAAAAAAGATGATGTTGGAACCAGATACGTAGGCAGATTAGTGCCAAAATGAAGGTAAATGCACAGATACTGGGTTAAATTACGTAACGAAACATTGAATTGGTAGGAATTTAAATGTTAGCGTGTCATTTGTAATAAAAACAAACTAAAACATTTGGCATAGATGACAATTAATGACTTGAATATTTCAAAAATTTCGTCTGGGGGATCAATAATTGTTCATATTAATGGATACTTAAAATATTTTGTGTATTTAATTAGTAATGTAATAAAATTTTGATTTGATTTTACACATTCATAGTGTTGTGAAATTAATTAATGCATAATAATCGTGATAATCCTAATACCATGATTATTTCTCTGACAATAATCGTACCAAGAAAATACACACACACACACACACACACACACACACACACACACGAAACACACCTACCTGCTGTATGGTGGCTAAACTCTGCAGATGGGGTGTGTGCTGGTGCTGCTGCAGGGCCGCTGTCTGCAGCATCAGGTGCTGCTGCTGGGCTGCGTACATCTGGTGCAGGTACTGGGCCGCCATGCTCTGAGGTCGGTGGATGGCGTGCTGGATCACCTGTCGGATGAGAAAGTCATGTGCTTATAAATAAATGCGCTCATCCTCCTCAGTCCAATGTGAGCAGCACAACGCTATCATTTCCAGAAAAGTCTTGTTTGCCCCAATCACACTGACAAACAAAATTAAAGCAGAAGTTTTAAAGCGGAATATTTGTGTTAATATAAGTCTTAAATAGTTACATCTTCCGACGGCAATCACTTATATAGAGTGTTTGGTCCGAAACACGGGTCTGTCCGTCACTCTGCTCTTCTCTGAGCCGAGGAGAAAACTTTCCTTGTATCCTACAACCTTTATCCAATGAGGAGAGAGAACGGCATAAAGGGGCAGTCCTCTCTGTGTGTGCAGCCAAGGGATGCGTGTGAATGTGGTGACGTAGGGACGAGGACCAATAGATCCATGACGAGGGCGGGGGCTGCTAACTCCATCGGCCGACAAGAAGTTAGCCAAAACGACCGGATCGCTTACTTCTGCTTTAAGTAGCCTATTTACACGGTTTTAAACTGATTGTTTTACCGTTATCTGATGTTGCTTGCACAGTATCGCTGATTAAATGTAGAACAATGTAAAAGCAAAGTCTTTAATATTGATCTCTTTAGTTCCCTTTGATATAATAAGACACAGCAATATACTTTGTTGGTGACATCCAACAACACACACACAGGTCCAAGGTGCTGTCTATTACTTGAATTTCCTCCCTGTCAAATGAAATACAATGCATACAAAGGTCCCCGGTGCTGTCTATTACCTGGATTGTCTTCCTGTCAAATTAAACAGCAATATGCACTGCAGGTGTTCCAGGTAATTTGTAGTGCACAGTGCTGCTTGTCAATCAAATGGAAACGCTACACACAGAGGTCTCAGATAATGACTATTTCCTGGACTGTCCTTCTCTCATATGTAGGCTATGTATGTTTTACTCTTGTGCTGCATGGGATCTATTATGGTACAGTCTACCACCTGGATGTTTTCTTGTCAGATGAAATCGCACACAGAGGTCCAAGGGCTTCATCTATAACCTGGTGTCTGACAGACAGACAGTCAAGGTAAATAATGCATGCACAGGTCTCAGTCAGGACTATACCTTCCTACCGGTTTCTGTTGAATTAAATAATCCGAGGTAGGTACAGTCTATTTCCTGGACTATCTCTTATTTAATTAAGGAGGAGGAGGAGGAGGAGGGGGCGACCATGGGTGCTGTCTATTACCTGGACTGCCTGTCTGTCTGACGGGATTATGCTGAGGGATGCGGAGGGCGCCTGGGTGCACGTGGTGTTGCTGGAGCTGGCTGTTGCCATGGTGACGGCAGCTGATGTGGAGGAGGGGATGGCGGCGGTGGTGGTGGTGGTCGCGCTCGCGCTCCTCTCCCCTGGGCTCTGCCTCTCCATCTCCAGGTCACACACAGGTTCAGTGATGGGAAAACTGCGCGGAGATAAAAAACGGGCACATATTAACAGGAAGTGGTTAAATATTAAATAGAAGGAAAAAAAAAACTGATGACACGTCTCTTTATACTCTTGTTTAAAATAATAATAATGATTTCATAGATTTTTCCTGCAGTTTTCGGCCCAGCTGCTGCAATTAAAGCATCTTAAATAAAAAATATTAATAAAAACCCCACAAAAAACAAACAAAACAAAACATTTTAAGCAAGTTAGACCTAAAAAAAAAATTGAACAAATTATTATAGGCTACTATTATTTTATATTTCGTTACAAATAGAGAAATACTTTATGACATTTGAGTTCAGTTCAGTTTTGCTTCCAAAATGCACCAAGAAAACAGACAAACAGACAAAAAAGACAAGAATATAATCCTGGTTCAAAAGGTAAATTTCTGATCATACCATTACATCCTTTTGGTTTAGACGTGCATGTTTAAAAAACTAATTGTTCATATCGCCTAATAAACTAAACTTTGAGGTTTTCTGGGCATCTTTCAAGCGTTGCTTGTTTCAGTTTAACAATCATTATCTTATAATTATGAAATACTCAAGTTATACCAAACAAAAGATTAATAAAAACCTAACGTGACCGGATTTTTTGTAGTCCATTGTGATGATTGGAAGACGAGATGAAATGTATTGGCGATTGATTAGCCCAATTGATTGATGGGTTGTTTTGTGTCTCTTACATCTGTTCAGAGACAAACATCAGACAAAGATGCTACAATGCTGCAAGTTTTTTTTTTTCGTATTATGATACAGCCTGTTAATTATGACTCATATGTTCCCATAATAATAATAATTAAATAATCTCAGAGCTAGCTGTATGACATATAAAAAAAAATCTACCGTATTTCATAGGGATTAGCACTGATTATTTACACCTTGAATATTGATTGCTTTTTTGCTGCATAGCTGGTTCTGTCTGATTGAAAACAAGCTTGATTATCTCGACAAACCTTGAACAATCACAACATCAGCCTGGTATTAGATGGACAGTCCATAATTAAGGAGCCTTCGGGTTGATAAATTCAACAAATCGGGATGTCATTCCCTGACGGTCTCAGACAGACAGCAGCGCTTTATGCATGCACAATCATTCACCTCTTGTCGGCGGTACCTGCCTGGTATTGAGAGACACGGGCCATCAGGAACTGATCATACCCCGGCACATTGTCCCAGTCCTGAAACCTATACGGATGCGTCAGTACCGTCTAAAATGGAGATTAAAAAAAAAAAAAAAAAAAGGGAGAATCAGACGGTGCACAGCAGGCAATAAAAAAAAAAAAGCCTGGACACAGCACCGCTCGCAGTGCGGGAGGACCTTCCACAGCCGGGGAGTCCGCTGCTGCTGCGCTCACTGCATGGAGACACCCGCAGCTGTCTGACGGTCTCTAATGGGCTTTGATCCGCTCATTGCTGCTTATTTCTTTACTTAATATACATATATGACAGTTATAGATAAGGCTGAGAATGGATGAGCATGAGAATATCCCCTGTATAGGAGAAACCTCTAAACAGGGATTGTAAGTCAGAAGAATGAAAGCAAGAAACAAAGCACTGATATCAGCCACCATCCTGTCTGTGGGTGTGTTTCCTAAAATAAATTGACTTCAGTTTATTATAATAGCTATAGGAAACAAGAAGAGGAGCCATTTCATGTTCATTGGTGAAGAAAATACTATTGCAAACAGTCATACAGATATTTCTTTTTATAGATAAGTTTTAGTAAAAAAAGAAAAAAAAGAAATCAAGATCAAAAGTATGCTATAGGAGACTTGTAGCCTACTATTTGAGAGAATTATACCATTACATATAATGTTATTGGATCATTATTACATTATAAACACATAAAAAAGTATTTTATAGCTGGTTACTACTACCTATGGATCTGTTTCCATGCATCACATTATATTGATGATGTGTATTATCTGGAAAGTAATCAGCAACTATTTTCACATGCCTAAATGTGTTAGTAAAAAGTTCAGTGTTTGACTGAATATATAGTGGAAACAAAACCATCAGACAAAATGGAAGTTGCAGCATCTGCATCCAGGCAACTGTGACAAAGAAATTGTAGAAAAATAGACTTGTATCAGGAAACCTCAACCCTATAAATCTATATGTTGGTGTCATGTTAAAATGAGCTACGTAATATAAGAAGTTTGCATAATACAAATGTTGTATTATCCTGCCATAAATCCTCTTTCATGAAAGTTATAATATTTTCAGTTTATGGGGTTGAAACTCTTCCTATATCAGCTTTTGAGTCAGCTTCATTGGGGAGGATATTGTTTGTGCTGCTGTTATTTTTGCATACTCAAGAGAAGTGTTTCTATTCAGTCACTTTTCTTTGATAGAAACGTTAACGTGGTTAACCACATAACAGACACACCTCTCAGTATTTAGTGTTACTGTTACACCATCATATGATAAATCTGAGGCTGCTTCTGTGCATGCTTTGGAGTGAATCAGAAACCTATACACATTAATGAACCATAATATTGGATAGGCTGTAGGCTTTAATAGGCATTTTAGGTGGTAGCAAAAAAGGCTCATTAATAGCTAAAGGGAAAGTTCTTGCTTAGTCTCTGAATCTTTAAGGAATATGTAAAAAATCACGACAAATGACCAAAAAAAAGTACATTAAACGTTTAAAATCATTGTTCTATGTTATTTTGAAATGGGTTATTATCATAGTTGAGTGTTATAGTTATATACGTTTTCTTTTCTTCACAGAACTGAACCAATAGCCCGTTTCTAAAATTAAATTAATAAAAAGCTTTTTTTTGTTTTTATCGTTGCGGTTCAGTCTTGTAGTTATTTCCAATGCTGCGCGACACAGCTCGAAGGGTTTTATAGTGTCCGAGCTCAGACGTCTGAACTTGAACGCAGCACTCACGCACGCTCGGAGAAAAGCTCGAGTTGGTACAGTCGGGAAACGGTTGCCAAGAAAGAACATGTTTAACTTTATTGAGATATATAAAACGCGTTTCATTGTTTTATTACACTCTTGTACTAGTAAAATCACGTGTGATAGCGTGTGATAGGGCTTTAAGGTGATACTCATTTATCGCGAGTACAATATATGTCTGGAAGATGCCAAGTTATGCGCCCCCCCTCCAAACATTCCTGCAGTGGACTCGTCCGTCGTTAGGCCTTTGCAGCAGTAGGGAGTTGTTTGGCGGACCCCGCAAGTTTTCCTATACTTTCCATGTTATTTTTGTTTATCTTGAGGGAAAAGGGGGGTCAAATTCCTCGTGTTTCTTTTTAAGCCTCGTCTGCCTCGGTCGTTTTTACTCGGTGTGTCGACGGACCGTAAAAAAAACAAAGTGCTCCGGGTGTGGTTACACTACTACAACAACTAACACAGCTTAAAAGAGGAGAGGGAAGGTATCGGTGAGTCGGACTGACCGCGACGGAGCTGATGATGCCGACGTTGCGGGACAGCACCATGTCCCACCCCGGGGAGAACTCGCATCAAGTCCGGGTGAAGGCTTACTATAAAGGGTAAGAAACACTACTGTTTGTTGCTGTTGTTAACAAGCCCAGCCAGCCAGACGTTTTGGTTCAGACTGGTGGGAGAGGAGAGGCTGGCTGGCTAACCAGTTGGCTAATGTGAGCTAACCCAGCTAGCTGTTGCTGTTTGCTAACGCTGGGGTTGTCCAGGAGGTTCAGGTAAAAAAAAAAAAACTTGAACAGGTGAAACTGTCCAGACACAGACACGCTGCCAGTTCAGACCCAGATGCTCTTCTGTGTTACTGGAGAAACGTGTCAGATCGATAGCCAACTTGCCAAGTGTGTTAAAGTGAGTCAAAAGGAGTTGGTTTACCCGTGCTAGCAGTTGTTAGCATAGGGGGAGCTACTAGTTTCTGTACTAGTATCTGTCAGTGACCTGCTCAGCTTGATGATGATGATAATAATAATAATAATAATACATTTTATTTGCAGGTGCTTTTACAAATGCTCAAAGATATTATACACTTTAAAAATCATAAAATAGAGCGAAGTCAGAATGAAATAAGAATAGGATAAGGTTGATGAACAGTCCTGGATGGTTATTATTGATTGATAAAACATCACTATACAGCTGATACTTTTTGGCAAGTCCACATGTGTGTGTTTGTGTGTTTAGGGATGGGCAGGAAATCAAGGCATCAATCAGATTTATGCCATTACTATCATTATTATTTGAGCATAAACACATAAAAAGCATTTTATACCACAGTGTGTGAATGTTTGACTGGGAAAAAAACATAATAGAAATAAATTCAACAGACAAAAGTTCATAGCCAAGGGCTCTTCTGTGTTACTGTAGAAACATTAAATGGATCAAAGTCAGTCAAAATGAGTTGGTCACCCCTACTAGCAGCTGTTAGCGGAGGGTGACTAGTTTCAGTATCTGTCAGTGACGTGCTCAGCTTGATAAGGTTTATAAACTGTCCTTGTTGGGATTATTGATTGACAAAACATCACTATACAGCTGGCACTTTCTGGCAAGTCCACATGTGTGTAAAAGATTGATGTTATTGATTTTATGTCGTTTAGGGATGGGCAGGAAATCAAGGCAGTGAGTGCATCAATCAGAGCATTGGCATTGATACACATCACAACAACAGGGTCCAGAAAATCAATTTAAGTTGCGTTGCTTCACTGTAATTCACATCTGGTATTCTCAAGAATATCAGATAGACTTAAGACACCAAAACTATGTAACGCATGATCTTCCTACTGCAGATACAAGAGTTCATTTTTATATGAAAATGAATCTACCTGTTACTTTCTAGATTTATAATTTGTTGTTAGCACAGATCAGGGGGGCTGTATCCAGATATTGACCAATAGTCCAAAATGTAAAGAAACTGATTTCACAGTCAGTTTCCTGGAAATTACTACTTTTCAGAAGCTGTAACATTTGCTCAAATATCATTTTTTTTTGCCTCTTTAACGTACTTGTAATCAGATATTACATTATATTAGTTGTTGCTGGCGATTCTGTTCTATTTAGCAACTAATCCATTAATTATGTTGTTGTTTCAGCTCCACCCTTCAACTTCAACAGTCTTCTTCTTCGCAAACATATAATATCCCTATGTAAACATTTAACACACAACTATAACTTGGTCATTGCAGAAAGTAACACTATTTTTAGCTGCAAACATTTAGTTACAGCCAAAGAAACATGAGCAAACTTTCTGTCCTCATCGTGTCATCATGTTGTGGATATGGAAATGCCAGTGCTTTGAGTCAATGATGACCCACCACCCTGACAGTGGTAGTTAGTTAGGCTATTTTAGCTTTAAAGGGATGATGGAAATCATTTGTCAACTACTTGTTTCTGTCTGACACTCCTTGTTCCACTTTTTTTTTTTTTTTGGTTTGATGGAGCCAGTGATTGGAGCTCAGCCAAGACTTGAAAAACGTGTAGTGCAAGTCACCTTAGTCAGACCCATTGTATTGCTCACCGGCTCTTCGACACACCCCAGGAACTCTTGTTATGTGTGTTGATCATCAGATGTCATGTTGTTGAGCAAAGCATGTGAAGTATTCATGAGGTTGCTGCCGAGGAATTTCAGCTATGTTGGCAAAGAGGGAATAGACCGAGAACGGACTCATCGTTTGATTTTTTTGGGTGAATTAAAACAAAATTTCATCGGTGTTGTTGTGGGATTTTAGACGGGTTGGTAACGCTCCAAATCAATGAATGAGATCAGTACTGACAGGTCAGATAGTAACCTCACGTCCTAGTACAACAAGTACAAGCATCGAACTGGTGACGGAGAATGAACAACTCCACAAGTAGTGAATAAGTGAGGTAATATTTCAGCTGAGAGAGATAGGCTGCTAGTTATTATCTGCTTTGCCCCTTTAATTTATCATTTGTTATAAAAAGTGCTGCTGAATTTGGTTCTTTTCAACCTTTTTCTCAGACAAAATAAAAAGAGATGTCACCTCGGCTGCGGCAATGTTGTGACTGTAAATCTTTTCAATATCTTCCATTTGATTTGATTTGATCAACTCTATTAATCCCAGAGGGCAATTCTGTTCGGCAGTCCATCAAAGAACAATACAAACTCATCCACAACAATATAATATATAACAATATAAACTCAACAATACAAACTCATCCACATTCGTACCTACATACATATCGCACAGGTGTCTGTGTTTACAATGTCAGTGGAAGCAAAAGATGTCCACCTTTGTCTCCCATTTGGCCTTCCAGCGTGTAAAAAAAACAAAACAAATTTCCACAAGCTTGGGTCTAGATTTAAAAGTCTGATAGCAGACGGGATGAATGATCTGGAATAACGGTTGGTGATTGATCACAAACAATCCCAGCTCATCTATTTCCAGCAGAGTACTTTTTTTAAAGTCCATTTTTTCTTCCAGTGCATCATTACGTCTGTTGTTAGTTAGTCAATGTCATCATCATCCATCCGCAGACCGGTGTCAGTCCGTAGCAGTCGCAGCCTGTCACTGCGTCGTCTTCATGTTGCCTCTCATTCACACTGAGGCTCGCCACAGAAAGCTGCACAGCCACTGGACACATGACAATAAACCGACAGTGATGCTGCTACTGTACTGGGGAGGAAGATGGGCTGTGACGCAAAAGCACTGCGTATAGCATATAAGCAATTAAAATAGGATTATTTTTTATTTGTTGGTTTGTTTGTTTGTACTATTATGAATCATACAAGTCATACTTTTACCCGTTCTTCATGACCACCCACACTGTGCAATATCTTTGACCAAACAACATGTATATAGTTTTTCTACTTAAATATTTTTTGAACATAGCAGCACATATCTTTGTTTGTTTGTTTTTTTATTTTTGTACATAGTAAATCCTTTATTTTACTCCTTATTCCTTATTTCTTTACGCATCCTGTACTCTTTCTTTGCTCTGTTACAAGATAAAGAGTCTTATGTCTTAAATAGTACAAGGCCTCCCGAATGCCGCTAAACAAATTCTTTGCACAACATAATATAGAAATGAAAATTGAGGAAGCAAAATATTAAAACACGAAAAAAAAGAAAATAAGTGACGTATTTGAAAAGGAGTGAGAAGAAGCATATAGCTTTATTATTGCATCTTAGTTTCCTAGAGACCCAGGTGATGTTTATAGATGAGATGATTTAAAATTTATCGGAGTATTTATTTTCTCTTGATCGACCAGTTAAGTGTTTCAACTCTTAGGTCGCAGCACTGATGAGATTTTTAAAAAATGCAACATGACCTCATGTGTTTACTATTTTATGTGTTTTTAGTGTCCCACCCTGAGATGAATGTCAAATATGTGTATGCGTCAATGATTAGTTATTAAAAGCAACTGACTGACAGTTTAATAGTTTTACCCTCTGTATTTCAGGTGTTTTAATAAAGCACAGTGAAGTGATTCTGACAGCTAGACAAAAGAGTTTTTGGAATTTTTCTTTTTCCTATGTTTCATGAATTATATTTTTTCAGAACGAACCATTTCTCTTATAAAACTAAAACAGGAATTTCACAAATAGTTACAGTGCGTATTATGTGATTGAATACGTTTTTTGAGGTGGAAAATATGCTTCCTCTAACCTGCTCTTTCCAAGTTTACCGGTCCACGTAGCTTTTTAGCCTCATATTGACAATATTGTCAGTCAAATTCAGATCTTAATTTAAACCTATTACTCATTGTGCACCTCAGATTATATCTTACTGCTGGTGTATAATCTGCAGCCGCTGGTCTTTCTGCGCGACACAGAACGAAAAGTGTTTGTTTTTTCAGAGTTGCCAACAACAGTGGCTGACATAAGGCTTCACATGTGCCAGATCAACTTCAGGATTCCTGTGTAAGGCATGTTGTTTGGCAGGAAAATGGGATTAAACTGGCTCGGTGAAGCAGTTCAATGTTTTTTTTTTTTGTTTCTGTTTTTTTCAAAGGAGCTCTTCTTCTTTTTTCAAAGACTCCACCATCTGGATCAGGGCTTGAAGGCTCGGCTTTGTTCGGAATATATGGGAAGCATTCCTTGTCTTTCTGTTTACTTTTACTCTGAAAACCCCCTCAAGCAGTGAACCGCAAAGTCATACCCCCCCACACACACACATCCACACATCCACCACCAACACACGTCTCCACTCACGCTCGTGGTTAAGAGTATCGCTGGCTCTCAGCAGCTTCTCCGTGTGATTTACTGTCTGTGCTGCTTCGTCTACACACATCCTACACAGTGTGTGACGTGTGCGTGTGTGTGTAACACAGCTGAAGTGTTTGTGTTCCCGTCTGTGTGTCTGTCTGTTATTACAAGTGACCTTGCACGCCGGCTCAGCAGGTTTCCGGGGTGCGTTTGGTTGGTGCTGTTGTGCTGCGCGGCTCAAGGCTCCCTCCCTCCCGCTCGGCACCACAGGTGGGCCGTGTTGCCGGGAAACGACCGGCAGCAGCAGCAGCAGCAGCAGCATCCTCCTACAACCTGGACCGGTAGAGCTGCGTCTCATCCACCCTGACCTCACTGGGGTCTTTTTTTCTTCTTAATTCGAGGGAAGATGTGTTTAAAGGTAGGGGTGGGCGATATGGCGATATTAGATCGTGAAGGATTAGAGCGTGTAGACAATCTGCCAAAGTGCAGAGATCGTAGGATCGTCTGGGGCACATTCTGTAAATTGCAGTTCTATGCTGCAAAGCGCAAACAAAGGACATTTACAAAGTTTGCTAAAAGAGATAACAACAGTTACTTTATTTGACCCTTTTCAATCAGCTATTTAGTGTTTTGATACACTTAAAATCCTGTTAAAATGACTGTGTTGAATAAAACAAACAGTAATGTCTTCATTGATATTTTACTTTCATGTTTATTGAAAGCTACCTTTTATGTTGCAAGAGTGCACTTTATAAGAGTGTTGTTGTTTACCTTTTACTATGTTTACGTTGTTTGCACATGTTGGCAAAACTGCAACTATTTAGATTAAAATCTGTTCAGAAAGGTTCTTTGGCCTAAATTGTCAATTTTTCCTTTTTTCGATTTAAGATCGTGATGAAATCGAAATCGTGACTTCATTTAAAAAAAATCGTGATATGATATTTTTTGCCATATCGCCCACCCCTATTTAAAGGGTTAGTTCAACATTTTGGCAAAGTATCCTATCACCATAGTCCCTACAGTCATAGCAGTAGGTTCATTACCTTTTATAATCAGTGCATGTTGTTTTGAGATCAGCGGGGCAGAGACGTGAGCTGCTCAGTGAACACAACGGAGGTGAACGGTACAGATCCCATGCCCCTCATCAAACTCATCAAATACACAATCCAGCAACTCCAAAACACTCTGGTGGACAAGTTGTGACCTGCACATTCACCACACTATGAGATAATAATGTAACATTACGAGACAGAGTTGTTTTCGAGGCAAATGCAGCCGGAACTACTTTCCAGACACGGCTGCAGGGCGGAGTGATTTCAAAAGAGCAAGTAGTTCAGAGTATTTGCTTCATGTGTTGTAATGTTACATAATTATACATGATTATCTCATAACGTGATAAATGTGCAGGTCACAACTTGTCCACGAGAACGTTTTGGAGTTGTTAGATTGTGTATTTGATGAGTTTGATGAGGGACAGGGGACCTGTACCGTTCACCTCCATTGTGTTCACTGAGCAGCTCACGCCTCTGCCCCGCTGATCTCAAAACAACTACAACAAGCCTCTTGGATGAGGGGTGAAACGTCTTCAAACAAGAGAAGAAGTCCAGTTGCTTTTTTACTACAACTCCACAAGAACTACAACAAACAACTATCCCTTTAATTTACCCGTATCCGTCTGCAGGGAAGAGATGGCGGACAAGGGCGATGCCATAGGTCCATACCGGAGTCAGAACCGGAAGTTGGTCTTCTTCCGTACCGGAATATATACTGTATTTTCATTTCATATATTTTTATATATTATAACTGCATAATTTACTACTTAACTGACTCTTAAGTCATTTCAATATGTAAAACTGAGATTTAGCGATTAGAAGCCTAAAATAATCACGTAATCAAGTGATCATGTTAATGTTTCATTGATTTACAATTATTATTCATTATAAATATTGTATCTTAGACACGCCACACTTTTTAGATAGATGATTAATTAAAACACTCTTTCTCTTACCGTTGCATCTCTTTGTATCTATCGTATCCTCGTATCGTCTTCTTTGATCTACCGTTCGAACGCAGCGCCGAATAAGTAACAAGATGACAAGAAAGAAGACTTGAACTTTAAGGACTTTGCACTTTGCACCCAAAGAAACGGCCTATTTTCACGGCCTAAAAGAGGTTTTACCTGAAAAAAAATACACAGTTCCATTGTTTGCTATAATATAATTTTTTCCAGCCCTTCAAAGTGCAGGAAAAACATAAGGACTGCACCGGATTTCGTTGTACTTGTGCAATGACAATAATGACATTCAATCCAATTCAAGACCAACTTCCGGTTGTGACTTCCGGCGACCTACGGCGGGCGGCGCCCTGGTCCCCGCAAACGGGTCCCTCTCCTAATTTAGGCGGCTGTTTTGGTGACTTTTAAACCTCGGCAGGTGCGTTTCTGTTTTCCCCATCAGTTTGAGTGTGTGTGTGTGTGTCTGTCAGTGTTTGATCGCTGCTCTCTGAGTGTGTGCGTGTGTGCGTGTGGGTTGTGTGAAGGTGTTGCAGGGGGCATCCCCATGCGTGGCAGCGCTGACAGAGAGATGGATGGTCCGAGGCGCTGGCGGAGGCCCAGAGAGGCGCCCTGACCCCGGCTTCCTGCTTGAGCGCTCACCAGTGACGAATGGCTTCATGCTGCGCAGATGGGGCAGCAGAGTCCTACTCACGGCAGTTAAGACGCCAGGGGCAGCGCCAGGCCAGCGCTCCGCCTCTCCTCTCCTCTCCTCTCCTCTCCACTTCCTCCGCCTCCTCTTCCTCTTCTTTAATTAAGCCGTTGCTGTAGGACAGCGCCGAGCGGAGGAATGCCACTTCTTCCTCCCAGTTAGTCACCAGTGATGAGCTCACAGAACAATTCTTCTGCCTTAGTCACCCTGAGGAATCCCGCAGTCTGCTTTTCCTTTTGTGTAACACAGACCATCACTTACTTTGAAGTTCTTCGTCTGCAGCTGAACTTTTTTGGCCAATGTTGCATTATTAATGGGTTAAAAAGGCACTAGTATTGATTAATGCATTTCTAAATCAAAGGAAGCAGCACAGATGTTGTCAAAAAGCTGAGATGGGGAAATACCTTCACGTCAGACAATATTGGAGAATTATTTTCATATCTGCCGTCTTATATCACACCTAGACCTGTCATAATTATTACATAATTGGCTGATTGCAGTTGTTTGAGAAATAGTTTTCGTTTATCTGTATAAAAACAGCTGGATGAAACTAACAGAAATGTCATATTTCCATCACTATTTCCATGTCGTTTTCCACTGTTTAGGGTTTGACTGTTTTTCCTTTAATGACATCATAATGTTGCGCCCTGTTCTTCTATGGTTTAATGGCACATGAGTGGAGTGCCACCAAAGTAATTGTTAGTTGCAGCCCTAGAAAACATTCACAAAAACAAAACTGCGTACTTACTGCAAAATAAAACAGGTATTTGGCCCAGAAAACTATGTTTTGTATAATTTGTCTAAAAAGAAAAGATCCCTGTGTGCTCAATTGAGAGCTGGTATTCTTGGTCTTCATATCGAGACAGGCAGATATGTCGGCACAGCAGAAGATGACAGAATTTGTAACTTATGTGACATCCAAGAGGTGGAGAATGAAATGCATTTTTTGTTCTACTGTCCTTTCTATGACTCTATATTAGTAAAGTAGATCCAAATAACGAATTTGTATGGTTGGACGATGCTGAGAAGCTAAAACTTCTTTTTTATTTGAATATTTTTGCATTTTCTTTATTTCTTGAAAAGGCTTGGGCAATGAGATGAAGAGTGATATATAGTTGAGTACTGAAAGTAATCTGAAATAGTTTATTTATGTCACACCTGTGTGGCAGGTAACACCAACAGGAAGGACTGTCTAGTTTTTGTTTTTTGTATTTGTTATTGTGTCTTGTAATCCCATATGGGATGGGCCACAGTGGTGGCATGACACGAAAATAAAACATTCATTCATTAATTAATTAATTCATTCATTCACAAATTGGTTAACAATAAGTCACGATTTCCACAGAACTGAAAACAGTGGAATGAAACTTCTTGTTAGATGTTTACTTAATACTTAAAATTACTTAATACTTAAATGACAAAGAGCTTCATTTGAGAAGCTGTAACCGTCGGATGTTTGGTATTTTACTTAAATAATACATTTTTAGTATAAAATAATCTTCACATACTTCTGTTGCCTGCATAATTGTTTCAGCCTCGCTCTGCAGGAGTTAAAAAACGTGGGTGAAAGTATTTCTGCTGCTGTCTGTGTATTTTTATCTCTTCTGCATTGTCTCCCCCGGCTTCCTGTAGCTGTTAGCCGCGGCTACTGTGTCTGTGTCTCGGATTTAGTTTGAGGCACCTGAGACGTGGCTTAACTTTAACTAACCGTGTGAAGACAAACAGCTGTTTAACGAACACACACACACACACACAGCTCAGGTCCAGTTACACGTGACACAGGTAAAGCCGCCTGGATACGTCGTCCGTCCTCTCAAACACTCAACCCTCGCTATGTGGAGGAGCTACAGTGTGTTTTTAGTGAGTTTGTGCGCTCTCTCTCTCTATCTCTCCAAAGCGTTATCAGGGCTTTAGGAGGAAGTTGTGCTGCCACGCTGCTTTTTAGAGGAGAGATCGGACTGTGGGAGTGTTGTTGCCAGTCTGTTCCTCCTCCCCCAATCTCACCGGCAAATGATTAACACCAGCAGGATGGAGGAAGCGGGTGAGAAAAATAGAGGGAGGAAGGAGAAGCCCTGAGCTTTGCATCAGTTTATTCTTGCTCTGGGGGGGGGTGGGGGGATAAGAAAAAAGAAAGCTGCATTCACTCTTGATGTGTGACTTTCAGACAGTTTAATACCGGGCAGTGAGGAGGAGGCTGCACTCTTTAGGCGCTTGCAACATTAATGTGAAACTGAAATATCAGCAAATAAATCACAGTCTGGTGTGTATTTATGTGTTTTTGCTCCTGGCAAAGCGCGACCCTGCAGTGACCTCACACACTCTATATCGTACAGAAGTCGTCCTTGAGAGAGTGCATTGTTTACTTCATGTGTTGGGGATTTTATCATCCTGCTATCAAGCTCTCAACTTGATGAAAATCTTAGTTCACACACGTTTGATGTTGGCAGTAAAAGGGGAGGAGGAAGAGGTGTTTACTTCTATCCTTGTGGGTCACTCCCTGTCCTGTCCTGTCCTGTTCTGTCTGGTGGTTTTTACACATCGTCCCCTCCTTCCTTATATCCGTTTTACACTGCTCCTCTCATTTTTTTTTTACCCCTCACTGCTCGGTTTGCCCCCCCCCCCCCCCCCTCCGGGTCTTGACCCCCTGAGCTCAGACCTCTGTCGCCTGCAAACCTGTAAAATCTCATGTGTACTACAATCTCCATCCCCATAAACACAGCTGAGGCCGCGAGCCGGCGACATCAATCCTGAAACGACGATGGACAGATGATCCCGTCAGCAAGGAAGGATAGGGCAGGAAGGATCGGGGGAAGACGGAGCTCGGTGTTTTGTCTTATCCCGACGTCTCTCGCCGTAATGTTTCGAGCATTTTGTGTTTGTCTGTTTGTGTGAAGTGAAGAGGCAAAGGTGCGATGGACTTGTTGATGAGGGGCAGCGAAGGCAGCCAAGTGTTTTCCTGCTTTTCAGGGAAGTAATGGAGCGCAGTGGTGAACAGTGAGCCTGAACCGCAGCGGTCACAATCATCTATGACTCATTCTGTTTTAGTTTCTCTCTCTCTTTCTTGCTGCTCTCCCTCAATCTTTTTCAGTCTTTCTCACTCTTGTTTGTGCTCTCTTTCTCACACCCACCATCATGCTGTACAGATGAATGCACACACAAATGTGACAGACTGCGAGACTGTGACTCACACACCACAGTGTTTGGGGGGGGGGGGGGAATGAAGCTCTCGCACCTACTTTTTTTTCCTCCTCTCTCCATCTAAAGTGTGTCGTTCTCCAGAGTTTTCCTTCAAATGCATCCGTGAGAGGGAGGGAGGGAGATTTGACCTCTAAAAATAATGATTAGTGCTCTAATTATTGATCAGTTAATTAATCAGGTGGGCAGTTATCAAATAGAAATGACAATTATTTTCCGGTATCAGCAAGATTTGCTTCTGTCTAACATTTTTTGACGAATAGTTAGGATTTCATTTGGATTTGGGGAAACTGTGAAATACAATTTTTTCACTCTTCTCTGGTATTTAATTGAAGAAAATAATCAACAGATTGGAAGATAATGAAAATAATTTTCAGTTGCAGCCCGCAGCATCTTGGTTTAATTTTGATGTTTCAATGTTTTTAGAACAAATCTTGATTTATCAGATGTCAAATTTACTTGTAAAGTTCGTAACAAAAAGAGAATTACCCAACACTCTTTGTTTTTCAATTATTGTGTGTAATAAAAAATATTGTTGTATTCAAATGTGGGCAAAATCATAACTGTGTGTGTCTGATTGGTATTTTGTTGAATTGTTTGAATGAAGCAATCACTAAGTCAGCAGGAATTTAAAATTTTAATTTTGAACAAAAGCCACTGCTACTGGACAGAAGTGCGGATACTTTCTGTTTTTGTTACTTTTCTATGCTGATGAATTGAATATATTTGAGTTATTAGCTGGTGTAATGACTGAATCTGAAGATGGCAGAAACCTTTTCACCATTTTGATTCATTGAATTTTAATTAATGTAAAGAACAACTGCAACACGTCATCCATGAAGTAGCACTGAGAGAAATTTTAAAGCTGTTGATGTATTTTTTTTTTTTTTAAATAAATGCGACAAAGATCAATCTTAAAGTTTAAAACATTTAAAATCTGTTCCTTTCATATTAACACTTTTGTGTTTTCTCTGCAGGGACATCATGATTACTCACTTTGAGCCGTCCATCTCGTACGAGGGTCTGTACGGCGAAGTGAAGGACATGTGCTCCATGGACAACGACCAGCTCTTCACCATGAAGTGGATCGATGAGGAAGGTATGACTCCATCACCCCCACACCCCCACTGCCCCCACCCCCCCTCCACCTGTGCTCACCTTACAGGACACGTGCCATAAAACCGCAGTCAAGTTTAATTGAACACACACGTCATCATCTAAGAGGAACTTTATTATTTCATAAACCAAAGACTAGAACCAGTGTAAAAAAAAACACTTTGGATCTGTGAAAGGAGTTAACATCTGGAACAACTGTCCTGAAAATATGAAATTATGCAACACACTAGCCAGTTTTAAAAGATTTATTGTTATTATTATGTAATTTCTAGTTATAATATGGAAAATTAAGTATACTGATCTTGCACTGTTAAGTTTATATTGTGCGCTGTGCAGCATTTTTTATTTCATTGTGATGAAAAATGCAAGTTTATAGATAGATACGATTAATTTCTCATTTTTGTACTTCATCATTAGCTTCTACCTACACCCTTTCGGACACATAGCCTATATGTACCGAAATATAGACATGCATTCATTCATTCATTCATCAAATTAAACAACCAATTAATCCACTGGCTGACTTTTGCCATAGTCGGTGGGATGTGTTAACGTGAACACATGCTCACATAAACACACACACACGCCACCATTTCTCTTGACCGTAGGGCTCAGTCTCTTCCTGTCTATCAAGAGAGTTCACCCCCCCCCCCCCTCACAGTCCCTCGTCGTCAGCCCGTTAGTCAGGCAGCAGTAATAGTGTCATAGGAAAGATGGAGCCATCAGATTGCTCCGCTCAGGATAAGGTCAGCCTGCCTAAACTCATTAGACTCAGATCAGCTCCCACTCATCGCCACCCACATACAGTCACCGTAGTCATTAGCCTGTCTGAGACAGAAAAGCTGCTTGATGGGTGTAATGAAGTACCCTGCCCGTGGTGGCTGTTTCTCCTCGCTGCCCCGGCGTCCGTTCATGGAAACCGCAAACTCACAGCGGCGCCGCGTGAACTGAAGTCGTTGTTACAATAATTAGAAAATGCACCTGGAATGAGTTAAGTCTTTTTTTTTATCATAACACTGTTTTAAAAAGTCAGAGTTAAATGCGACCTGTTGACCCCCAGAAACTGAATTTTAACTCAATCATATGAACATGTTGAGGTCATTTTAATGTAAACACACACAACAGTATTAGATATTGTGTACATACATAACAGTAGTCTGCCAACTGTGAAAGATAATTTCATCCAAAGTGCATCTCTTTGTCAGACATGATGATGCTTTTAGTCGCAGGCATAGACAGATACAACGTACCACCTGTAGGGTGTGTGCTGGAATAGAAAATGAGCTTAGAAGAATTAGCCGGCTCTCTGCAAAACCATCCTCAGAAAAAAAAATCTTGTCAGACGACTGTGAAGCGACGACAGCAGTGCACGATGCCGAGTAGGTGGAACGAAATGCCTGAACCTGACGTGAGGACACTTTGGTCTGGTCTTTGTTTGGTTTGACATTCTTGACACTAGATTAAATATCTTTGTGTTTTGGACTAATTTCATATTTCCAATTACTAATTAATTACTTGGTCGATAAATTAAATACTCAGCAGCTTGATTGATAACGAAAATGACCCTGAATTGCACCTAAAAAACAGATATTTCTGTTAAAACCTGCAAATTGATGACACATTTGATGCCACAGTCCGCCCACAGGTTCTCTATTAACCTCCAGAAGTTTGTTTCATGTTATATATATAGAAATATATATTTTTTATCTATCCACGGTGTGTCAGAGTTTCTGTTTTCGAGCTCTGTATGAAGTCAGAGGTTTGTCATTGTGATTAATTGGGTAAAACCCTAAGAATAGAACGACTGGCCTCCAAGTCGACTCACACGGCCTCTCCATGTGTGTGTTGAGCCGCTCCTGTCCCGACTCTTCCTGTTAACGATCAGGAAATAATTAGACCTGCGTC
The DNA here is from genome assembly GCF_045865225.1 of Trachurus japonicus. Taxonomy (NCBI): domain Eukaryota; kingdom Metazoa; phylum Chordata; class Actinopteri; order Carangiformes; family Carangidae; genus Trachurus; species Trachurus japonicus. The sequence goes on from NC_140923.1 coordinate 15,795,586, forward strand.
TGAGTGGTATTGTAATTATTGACTTAGATCACTGTACAAATACAGCTGGGCAATTAAAAGGAAATGATTTGAAACGGCAGCATTGACTTGACATGCCGTCTCCAGCTCACGCCCACGCGCATTTCTTCAATGTTTACTTAAAGTTCATGCATTGCAATTCATATCACACCTGCAGTGGTTAAGACAGAGGTGTGTTTTTAAATGTCATGCTCCTCTACTGTGTAACTCACCGTTTTACACTGACTCGCAGCCTTTCGCTCTGGAAACTGGAAATTACAGCTTTTGTGCCACTCCATTGTCTCTGCTTTGTTATTTGCTCGTCTTTGTCGGTCTGTGCATTTAAAAGTAACCTGATCTCTTAAATGTCATGTAAATGAGAGGCCTGGTTTCACTTACAAGGTTTCTCACAGGCTATTTTACGTATGAAATTTCGAAGAAAAACGAAGAGAGCTGACAAAAACAAGCAACTAAAAACCTGAGTTGGGAGCCAAACTAAAACTGCCAGTACTTATTAGTTAGTTTTATTTATAGGTGGTTTGCTGTTTAATGTTTTTGTCCATAATGTATCAGTAAGAAGGAATAATTCCAGTTATTTCTCTTCAAACTGCAAAGATATTTAATTTGCTCTCGTCTGTGACAACAAAAAAAAGCATTTCTTCTCACTTTTGAGTTGCTGGAACGAGCGAATGATTGGCATTTTTGGTTTAAAAACTGAACATAAAATCATTAGGCTGTTATCAGAAAAGTGTTTGAGTCTTTTCACTGCACTGTCAGTCACAGTCCTCAGATATAAAAACAAAAAGGAAGTTGCTGTCTTCTGGCTGCAGAGCCACGTCTCAGTAGTTGAATATCTGACAGGTTTGACTCCACTAAAACAACATCGTCATCAGATTTTATAGGAACAATTTTATTTCAAAAACATTCTCTAATCTCTGCCCTTCACCTGGTCTCTCCCTGTAACCTGGTTTCTTGCATGTCCGTATCTAAATATGGTGAATGACATCCGATATGTGCTCTCTGTCTCTAAGGTGACCCCTGCACAGTGTCGTCTCAGCTGGAGCTGGAGGAAGCGCTGCGTCTCTACGAGCTCAACAAAGACTCAGAGCTCATTATCCACGGTGAGCCTCGCCGCTTTTCACACAGACCTTTTTCTTTCTTTTCTTTTTTTAGAAACAACATATACAGTTTCAGCGTTTGACTCACAGGATGTTCTTATTTACCGTCGTGGTTAAGATGTTGGTTTAGTCAAGGTGCTCGGACATGAAGAGGTCTAAATGTGAAGCCTCTTATCTGTGGCTCTCTGCTCTCCCGCTGCTGCGCTCACCTTGTCTGTCTGTCTGTCTGTCTGTCTGTCTGTTGAGCCTCTCATCACAGTCAAGTTTGCTGCTGCATTACTCTATAATAGTTTATCTGTGCTCATTGATCCGTGGTCTACAGGTAAAGCTGAGGCCCAGCATCACAGCTGATGAGCGGTGCCAACACAGATCATCCCGACCTTTGTGCCAGACACGCAACCTGACTTGTTAGTAGTTAGCTGTCTGCCAGTGGGAGTAATTAATGCCTAGTAGCCTATAAGGGTGTCACGATTCTCCAAATCCTCGATTCGATTTTCGATTTTAGGGTCACGATTCGATTCTCGATTTTCTTTCTTTTTCTTACAGCACAGAGGTCTATGCCATTTTCAGACTAGTCTAGTCTACGATCATTGGTTTTATTCATCACATTTTGTACAGTAAATCTTATTTCAAAAGATGGGCTACATATAAAGTGATGCAATTTCCATAATGTATCACATTAGGCACTAATGGTCAAATTTAAATAATTTATTTACAATATAAAGGTAACAATCCCCCAATTTAGGGGGGGAGGGAGGATCTAAAAAAAGCTAATCTTATATGAAATGTATTTATTTATTTACTGTATTTCTAGTTTCTGGGATACCCCGGGGCCCTGCCAGGCATCAGCCTGTAGGGGACCGTAGCCCCACCCCCACTCCCCACCCCACTCCACCACCCCCCCCCCCAAGCCCGAGAATGTATGCACAACAACTTTCCCTTATTTTCTGTAATAATTATTTCTTTCTTAATTTCTTAATTCTGTTAAGGGGTGTGATGCATTAAAAACAAAGTGGGGGGAGCTGTCCTGTAGTGTGGTTTGATTTGTTTTATGTTTCATATTTCATGTTTCCCCCCCTTTGCATTAAAAAAAAAGGTGTGTGCCACATGGAAATTGTACAGGGCAGAAAATTGGAGGAGACGGGGGAGGTCGGGAGGGGGGGTGGGGGCCACAGGCCATGGCCCCTCATAATTTTATTTTCATTCATTTACCGTCGCGTCATTATTCTCCTGATGTCGGCTTAATGTAATGTAAACAGATTGCGCTGATACACGTGAGTAATGTGAAAGACAGCGATGGACCTGATCAGACTGGCGGTGGCCCACAGTGAATCAGTCACAGATCCTCCACCGTCACACACGTGCACATCAGCAGACACCGCCGGTAAAATAAAAATAAAAAGAGAGAGAGAGAGAGAGAATGAGTGTTGTCTTCAAAGAAAAAGTAAAGCCAGGTACACACGGGCCTAGGCTCGTCGGACGGCGCCGGGAGCTCGTCTGTTTGGTGTGTTCCTCTCCGTCGGGAGAGTAGACTCGTCGGGTACTCTGATTGGCTGTGTGCTTGCTATGGCGATTCTGATTGGCGGTGCCCTAAGCGAATCAGCGCGGTGTGTGGGAGGGACGGAAGTGACCACAGTAAACAAACGGTGTTCTAACCTGTCCTACAGTAAAAATGGTATACAAAATAAAAAGAGGAGTAAAGCATTATATTAAGCGGCAATATATATATATATTTAAACGTCAAAGATGTTCAATCAAACCCACATAGTTTGAAACAACGTTCAAAACACACACAGCTCACAACTGAGCATATAAAGCCCGCTAGCTTAATGCTAACGTGTAATGTAAAACACCATGGACGGGCTAACAGAAATTAGCATCGGCTGTCGCCAATTCGCGGCAACCGAGCCACAGCAGTAAGCTGCTAAAAACTGTTTTAATTTAGGCTTTTAGCGCTGTTAACACGTGACTGGTTAAATTGTTTTTGGGAGATTAATATTGGTCTCATTGATGAAATTTAACAACTGTGGCAGTGGCATTAGTTTGTTTGAATGAAAAGTGAGCAGGACTGCCTCTGGGCTACGGACTGAAATCACCACATTTACGTAAATAAATAAATGTTTTACAATGAACCGATCAGTCTAATACATTTTATTTTGTTAAGTCAACATGGTTACTGTTACTGTACATGGCAAAGATTATTACTACCACTTTATGACTTAGAATTGGTCTGTATTTCTATGGGGGAGTCCTCGCCACTCAGTCGCTCTGGTCGGCAGTCGGGGCGGTGTGTTTCACTTGTTTTCACTTCTCCTCACTTCTCCTTTCTCCCGACGAGAGGCGACAGACTCGTCGGCCAAAGCCGTCGGTGTCGGGACGCGTCGGGAAGCGTCGTGGCGGTGTGTTCCTGAACTCAGAGGAGTGACTGACAAGACGTGTGGTGCGCAATGGGGACAACAGCCAGTGGTACCGGTAGCTTTCCTCTCTTTGACTTCGATGCTCGAGCCCATTACGTAATTAAAAAATAAAAAATGGAAATCGTGACACCCCTAGTAGCTAGTATTACAGGTTCAGAAAGGTGTAAATCAGAGCTATGTATGCTACGGAGGCTAATGGGATTTCTAGATTTCCCTCATCAAACTCATCAAATACACAATCCAACAACTCCACAACGCTCTGGTGGACAAGTTGTGACCTGCACATTCACCACGCTATGAGATGATAACACAACGTTACCAGACAGAGTTGTTTTAGAGGTAAAGGCAGAGACTGCTTGCCGAAAAACTAGAAAAACTACCCCTGACACGAACGCGCATCAGTGGTTTTGCATGATTTTACCTCTAAAACAACTCTGTCTGGTAACGTTGTGTCATTATCTCATAGCGTGGTGAATGTGCAGGTCACAACTTCCCCGCCGGTCTAAAAATAAACAATTAAAGGTAACGAACCTACTCCTAAAACTATAGGGATTATGGCAATGGGCCAATTTACCAAAATGTTGGACTATCCCTTAAACAAAGTGTCTGTGAAAATAATCCATATGAGTTACAGAATTGCTTTTCATCTGTGTTTAGATTTTGTTCTCTAAAACAGAATAATAATGTTTTTTATACAGTATACTGTTGATAAAAGCATCATTCATGTATGTTAATCAGTTATTTGTTAGTTTTTTGGTTTATGTATCTTATTGATGAACACACACCTATTTTAGTTCTTCTGTGTTTACAAACATTTTGTTCTTCACCAGTAGCTGAAAAGAACCAGGAAATGTGAACCATTTACACTAGTTAATAGTTTACATAGGCAAGCATGTGATTCCTCAAAAGAGTGGTTGCTGCACTGTAATCCTATAAATAAGATTTTTTTTTTTTTAAAGTATTAAATCAACCTGACTAATGCCACTTGGATGAAGCACAGAGCACCTGGTTTACAGTGTTGCAGTGCAGTAAAAGACAATGTGATTAAGACAAACAACAATGATGCAAAAATATTCAGATTCAGATTTGGTTTTACTTGGAGGATTTTTATCTGTCTGGAAAGTGTTCGAATGGGATGTTTTTTCTCATTTCCCTCTGGCACTGTGTCAGGCCACAAAAATGCAAATTGCACATTTAGCTTTGCTTCTTCACCGTCATCACTCCAAAAATCTCTTGAGTTGTAATGGTTTTGCTCATTTTGCTGCCGAGTTCCTCTCCTCCTTCTCTTCTCTTCTCTGTCTCGGCAGCAGCAGCACAGACGTCTAGATACTGTAACTCGACAAAGATGCATCAAAACATACGGTTATTAGCGTCGCCCTGACCTGTGAAAACATCGACGTCTGCCTTCTTCGTGCCCTTGAGCTGCTTCACTTCCTCGCCTGAGCTTAGCCTTTTTGACACGCAGTCGCACAACTTCTCGAACGCAGAGGTCACGGACGTCAGACACGTTTGATTGACAGGCCGTGTGTGTATATATGAGCATGTAACCTGGGGCCAGTGGGGACATGGGGGGGGGGGGGGCGTGTGTGTATATGCAGGGCCGGCCCTAGGATTTTGGTGGCAGTAGGTTTGTTACCTTTAATTGTCGGTGTAAGCTATTTTCAGAACGGCGGAGCGAAGCGGCAGGCTGCTCAGGGCTATGCTATGGACGCTAAGGGAATTTCTTGGTTTCCCTCATCAAACTCATCAAATACACAATCCAACAACTCAAAAACGCTGTTGTGGACAAGTTGTGAGCTGCACATTCACCACGCTATGAGATAATAACGGAACGTTACGAGACGGAGCTGTTTTAGACGTAAATTCATGCAAAACCGCTGATGCGCGTTGCGTTCAGGGACAGTTTTTCAGCAAGCAGACTCTGTATTTACCCTGTATTTACCTTGAAAACGGCTCAGTTTCGTAACGTTCCGTTATTATCTCATAGCGTGGTGAATGTGCAGCTCACAACTTGTCCATGAGAGCGTTTTGGAGTTTTGGGATTTTGTATTTGATGAGTTTGATGAGGGAAACCAAGAAATTCCCTTAGCGTCCATAGCATAGCCCTGAGCAGCCTGCCGCTTCGCTCCGCCGTTCTAAAAATAGCTTACACCGACAAATAAAGTTAACGAACCTACTGCTATGACTATAGCGATTATGGCAATGGGCCAATTTGCCAAAATGTTGAACTATCCCTTTAAATTTATCTTTTTAAGATACTTGCAGATGTAACAATACTCAAGTGTTTTATGTCTAAATATTAGAACCTCCGCTGTAAGCACACTGAGGCCAATTTGTCCTAGAACACTGTATAAAGAAATAATTTAGGCCAAATGCTGGAAATTTGAGGTCTGCTTTTTGAAAAATTTCAAATCCCTTGTGAAAACACACGTTCAGTCATGAGAATGAACTGTTTTGGTGCTTGAAATAGGATATGAATACAGTAATAGATAAGTGTAGAAAACAAGTCTAAAATGAAATTTTGTAAGATTGCTTTTTGAGCACAAATGTTGTCATTCTGCCGTTCTATTTTCACCAAATGTCTCAAATGTGAGATAAAAGAAGCTGAATATTGACTTCAAATTACATATAAAGCTCATAGCGTGCACGTGCAGACCTCAGGATGTTTAAATGACTTGATGAACCCCGGTACCTTTCTGATCATGTGGCCCCCCACCTAACGGCTGTGGCCCTAAACAACCAGAGTGTTTATGCCAGGGGCCGGCCCTGTGTATATGAGCATGTAACCTGGGGCCAGTGGGGACATGACGTGGGGGGCCGTGTGGTTAATGCAAAGTTTTAATCAAATCAGAGGTGAGGGGTCAAGAGTACAGTGGCTGCCGGATGCCAGCGTGACGGCAGAGGATGAATGGTGGAGGGAGGGATGTGACGGTGCCGCGGGGGGTCGTCTCGTCTTGTCTCCTCGTTAACGAGCTCGTCGGCTGGAGCCCACGCCTCGCCTCGCCTCTGACTCACACTCTCTCTTGCCCCCCGGTCTAGCGCGACGACGTGTCTCTGTCTTTTTACACACACACACAACAAATAATCTTCTCTTCGCCGGCTCCTTTGTGATTTGTTTTCTTCGTATGTTGCGTTGCTGCTGCTGCTGCACACAAACACGTTTGCACCGTCATAAAAAAAAAAACAACACAAGCAAATATTTTTATCAAGACATCCTCGAGGCGACAGGTTTGCTACAGGTTTCTCCTCCTCACTGCTGTCGGGATGAGAGGGGGTGAAATGTGCTCGGCATCAGATAAACACTCACATGAATCCTGTCTCAAATGAAGCACAGATAATATAAGACTTTATAAATGTGTCTTCTTTTCTTTCTTCTTCCCAGTGTTCCCATGCATACCAGAGAAACCTGGCATGCCTTGTCCAGGAGAAGACAGTGAGTGTCTCCTTTTACTTGTTTCATTTTACCATATTAATAATATACAGTGGCTGTATAAAGAAACCTGCCTGTTCAGTTTACATTTTAAATTGGAGGCATCTCGCTGAATGTCTTCATCTTTGAATTTTCTTTTTTTTTTTTAATGGCAATGTGCCGAACATACTGTATAAACTCCAACAAGTGTCAGTCTATTTTTGAGTTTGTGGAGAGACGGTGATTGTATAGCAGCTTTAATTAACCTGAAGAAAAAAAAAACTGCAAGTGAAATTGAAGTGTTAATTGAATGTGTTGACATTATTTTAGTTGCAGAAAATGTTTGAGAATCTCTAAGGAGAGAAAAAAAAAAAAGCACACAAATTCGATTGATGGTGAAGTGACAAAGAGATGAAGAAAAACCTATTTTAAACATTTGGCTGCAGAAAACTGTGCTTGAAGAACACTTGAGTTTCATTTTAGTGCAGTGTGACTGGTTGGTTAATTAATTAATTAACGGTATCTTTCCTGCTGCTTTAGTCCAGTTTTAGGAACATGAAAATATGTATTAGATGTAAAACAAATCAAAACAACCAGAGACAATGAGAAGCCTCAAAAGGAACAGGAGGAGTAAATGCATAATTATCCAAAAAATAACTACAAACTTCATGTACATGGTAACTTTCTTTTCCTAATGAACTCTTTTAGTCTTTGACACTTTGCAGGACACGCACTTTAATTAGGTTTCACACCTTGAACTAAATCGCTAATGAGAGAAAAAATGCAAATGTCAGTCCTCCTAAATTAAGTCTAAATTGACCTCCTTGTTTGAACAAATAGATCCAAACTTAAAATCTGCACACACAAATACATACACACACACACACACACACACACACACACACACACAGGTAAAGCTTTGTTTCCGTTCCCTCCGCAGAGTCCATATATCGGCGTGGAGCGCGGCGCTGGAGGAAGCTTTATTACGCCAGTGGTCACGCCTTTCAGGCCAAACGCTTCAACAGGGTGAGACATCACACTGAGTTTTGTTCTTCCTATTTGTTGTGTTTGTCACAGTTAATGTTTTTATGATAGAATTATTGTAATGTGGAACGTATCTGCTGTGAAAGTCTAAACATTTCAGACCAAGGGTGACTTCCAATTCCTATATAACCCTCAAATCAAGGGCTACCCAGATGCAGTATTTTATTTGTTAATAGAGATATAAATATTACGAAAACCATTGCGTTATCTTAGTTTAGGCCCATTTTATGGATTATTTGCCTCATTGTCGCATAACATTTATTTTTTATTTTACGATCTTTTGTCAATAGCCGGCCGGTGCGGACAAGCCATGTTACTATCGTTAAGTTACAAGATGGTCCTTTATTTTCTCGGTGGTAATGTACAGTAGTTAAGTTGTTTTATCAAGATACAGCCTACGTAAAGAGTTATCTACCGATAGTTACAGCTGGTGTTTACCTTTCAATAAGCCGTGGTATGTGGTGACTTTCAGCTGAATATGTCCATGGTTGTGGTATGTTTACAGATTATTTGTTTGAATATCAATTTCTAACTAACTCAACTAACTTATAGGCTACAAAAAAAACCAACTAATAGCCGAAGTAATAACTGACAGATAGTCCACAACAATTTTTAAAAAACATGGACCTGACGGACCAGATGATGATAGCTGTGTTTGTGGCTGGCAGGGTTAACAGTGCAAATATAAAAAATAATAAACTAATGTCCTGTTTCTAAGTCACAAAATAGCCCTTAAAATAGCCCTACTAAGTTTAAGGGTTGAGATTGAGGGTTAAGATAGGAATTTAAATTCACCCAAAGTGTGTGTGTTTAAGGGACGATGAAACATCCACTGCCCCTCAGTTATAGAATAAGACGGATAGTTTTGATACTGAACAATAACTCTGGTAGGATTTTATCACAGACCAGCAGGAGTGCTTATGTCAGAGGCCATTTGTCTCTCTGCATCTTATTGAATCTAATCTGTATATATTTGTGATGATTTTCCTCCATCCGCCCTCCACCCTGCAGCGAGCGCATTGTGCCATCTGTACGGACCGGATCTGGGGTCTGGGAAGACAAGGCTACAAATGCATCAACTGCAAACTGCTGGTGCACAAGAAGTGCCATAAACTGGTCACAGTGGAGTGTGGCCGACCGATGATCCAGGTGAGGGGCCGCCACGAATGTCACACTCATTGTGTCTCATTATCATCCATGACTCATGACGTTGTACTAATTACACTTAATGGTGAATGTTGCTGTCTAGGAACCAATCATGCCAGGACCACCGTCGAGTCAATTAGACCAATCTGAACAGCCAGGTAACACGCACACGTACACACACAGTCACACAAGGTTTTTTTTTCAATGTTTTTGAATTAATTGCATGCGGCTTTTTAACTTCTGTTCCTCGAAGCCAAAGCTGGAGATATTCTATATTTTAATTTTTGTAAACAAATCCCATTAAAAAGACCAAAGCTACGGCCCCATCTTGCAGCACTGCTCAACTTTCCCAGCTCATCTGTGGCTCTAAATATCCAACCCACCTTGTTCCTTTGGGGATATTTGGGAACAGATGGCTGACGTATAAAGGTCTAAAACAGTGTGCCACACTAGTTTCACTGAAACACGGATACCACATGCTAATTAAATCACTTCATCGTTCATCTCAGCTCTTATCAGGGGATTTATTGAATTCAAATGAAAAATACATTTTCCTGCTATTATAATAATAATAAATAAACTCAGCCCAAGATCCTGCTGGCTTTATTCCGCCCAGACTACATGATGCTGGTCAGCTGCATTTATGGTTTCACCTACAGCACCAGACTTAAGTCCAGTCAGGTGGTTGAGAGGCTGACTGGAGTGAGAGAGCTTAGGATCATTTGCTGCTATTGTTAGTGAGGCGTCTGAAGCTCCGTCTAGATGCTCACAGGCTAAAGTGTGTCCACGCAAGTTTCCATCAGTACGATAAATAGTAATTAATACTCATGTTGTGACAGTTTGTATAAATTAAATTCAGCCTTTATTCCCACACTGTACAGCCTACCCATGATACAATACATACGTTTAGTGACGGAGCCATTCAATAATATTATATTACAATTTTTTATTGAATGTTGTCTAACTATTTTATGGTCATTTATTTATGAATTGTTTTTTATTAACTGTGTCTAACGCATTGCTTTTCATTGCATTGAATTGTACACAGTACCTTAAATGTACGTATATGACAATAAACTAACTAACACACAATACATAAGTTTAGTGATGGAGCCATTCAATAATATTATGTATCATGAAGCTTGGACACACTTAATCTCTATCTGGGTAGCTGTAGAGCAGTGATGATGATGGAAACACTGGGATGAAAATATTTTAGTTTGAGCCACTTTTTACTTCCATCTAAGATAAAAATTCAGCTTAAAAATATTAAAACTTTGGTTGTTGATGGTGTGAGAGGACTCATCTTGTAATGAAAATCCACTGACAAACATTTCTTCCATGTATCTACCTACAAAATAGAGTTAGTTTGTTTTATTCTGGTGTTGGTATAGCGTGAATACAAAAGGGTGTTTTCTCGTCTAACCAGGCGGAGAGAAATTACCCAGGCACTGCAGGGCTGTGAACAAAGCGTCTGACTGCCTCTCACCTACTTTCTCTCCTTCTTCTCTCATCTCTCCTACCTCCCTCTCTCCCTCCTCCTCTCCTCTGCTGCCTCCCCCTCTCCTTCTGTCTGTCACTTTCTCCTCTCCTCTCCTCTCTCAGGCCCTCAGAATAAAGACTCCAGAGAAAGCTTGACTTACGACGGAGAAGAGAAAGAGGTGAGAGAGAAATCTTTTCAAACACTGTTGATGTATGACTCACAGTCTGTCAACCTGTCATGTTGACTAGATGGATATGAATTTGTGTGTATGTATATTTAGACAGAGAGAGAGAAAAAGAAGGCACACATGTTTCTGACAGAGTAAGATCACCTGTAATTGGATGCAGTTGCTTCTGTCCACTTATTTTTTTTTTTACCAGGACGTACATTTGGGTGATCCTTCTTCCACCTGCTGTGGATATGTGATATAGAGAGCGTACAGATGCAGGCACTTTTGCAGCGCTGTGGGTATTGATTTCCTTTGGTGGAGCTAATAAAGTAACCTTTTATCACAGCTCTTAACACCAGAGGCTGATTAATGGCCCAAGATGTAGTCTGGGGGTTGGGGTGGGTGGGGGGTTTGTCGAACGGAGCGGCCCGAGCTGAAGATGGATAAAGAATGGATCGAGTTGGACACAGATAGACGGAGATAACAGAGAGCAGCCCAAATGATCTTATCTACGGCTCCGTATCTGACTCTGGGGAAGGCAGGTTGTCACGTGAAGCGAGGTTAGATGGATAGCCGGTGGAAACGGTTCGCTACGGAATAGATTACAGCCCGGCGAGGAGGAGGAGGAGGAGAAGAACATGGGTGAAGGTGCTGCTCAGGTTTACACAGAAGTAGGAACTGTAATACAGCGAGCACTTCCTCTTATGGAGGCACTAGGATCCATCCAGTGTTTAATTAAAAACAAGAAAATCATTACAGAGATTAATTTCCATGAGGTGGAGCTGCGAGCACTTTAAAATTCATTTACAAAACCACCCCAAAGGAAATCGCCCGCTTGCCTCCAAAACCGAATCACTACTTCTATCAATACTTCAATGAGAAACTTATCTTTCTCACTTGTCCCTCCATAACTACCTCCCAGGCACGGAGCAGTAGAGACACGGGGAAATCGCCATCGAGCCTGGGCCTAGCGGACTTCGATCTGCTGAGGGTGATTGGCAGAGGCAGCTACGCCAAGGTGCTGCTGGTGCAGCTGAAGAAGACCGAACGCATCTACGCCATGAAGGTGGTGAAGAAGGAGCTGGTCAACGACGACGAGGTAAAACGAGAAAAGTACAACGCTGATGTTCGTCACATAACGGTGAAATTATCCCTGTGTGTCAAAATGTTCTGAGAAAAGCGGCAAAGTACTCACACTAGACAATCCAGAGCTAATTTTCATTAATTATGATGATTATTTTATTGATTATATGGAAAAAGGCAGTTTTTTTCTTTCTCATCTTTTTATTTATTTATTTTTTTTCAAACATAATACAGCCGTTCATTTGTATATAATATTTACAGTGGAAGCACAATATGTACTGTCAAGCCCTTAGTCCCCATATATTGAGACCATATATACACACATTCATTCATTGTCACATTCATACAGTCTTGTATACAGTACATAAATACACAAAGGTAAAGAAAACATATATATTTCTTTTTTTAATTAAATCAGAACATACTGGAGCTGAGTAACACATATTTGCTGGAAGTCATGGGTCATGTTTACTCTGAAAGTGGAGGAGAGAGAATAGCTGAAAGCAGGCATAAACTGAGAATCAGTTGTCGGGGTGAATAAGATATATTTTTTAACAGTAAAACAAGTGTAAAAATTAAAAAAACAAAACTTCCAGCGCACACTAGAGCAAAGGATAGACACGATTTATTATCAAAAGTAACAACAGAAGGGGCGAACAACGCGTTTCACATGTTGCTTCATGAGATTCGATCTTGATTGTCATAATTGCTTTAATAGACAAGGTGAATAACATCATGATCAATCAATCAATCAATCAATCAATCAATCAATCAATCAATCAATCAATCAATAAGTTTACAAATTAAAAACTCATCTATAAAAGGCAAGTACAAATACCATAAATAGCATGAGAAAGATATAAAGAGTAATACAAATATCTGACAAGAGGTCAACTCTCATAATATGAGACAAGGTAGATGGAAAAAATGAAAAAATAATGTAGATCATAAAAAAGTATAATAATTAGGACCCATTACAATAATGAGATACAAATGCATAATCTAAATGTACTGTACCAACTCATTAATGTATCAAAATAGGAGTGTATACAGTATAAATAATCACAAAATATAGAGAGTACATACAAATACACATCAGAAATTATAATATATAGAAATGCTTATCCAAAAGCAAGTGGGCTAATGTAAACCACGGAGGAGATACTCCACAAATCTACTAAAGCTACCTGTACCTGTCTAAACAGGGAGCGGAGGGAAGTGGATCCCTATACATTACCTGCAGACACAAAAGCACAGACAGATTAGTATACACAATTTACAATTTACAAAAATGGACTTAAGTCTAAAGTCTCATTTAGTCCATGCACAGAGTAAAACAAGCGTCTCGGTACCCAGCTGTGTATACCCGCTGCCTGTTTGAGTCCGTACAGTGTGACAATAATCCAACACTTCTATTGAGATGTGAGAAGGTTAGTTAATAGTGTGGTCACCAGCCTTATGTCACTGCCATGTATAATTAATGTAATTAGCACAATCAATGGGAGCGGTTATTCATAGCACAGTGAACATTTGTCTCCTTCGATTGTGTCTTGTCTGAAACACTTTGAGTTTACTGGACAGACTTCTTTTTTAGCCATCAGTCTTTCTAAGAAGGTCTGGATAAACCATCATGTCATCAAAAATTGATCCTGGGCGAACACATGTAGCAGCACAGCCAGCGGCAATCAGAGTAGTTAGCCTTGATTAGATGCACTTAGCGTGATTGACAAATTGACAAGTGCCTGTCGATCAATGGTGAAGTGTTGGGCTGTCCCTGCCCTGTCAGCGTGAGCAGCATCCGTGTCCAGACATATAATCATCCAGCCGTCGATAGATGATGCTTCTACTGGCTCAGCAGCCACCAAACCGACCTGGAGCTCTGTAGCGTTGGTCGATGGAGCTCTGTGCTTATTCAGCTTTTCTTTTTTTTCTTTTTTTTTTAAACCAAGTTCAAGGGTACTTTGTTCAGAAAGATCTCTGATTGACATTCGCTCTTCTTGTGTCTTTTTGTGTGTGTGTGTGTGTGTGTGTGTGTGTGTGTGTGTTCTTCCTCCAGGACATCGACTGGGTCCAGACAGAAAAGCACGTCTTCGAGCAGGCGTCTAATCACCCCTTCTTGGTGGGCCTCCACTCCTGTTTCCAGACAGAAAGCAGGTGATAGCATTTGTCCCCCCCTCCTGTGCCAGTCACACGGTTTGTTCATGACATGGGAAAATCTGCAAGAATGTTGAAAAACAAATCAGTTTGACGTCCTGAAAACAAGTGAAAATGTAGAAAAATAACCGGTAACACTTATAATGAGGTATAATGCAGTTATAACACTGTATAATTATAGTTATAAACACTCATAAATGATCATAATGCTTTATAATAATAATAATCATAACACAATATAAAGCATTTTATCTTGACTTATAAGGTCAGGTATTATAATACGCTATAATTGTTAGTGACTGGCTGACAATGCCCACACTTATAATGCATTATAAATAGTTATAATGTGTTATAATTGGCTTTTAAACATGTATCATTATAAACACTCATAAATCACATAAGACTTTATAACAATAAGCATAACACATTATAGAGCATTATAACTCTATTATAATACTAAGACCTTATAAGCCATTATAAAATGCTCTATGATGTCTTATGCTTATTGTTATAAAGCCTTATGATAATTAATGAGTGTTTATAATGATAGTTATACACGTTTGTAAGCCAATTATAACACATTATAACTATATTTATAATGCATTATCGATGTGGTCATGATAAAATGCTTTATAGTGTGTTATGATTATTGTTATAAAGCATTATGATAATTTATGAGTGTTTATAATTATCGTTATACAGTGCTATAACTGCATTATAACTCATCATAAGTATGGTTATAATGCGTTATAGAGATAGGCGTCAAGTAAAGTGCTACCAAATAACCATTAAAGTCACAAAGAAACCCCCCTCTGCTCTGCAGTCTTAGATCTGAATATGTAAGACGTCGTAATCTTTGTAAAGTTTTTGTCAGCTAACATCCAAACACTCACATCCCATTATAACACTGCTGCTGCTGTGGGTTTATACAATAACTGCTCACCTCAAATCATATTTAATTGGATACGTTTATGTATCTGCCCCGAGTTCAAGATGAGTCACCAACAATATAATACTTTACAGGAAGATGAAAGGAAAGGATTTTTATATCAACTACAGGGAGGGAGGAGGGATTTTTGAAGCATTTTTCGTGCAATGAGAGATAAATGAACAATTAAGACTTAGACACGATGTACTTTTCATTCGACTGTCATGAAAAAGTCAACAAATGTCAACATTAAGTACTGCAGCTTGTCAGCGAAGTGCGAAACATGATGTGTGAGTGGTAGAGAGTTGCATGTAAGAGCGTTTCCCTTCGCCTACTGCTCCTGTGGTTTACATCAACAGACCACTTTGTGAAGGTCAGACTTGTTAAGGAAGAGTGCGGTTGTGGTTACAGGAACATCTCCATCATCTTGAAACTTCCTGAAGACCTGATTTCAAATCATTGGCATTTCTTTATAACATTTATAGTTTCATAGCATAAGTAAAGAGCAGGAAAAAAAATGTCCTGGGTGTTTAAACAGATTTGATTTCCACAAGCGTTGTCACAGTTTTTCAAATTCATACTAGTCAGAAGAGTTCAGACAGAGAACACCAAGAAATATCACAATTTATCTTGGTATTTGTTGAGATTTTTTGTCCGTAAAGTTTAAATGGGTGTGTTTTGTTTTGTTTTTCAGGTCCTGATAAGATAAACAGAGTTGACATTTAGCAGAAAACAATGTGTACCAGATGGAAACGCATATTCATACGACTTTGTGTTTCCCACCACAACACGATGCTGGCTCTGTTGTCCCATGCAAATGACTATGCGTTGGAGCGAAAAGATTAAACTCACTATTACATTTCCTTCTTTTACAGACTCTTCTTTGTTATTGAATATGTGAACGGTGGAGATCTCATGTTCCACATGCAGAGACAAAGGAAACTTCCAGAAGAACACGCCAGGTAGAGCGATTCAAACTAAAAAAAAACTAACGCCATTTATTGTCTGATTGTCGCCATGTGTGATTTTGAGAAACCGCTCATTCTCCTTTTGCAGATTCTACTCAGCGGAGATCAGTCTTGCGCTCAACTACCTCCACGAACGGGGAATCATCTACAGAGATCTGAAACTGGACAACGTGCTGCTGGACTCAGAGGGACACATCAAACTTACAGACTACGGCATGTGCAAGGTGTGGTTTTCACGCGGCGCTCGTGATATCGTTATGCACTTTGGATAAAAGCACCTGCGGAAAGTGTCGGTTTACAGCCCCACTCGGATGAGCTCACTCACTCACGGCTTATGATCTTTTTGTTTTTGCAGGAGGGTTTGAGACCGGGCGATACAACGAGCACTTTCTGTGGTACCCCCAATTACATCGCCCCCGAGATCCTCAGAGGAGAGGATTATGGTGAGAATTACAACACGCAAGCACTTAGCAGAAATGCTATCTGATCATTTGGTGCGATACACACAATGTGAGACATTATGCAGGAATATATGAGACGCTGCTTGTTTTATGGATGCGCATGGGTGCAGTATCTGGGTTATCAACACAATTTAAGAGGTCTTATTCGAATAAATATGCATGCTTTAAAAACAAAAAGGAAGAAATTAGAAAAATGAGGTCAAACTAAAAAAAAAAACCGAGTAGAAAATGAGAAACAAAGGCTAAAAATCAATAAATAAACTAGAAAATCAATAAAATAAAAGTAACAAATGTGCAAATATGTTGGGGAAAAAGCAATAAAATCATAATTGAAGCAGATGTGGCGTCATCTGAATGAATAGTGCTTCTATATTCACTCCTTATAAACGATACATGTCTCGGTGGGATATAATGGTGACTAATGTGTCCTGGTCACAGTTTAATATCCTCCAGCCACTAAGGACAAAGGTGCAGTTTCAAGTGTTCACTCAAACATCAGATTCTACATCATGACTGTGTGCTGCACTCGGACACATTTATAAACACAATACAATAAAAATAGAAAGAAAAAAAGATAGAGCTCCCTGGTTACCAAAAGTGGTATCATAGCAACAAGTTCCACTGTTCCAAGGATCATACCAGTGTTCTTTTTTTTCTTTTTTGCATGTTAACATTTTACAATAGGCCTTTTTTTACCCATAATGACAACATATTAACTGGTCACAGTGGGAAAATCACACGAGTGAGAGATAAAATAAACAAAGTGTCATGAAAAACATCTTTAGGCCCACTGTGGTGCCCTGTGAAACCAACTACATTTGGTTTTTTTTAAGGGATAGTTCAACATTTTGGCAAATTGGCCCATTGCCATAATCCCTATAGTCTTAGGAGTAGGTTCGTTACCTTTAATTGTCGGTGCAAGCAATTTTTAGAACGGCGGAGCAGAGCCGCGAGCTGCTCAGAGCTACGCTACGGAGGCTCATTGGATTTCTTGGTTTCCCTCATCAAACTCATCAAATACACAATCCAACAACTCCAAAACGCTCTGGTGGACAAGTTGTGACCTGCACATTCACCACACTATGAGATAATAACAGAACCTTACGAGACAGGGTTGTTTTAGAGGTAAATTCATGCAATTCATGCCCGTTCCCGTCGGGGGCAGTTTTTCCATCAAGCAGTCTCTGAATTTACCTAAAAAACAACTCCGTCTCGTAACGTTCTGTTATTATCTCATAGCGTGGTGAATGTGCCGGTCACAACTTGTCCACCAGAGCGTTTTGGAGTTATTGGATTGTGTATTTGATGAGTTTGAAGAAGGAAACCAAGAAATTCCATGAGCCTCTGTAGCGTAGCTCTCTGAGCAGCTTGTGGCTCTGCTCCGTTGTTCTAAAAATAGCTTGCACCAACAATTAAAGGTAACGAACCTACTCCTAAAACTATAGGGATTATGGCAATGGGCTAATTTGCCAAAATGTTGAACTATCACTTTAGTCTTGAACACACACACAGTGACATTGTAAAGCTGATCTGATAAATGGGGTTTTTTTAAGTGAAGGAGGTGGAAGAAAACATTAAAATAAGGAACTATTTGGGAAACTCCTCGTGTGCTCTCAGAAATAGGTTCAGACAGGGGATTTCTTTTTCTTCTTTTTTTTTATCCTGTTCCCCGACGTTAACAAATCTTTTATCTTTCATAGTCTTTTTTTAACATCACATATACACGCTTGCTCGTCTTATTTCCTGGTCGTAGGCGCCGGTTGTGAACACTAATGAGGCTGCCCACAGAAGCTCTTGTATTTTTGTCCTCTCAGTCCGCTGAAGAGATTTAATGGTCTTTTTGTACTCAACCACCGCCATTCATCCTTTTCCCTAACCTTTAGCGGGACTGTGTGTGTGTGTGTGTGTGTGTGTGTGCGTCTTCAGGGTTCAGCGTGGACTGGTGGGCGCTTGGCGTGCTGATGTTCGAGATGATGGCGGGCCGGTCGCCCTTCGACATCGTGGGGAGTTCTGACAACCCGGACCAGAACACAGAAGACTACCTCTTCCAAGGTAAAAAACCAAACACCCCCACAGCTCAGATGTGTCGGTGGAGGGAGAAAACAACGCGGCTCTCAACAACACCTTCGTATTGACACGTTTTGAAGAGAGCCACTTTTCTCTCCGTACCCGGCACAAACCATCTGTTACCGGCGGAAACGTGTGAACTCACGTGTGTGTTTTTGTTTTTGTTGTAAATATACCGTCTCAAAATGTGTCTTGTTTGCTCATCGCTGCCTGCAAGTGTCGGATAGACGGGGGATTAAAATGTACCACTCGACAGACTGAAGTCATACTTCAAGACGTTTCTATCAAACAGTACTGACGTTGCATCGAGCAGCTCTTTAATGTATATTTAACATGAGGAAACCCGACAGGACTCGACTCAAAACGCAGTCATATCTGCAGCAGTGCTTAGTTTAGTTTAGTTTATTTAGATCCCCATTAGCTTTTGCCACGCAGCAGCTATTCTTCCTGGGGTCTTTTCATCATAATAAATGACAAATACAAACCATTAACACATAAAATACATTAATACATAAAACACATACTCAATACAAGAAAAAAAACAAACAAAAAAAACAAAACATCCAAGACAAACACTTAACATATGTTACCCGCTCCTACATTGAATCACTACACAACAAGAATACCAGGACCCAGTTTTACAAATAGGCTACTAATGGTCAAAATTGCGATCAAAATAATAATCTCTTAATTTCATTTTAAAACTAACCATGTTTCTTTGTTGTATAACATAATTCGGAAGGGCATTCCACTCCTTCATAGCTCGATATAATACTGTGCCTTGAGAGAGTGCCCTGGGTAAAATAAAATGTGCTGGTGTTGTCCTCTGTCATTTTAGCCTCAGGGGACTCACTGTCTGTCTGTCTGTCTGTCTCTCTCCCCTCCTCCCCTTCTCTCTCCCTCCTCCTGCAGTTATATTGGAAAAACAGATCAGAATCCCCCGCTCGTTGTCAGTCAAAGCCGCCAGCGTCCTCAAGGGATTCCTCAACAAGGTAAGACGGGGTCAGGCAGGACCCGATCAATCTTAAACACTTTCCGCCCCTCTGACAATGACATCGTTACGTCTCTCACTGTCTTGAACCTCAGTGCGCTCTCTCATCCCTTTTCACCCACACTTATACTTAAAAAAAAAAACTTTTTCACTTACCATACCCCTCTTTTTTTCACCTTTCTTGCAAATTCCCTCCTTTCTAACCTTCCCCACCTTTTCTCTCGCCCCTCATCTCACTCCTTGTCTGTCTCCATCACCATCATGTCACCGTCTCTCAACCTCCTCTCACTCTCTCTCCCACAGGATCCCAAGGAGCGTCTAGGCTGCCACCCTCAGACAGGATTCGCAGACATCATGGGCCATCCGTTCTTCCGCAATGTCGACTGGGACCTTGTGAGTCATTCCTTCGTACTATCTCTCTCTCTCTCTCTCGCTCTCTCTTTTTTTTTCCGCCTTCTCCCTTTCCTGAATCGCTTCATGCAATTAATCACAGTTTTCATCATAGTTTGTAATGAAGGGAATCAGTGCTGGTGCACGCCGGCTGCCAAATAGGTCAAAATCAATCCATATATTGATCCTTGCGGAGAAAGAAAAACAGAAAGACGCTCCTACACAGCAGAAGGTCAGATCTGAGTGCACGGGGGTCGCCGTCGCCCCTCCCGCTCCCCCTGCTGCCCCGCAGGCTGGGAAACTCTGTCAAAGCCGAGGATTATTAGCGTTGAGATGAGTCGAGACTCCACATCCTGGTGCAGAGCAGACAGACAGAGACGGAAAGAAGAAACAAACCAAACAGGCCGGGCAGGAGTCTGACGGCAGCAGATAGGCTGACTAACAGACAGACAAGACGAACCGAGACGAGACAGGAAGCCAGAGAGAGAAGCATCACTTACTGACAGTCACCAAGACAGAAAAGCTGAAATGGGAAACTCTGGATTTACATTTCTTATTCTTATACAGTACAGGCCAAAAGTTTGGACACACTCAATGCATTTCCTTTATTTTCATGACTATTTACATTGTAGATTCTCACTGAAATTCCACTAATGAACCCTGACAAGGCACACTGACACCTGTGAAGTGAAAACCATTTTCAGGTCAGGTTCACCTCTTGAAGCTCATCAAGAGAATGCCAAGACTGTGCAAAGCAGTAATCAGCAAAGGGTGGCTACTTTGAAGAAACTAGAATTGGTGGGGGCAGAGATAGAGGAGGAGGAGGAAGAAGAAAAGAAGAAAGAGAAGACAAAAAGAAAAGACGTGTTTTCAGTTATTTCACACTTTTTTGTTAATTCCACATGTGTTCATTCATAGTTTTGGTGCCTTCAGTGAGAATAAAGGAAACACATTGAATGAGAAGGTGTGTCCAAACTTTTGGCCTGTACTGTATCTCACAGGGGAAGTCGTTTGATCGATCAAATAGTGGAATAACAATTCTTATTACACGGCTCTATTGAATGCTGCTCTCTAATTGGTCCAGCGCTGCGTTCTGCGGTCCGTTATTTCTGAATAACAGACCGTCGTCAAGTATAATGACCGTTGCTAGGGACACCGCTCTGATCCGCACAGCACAGAAAAGAGAAACCATGCAGGATATTTACTTTATGTTTCATGTTTACCGTCATTAAACAGCTTCGGACTAATTGTGAAGTTAGATAAATGATTTGTAACTTGTTACATTTTGACCCTGCACCCCGCAACCTGTAATCTCTTGTTTATGACAGATACGACTACACAAAATACACACATCATAACATGTGTATGGTAATCCATCGATCCACTGATTGATTATCAAAGGCTTCAAATGCACGAACAGGAGGCTCAGCAAAACAGCGGACGTGATCGGACATGCAGATTCATTAAATGATGCAATTAAAAATCGATGAACGTCGTATTTTGATCAACATTATGTTTCAAATTAATTATTTTACTCGTAAACCGTGTAATAAGCGGGATAATGTATAGTTGGTCGGTTGTTATGGAGAAATAAACCCCGACAGGAAGTATGAAGTACCTCCGAACTATACATTATCCCTTACATGTTCAGGACGAAGCCATTTGTTAAAGGGATAGTTCACCCTAGAATGATATTTCGCTCATTATCTACTCACCCTCATGTCGACTAAGGGCTGGAAGAAGTTTCAGATTCCTCCGTGGCTTCTCTGAGTTACAGGGGGTCTCGGCATAGCAGTGCATGTCCATATAACGGTTGCAAAGGGACACCGAAGCTCTTCGTAAAAAAACACACACAAAAAAACATCCAAATACCTCCATGATGCTCGTATGTAATGTCCGTCTTGTGCTGAAGCCCCAAATTGCGTAATTGTCCCGAAAAAAATTAAATAAGTCTATATTTTAAGCTTGTTTGTAGCGGAAGCTTCTCGAAGCTCCTCTTCCTGGTCCGTCCAAATCTCGCGTGATTCGCAGTAACCGCACTGACGCATGCTGACGCCGGCGCAAATCACGCGAGATTTGGACGGACCAGGAAGAGGAGCTTCGAGAAGCTTCCGCTACAAACAAGCTTAAAATATAGACCATAATACATCCATGATATAGACTTATTTAATTTTTTTCGGGACAATTACGCAATTTGGGGCTTCAGCACAAGACGGACATTACATACGAGCATCATGGAGGTATTTGGATGTTTTTTTGTGTGTGTTTTTTTACGAAGAGCTCCGGTGTCCCTTTGAAACCGTTATATGGACATGCACTGCTATGCCGAGACCCCCTGTAACTCAGAGAAGCCACGGAGGAATCTGAAACTTCTTCCAGCCCTTAGTCAACATGAGGGTGAGTAGATAATGAGCGAAATATCATTCTAGGGTGAACTATCCCTTTAATTCAATTTTAGCATCATTAGGAGTCATTTCATTTTTAAGTTCACTGTGAAATTAAAAACTAAGCTAGACTATGTTTTAGTTGGTGATTCTCACGCTGTGGGTCACATGATCGAAACAGTGATGGTGTAACTTCCCAGTCGGTTGAGAGTCATCCAGAGTGGTCCGACAGGAGGTCACAGCAAAAATCTGTAATACTGTAATGCTGTTCTCTTTCCTATCCCAAATAAAATAAAGTCACGGTGGCTGGTCTGTGGTGTCGATGACGTGTGGGTGTGCAGGTAAAACAAAAAGGACTGCTCAAAGCAAAGTTTCAATGATAAACCAAAAATCCAGGTCCTTTATAAACAAAAGTACTACTAATATGAGCCAAAAATGCCTTTTTGTCATGGTGGCAGGCACGACACGACACGTAACAACACAGAAAGAAAGAATTGTGTGACTCAATCCGCAACACCTGTCCTTGCTCATCCCTTTGTTCAAATACCCCCCCCCTCCCAGAATAGTTTGTCACAACACACCGTGCTTTAGACACAACTGTGTTTGGGGCTGCACATCTGCAGACCAGTCAGCGTATCCATGGTCACAGTGTTTCAGCTTAGCAGTGAAAAATATGAAATTAAAGCTGGAACCTTCAAGGGAACGAGGGAGGAAAAAATGCTGGGAAACGTTGTCATAGATGGTTGTCATGAGGTGGAGGACACAGGAAATTAAAGCAGAAGTAAGCGGAATATTTGTGTTAATATAAGTCTTAAATAGTTCTATCTTCCGACAGCAATCACTTATATAGAGTGTTTGGTCTGAAACACGGGTCTGTCAGTCACTCTGCTCTGCTGTAAGCCGAGGAGAAAACTTTCCTTGTATCCTACAACCTTTATCCAATGAGGAGAGAGAACGGCATAAAGGGGCGGTCCTCTCTGTGTGTGCAGCCAAGGGCGGGATGCGCGTGAATGTGGGGACGTAGGGACGAGGGCGGGGACTGCTAACTCCATCGGCTGACAGGAAGTTATAGCCAAAACGACCGGATCGCTTACTTCTGCTTTAACTCCCACATGTGTATTTGTTTTTGAAATTTTCTTTTTTATTTAAGATTTCAAACAACAGAGAAAGAACAAAAATAGACAGAATATAAGGGAACATGGTTGACATGGGCTGTACATTAGTGCAAAATGTTACATCTCAAAGAATATGAAGTCCACTGTTCCCACCAGTTCTCTGTATATTGTTCGGCCTGTAGTCTTAGGGACAAGGTCAGTTTTTCCATGCATTGTATTTCGTTAACAGCGGTGATCCAGTCATTCCTTGATGCCAGATTTGTCTGCAGCCATTTCCGTGTAATGACCTTCTTGCTTGCAGCCAAGAGCCCTTTATATATAAATAGTTGTCCTGGTCCATACTGCAAGTCCAACTGTGATTGTGATTTTACCCAAATACAGTGAAACAAAAGAGAAATCAACGTCTGCACAGATGGTGAAGCCCTGCAAGACTTTTTTTTTGTGATTTGCCTTTAGAGGGGAAATCTAAATAAAACTATAACTTGACTTGACTATATTAAGAGAGTATGAGGATCCCAGTGAAAGTCAAACTAGGTCTAATGGCACTCAGGTTATTTATGAAGCTTCCTGTTCTCAGTTTCAGAGATGAGTAACATCATCATCATTTAAGAGTGAACATGACACCCCCCGAACTGTGCAGTGAAACTCAAGGCTGTCTGAGTGGTTGTAGTGTGTTGTCAACACATTCAAAAAAGATTAACAGTCTGGTCTAGATATAGTTTCCCGTAGCACTGCAGCTGACATTTATTTCCTCTATTGATTAATATGTTGATTTGTTTTTAAATAGGATTAGACTATTAAAAAGTCAGGAGAAAAAAAAGCACAGGTGATGAAAATGAATACGATGTTCGATCTACAATAGTATAACACGGGAAATCCATACGTTTGTGAGGAAGGAGCCAGTAAATATGTGTGCTTGAAAGGTGAATTTAATCAATGATCAAAACAGCTGGTAATTCCCTGTCTGCTGATAGATTAATCAATGACTCCATTGATCATTATATACCTGGTTTTAAGCATCTAAAATTAAATTAAATTACATTAAATTAGATGCAAATGACTGTTTTTTATTTTTATTTTAGTTGGACACTCAGTTGAACTGGTTTAGTTCAAACTGCTTTGTTTCTAAAATGTTTGTAGAGAACAGGAAGTGTCCTCATAAAACTCTGCATACACGTAAATGATCCGGCGTGTTTCATCACCGGAGGTCAGACAGACGTGACCTTAACAAACGGACAGACACACATGCACTGGTGGATGACATGACAGTCAGACAGACCTTCAGACAGGCAGCGCAGCTTGTCACGGATCACCATGACCTCTTTTTCCCTGTTTGGTCTGGAGCGGAGAACCAGCAGTCGGTCAGAGTGTCTGGGTGGATCAGCTTACACCCCCCACACCCACCTCTCACCTAACGCACACACACACACTCGCACACTCGCACACTAAGCCCTAAAGTTTCCCCTGCAGTGCAGCTGTTGACCTGCAGGGGGAGCAGTCGTTGGTTTGCCTGACTGACTGTGTGACATCAGGGCAGAAAGTGCAGGTTCCTCTTGAAGGTTTCAGTCAGAGGAGCTGCTGTTGGTCATTTAACGTGTTTCTGTGTGAAAACAGGACACTTGTACTCATAATACAATATTATTATTATTATTATACCTCTATCAGCTTTTCATTCCCCTTTTCTGTCCAGTCTGTTTTTGCTTCTATGCAGAGCGTGCGGTGTGCTGTGTGTCGTCCTTGTCCTTTGACTGACTCTGTATATATACGATTGCTGCTCTATCTTTGTCGTGCATTTCTGTCCTTTTTCAATGCATTTTTAAATAAACGATAAACCCGTCTCTAGACCAGATCATGGTTTGACTGCTACTCTAGGGTGGCGCCAAGCAGCTATTTCCTTCATCAGTTAATCTGATGATTATTTCCTCATTTAATTAATTTAATCATTTAGGCTATAAAATGTCAAAGTGATCAATGATTATCACAGATTCCCAGAGCAAAAAGGCTTCTTCTTCCTCTTCTTCTTCTTCTTGTCTGGCTTGTTAAAGCAACAGTCCCAAATCCACATAGTACTGTATATCCATGTAGTTCAGCCCTTTCTAAATACTTGCCTATACAGTGTCATACAAAAGTTTCGGTGCCCCTTTTCAAAATTTCTGTTGATGTGAACAGTTAAAGTTACAGATGACACATTTCCCTTTACATTTTAAACAATATATTTTTGATTTTATTTTCATCTTTTACATTTTCAAAACGACAGAAAAGGACAAGGGTTTGTCCACCCTGCATAGTTAGTACCTAGTAGCCCCCAACTTTGGAAACTATCGCAGTGCGTAAATAGTAAATATCTTGTTTGATACCTTGGTCAAAGTTATCTGAGAGCTCAAGTCTCCTGGGTTTCCAATTCTTTTGCAGGCTGCTGCTTTGTTTCCCTTTTTCACTTTAAAAGTGTAGAAAACAAAAATAATACGCTGATATTGCTTAAAAATATTGCAAAAGACTCTTTCATGTTTAACTTTATGTCTTTTGGAGATCATTTCATCTTGATCCACTTGCTCAACTGTTTTCATTAACAATAATTTTGACCAGGGGTGCCCAAACTTTTGGATACCACTGTACATTTATTTTTATATTGATTAGCTAATTACTCGTCTGTGTTGTTGTCATGCTATATGACATTGATCACGTGTGTTTCTAAATGTTCCCACCTGATGCCTGTGTTGTTGTTATTCCAGCTGGAGCAGAAGCAGGTCGTCCCTCCATTCAAGCCCAACATCTCAGGGGAATTCGGACTGGACAACTTTGACGCCCAGTTCACCAACGAGCCCATCCAGCTGACGCCCGACGACGAGTGAGTTCCCGTTTTCACCGGCTTCACCCTCTTTCATCCATATTATGAGATAGATAGATAGATAGATAGATAGATAGATAGATAGATAGATAGATAGATAGATAGATAGATAGATAGATAGATAGATAGATACAGAAAGATAGATATATATAGATAGATAGATAGATAGATACAGATAGATAGATAGATATAGATAGATACAGATAGATAGATAGATAGATACAGATAGATAGATAGATAGATAGATAGATAGATAGATAGATAGATAGATAGATAGATAGATAGATAGATAGATACTTTATTAATCCCAGTCGGGAAATTCAGGTGTCTCTCGCTCATCCAGACAATTAAAACAATTAAAACGCAGACCAGTACAAACAATAACGGGACAATAAAATAAAATAAATAAATAAACACAAATGAGGCAGTACAGTACACTACACTACAAGTGGAGCTATAGAATAAAATCACAGTATAAGTGCATGATAAGAACTATATAAAAGATAAAAGACTGGATGAAGACTGGATAAAAGACTATAAATAAAATAAATAGCAACTAATAAAAAAAAACAAAAACACTTGTAATTTACACATCTCTTTTTCCCATCGCAGGGACATCGTCAAGAAGATCGACCAGTCTGAGTTCGAAGGCTTCGAGTACATCAACCCACTCCTGATGTCGGCGGAGGAGTGTGTGTGAGGCCCATACACACCACCACCACCAACCCCCTCGCCACCGCCACCGCCCCACCACCACCCCCAACACCACCAACACCCCGCGCACACACAATACAACACACACACTCATGCACGTGTTAACATGGTGTCTCAGTGTCTTCAAGCTGCATGGTTACAAGACAACCCGACGACGACGACGACGTACAACCTTGTGTTCGAGCGCCGCACATGCACAGTAGAACGCTTATTTGCCAAAACCAGTCTCACACTCTGCCATTTATAACCACTTGCCCTTAAGCCTACCTTCTTTCTTAATTATTTTTATATCATGTAAATCTGCACTGATATCATTTTTTTCCTCATCGGGGGCCTCTTTATCAGTAGCCGACGAGGCTACGAAGTTCTTCCAAGGTCGCTGTACACCGGGGGCGCGAGAGATGACAGACGAACTGAGCATCCTGTCCTTCCAGCTAGTGGGGCGTTTTCAATGCATATTTTATTTGTGTACATATATATAAATATATATATGAAACTACTATTGAGGATAATCGTTAGACAAGGCCTTTTTGTTTTTTTTGTTTTTCTTTTACGCTTCAAGCCACAGTTGGACAAAACTGGCAACTTAAATCGTCATGAAGTCATTTTTTGATTTAGCTTTGTCCCACCGCCCGCCCTCGGTAGAAGAAGCAGAATCATAACACTAGCATTTAAAAAGAAAAAAAAGAAAGAAAAAGATAAAAATTTATATATTTTTCTCATGTTTTATTTAACAACATGGCAGTCATGTCTTGTTCTGAGTGTTAACAGAACAAAAAAAAAAGAAAAGAGTTCAGACTTTGTTTAGATGAATACGAAACATCTGGTAAACAGCGAGTGAGTCGGCTTCAAGTCTCTCCTCCCAGAATGAAGGAATTTAAACAGCAGTATCCACCCGACACTAATGATGAGTCGATAGTCAAAACTGTGAATGAACGAGCTCGTTACGCTGGGAAATGGGCTGGAAGAGTAGCACACAGTACCTGAACGCTGGAGCACAGGTTTTTTTTTTTTATATTTTTATTTTGCTGTGCAGACCATCCATTAAAATATACAGTCACACAGGACCAAAAAAAAAAAAAAGAAACATTTTTCTGAAAAATGTCTTGCTGGTACGTACGTATTAGAAAGGTACAGTATATATATGAGAAATGTGCTGTCCGAAGTCATAGAATTTATATATTCAGATTTTTTTGTTTTGCTAATTTTTAATACTATGCCTTTCTGAAAGTTATGGTCTGTTATCTTTTTTGTACTTTCTCCATTCCATGTATGTCTTTTTATTATTGTAAATCAAAAATACTAAGTGATAGTTGAAACACAGAGTCTCAGCAGAGAGCCACACAGTGCAGCTGCGGTCCTAAAATGTGGCTCCAGAGCTGTGATCTGTGTCTGCTGTGCTCCATCTTTACCATATCTAACCCACAGTTCATTAGATATTTTGTAAAAACTGCTTTAAAGCGTACAGTATGAGAGCTGCGGAGACCCTTCTCTCTGTCCCACAGACTAACGACACTAAGTGATGACGCATGAACCTCCAGACTTTCCTCCAGTCGAAGCTTCTCTCTACTTGGAAATATATTTTTTGTTTGGGCTCACGTGGTGACAGGAGGAATTCATTCATTCTGTTATACATATTATTTCTGCTTTATTGTTACATTTTTGTGAATCTGATTTAATTTTGAATTTTGTTTTTTCTTTTTTTTTTTTATCACTACATTGATTCCAAAATGTTACTGAGGTGAACCCGATGGAAACACTATTGTTGTATTTTGTTATGTTTTGGGGCTGTTTGCCGCCCACAGGACTCTGCTGAACTTTATTATTAGTGTTCAAAGAAAAACACAGATGGTAAAATAAACATTTTATTTCTCTCCTTGTGGTAATAAGTGATTGTGTCATTCATTTAAAGGAGCGATTCACTCGTCACGAGGAGCGCTTTCGGTCTGGATTCATTTACTGTATATAAAGCTGTATGTTTGAGAGAATGACCCTGAAGTTAAACAACGTATTTATGATGTAACCCTTTAGCTGGAGTCAGTTTATAGGCAGGTCAGGTCCAGTGAAAGATGACGTTGGATTGCATCATTGAAAATTTAGGATTCAGTGTTTTTGCAGTTTGAGAACTCCTAATGACTGACAAACGTAGTAAGAGTAAAATATAATGTATAATAAAACAAACAATCATGACCAAGAATCTGCATTTTCAGATGTTGTGGATAAAAACGTCCACCTTTTAGGATTTGTGAACCAACGTTAAGAAAAAAAAAAGTTTGCATAACCTGAAGTGACATGAATGAACTGGTCACATGCCTCACTGGAGCTTTTTTTCTTTTTCTTTTTTCTTTTTTTTTACCTGTCAGTCGTGCTAAAGATACATTGAGACTCGTGCAAACACATGCCTGTCTGGGCAAACTTCAGACTGTGATGGCTTTACTGCCGAGAGCAGACCTGAGCTCTCCGACCCAGATGGGTGTCTGGAGAGAAGGGAATTAGTCGTTGAGTCGTTAAGCTGCAGCTTTTCCACTCCAGCTGCCTGTGTCTCTGTCTCCGCTGGTCACATGACTCCCCTGCCCGGCCGCCTGGCTTTCAGAAAGGCTCTCGGCGTCCCCAGGGGTGAAAAGGTCATTGACACCATTGCTCTCCCTATACTCTGCCCTCACACAGTGCTGAGAGGTGGGGAAACGGTGGGAAGGGGAAGGGGAGGGGGGGGGGGGGTCATGGAAATGATGATGTATCAAAAACTAATAAAAAGGATTGATTTGTGTGCTGCAATAACTCGGACAATGGCGGATAGAAACCCATTGTGTGCGGCTTATTTCACACCCTGCTCCACTAAACCATTGTATATTGTTTCAATTGAACCAGATTTTGTGGAAAATTACTCCCCTTGTGCGACCGCATGAGACAGATACAGCTCTCCGCCGCTCGCAGGACGGGGACAAATGCCTTTGCATAATTCTGTATTCCCATGGTGGCGTGTTTGACACTGTTCCTGTGCCCTCTCTGGTGGAGAACGGGGGCTACGCCTCCCCCAGGCACCGTGGCTCCACATCACCCTGTGGAAGACACAAGGAAGACTAACCTTGTATAATTAATGATGTAAAACGGAGGAGGATCTGAAAAAACATCCTGTTTTAATTGCTGTTATCTTGTTGGGTGTTTTTTTTTTCTTCTTTCCATCCCTGAAGGGATTAATTAGGAAGTAGAAGAATCATACTCGGTGCTAAATACAGTCCCTTAGTAAAACACACACTGCAATTTAAGGTGCATCTAGTGCTCTATACTTGGCACAGTCTGCACGCTATCACATTGCATTTACTGGAGCTCTTCACTGTAGTACTGAGGTAATGAGTTGTTCTGAGCGATTTCCAGCATCAGTGGTTAAATGCACTTGTCCCACCCTCCCAGTAAGGCAGCTACAAATTGGTGTGTGCTACTTCGGTGATTGTAATAATATAGAGGAGGCAGCTTGAGTGATAAAAAGAAAGAAAAAAAAAACATTTGTTCCATCAGCAAACCCTTGAGACGACTCCTCACGACCACCACTCCAGAAAACACCTACACGCTGAATGTAAACTAACGGGTAAGAAATAAAATTATAATAAAGGAGACCAGCTTCAGTATAAAAAAAAAAAACACTGATTATAAAACGAGGGAGAAACATACTTGCTGTAAACACCAGCTGCTTTACAAGAGAGAGATCCCAACATAATATACTGCTTTTGATGACATACAGTATATGTCACAATCATTAAAAGTCTTTGTAAGCATCATCGTGTACTAATCCAGCAAGAAAATGATATATTATTATACAGTATATGACATAATTAGATAATTAATAGGTGTGGCTGGTTTCCGCTACGTCTTTGCAGATCATAGACATTAGAAGAAGGAACTCATACAAGAAACTGCCTCTTTAAAAAAAAAATAAAAAAGGTCACAACAAGCCAAAGGAACAAGAGACGCAGGTTTGAGTCCCAGTGGTCCATTGGTGCGTTTGATCCTGTAAGATCATCGCAGGCCTTTTTATCTCTTATGTTTTTAAAGTGAAGTTGTCACATGAATGAGTGATGAGCATCAAGGGCCATGCAGGAGCGTGAATTAGCGGTGTGATCACAGGTATAAACGTGGTCCCTATACTGAATGTCAAGTGGCAGTGTTTGGAAATCCCCTGTGATGATGTGTGTTTGTCTCATTTCTGTCAGACAGTCTGGTTTCAGCTGCACTGCCACTGCTCTTTTACCAGTGCAGCTTGTTTTTTGTTGTTTTTTTGGGTGATATGTTGAGTTTTCCTTTGCACGACTGTTAACACTGTTAAGCCAGCTATAGGCCTTTCTTCATTTATAACTGATATTGTATGTGTGTTCGTGTGATCGTCATCAGTTTCCATGATCATGCACCATGGCTATCTGATACCAGCGCTCTCTTTTTCTAAATCTGTAGCCTACGACAGCTGTCTTAAATATAGATTAATAGATATATAAAATAGAAGTATGCATCGGTGTCTGTGGGGCTGAATTTTACGACGCTGGTAAAGAAAATCTGGGTTGATCAACTCCAGCGATACTACAGTATATCTTCTTAATATCAAACCGAAATCAATCCAGAGGCTTCTTAAAGAGAAATCCCTCCCTCAGTCCTCCTGTATGTGTTAAAAAAACACTGTAAACTTCTGCTGAACTTAACACAAGGCCTCGGCAGCCGGAGTGAGACAAATCATGTAGGTATTTTCCAAACTAACAGTCGTTGGAAATTCCATCAGTGATTTCGTACTGAGCAGCAGCAGCAGCACAGACAGAGACAGAGAGAGATGGAGGCCTGTGCAGAGACAGGCTGTAACCTCTGGTTGATACCTGGTTGATTTGTCTGACACGTACACATGCTGCTGCTGAGGCCTCATATTAACCTTAGAAAACGTACACAGTACACGTCTCATATTGATTCTGCCCTCGGAGGGGGACCCGTACACGATCAGCATGGAAACTTTATTTCTTATTGACATGGTTTGGCCAAAATAACAGTTATATTATACTTGTACATGTCTTTCTCCAATATATAAAGACTCTTGGACTATTATGTAGTTCATTTTTCCCCACTATTTGACACATTAGTCTTGTTTTTAGACTTTGAGTGATGATGTTCAGCTGAGGTTTTCATTATGAGTCTTTTCTTCCTCCTTAACTTTATTGAAAGTTGCAACAACAAACAAAGAATTCACAGTCATTCCAGTTCACATTTTGTGCCATAGTAACAGCATATAGTTACATACGTATGACAGCATAACAAGAGTCAAATAAAAGAGAGAAAACAAACAAATGAACAAAAATAAAATCTTAATGTGACAGACTTTGTAATTTTACATATAAAATGACAATTCATTGTGAGTCTTGAGTTTAATAGAGAATGAGAATGATGGGGCCTTATGTAGCTCAGTGGGTAGAGCAGGCGCCCCATATACAGAGGCTATAGCCCCCGCCGCAGCGGCCCTGGTTTGATTCCACCAGTGGCCCTTTGCTGCTTGTCATTTGTCTCCCCATCTCCTGTCTCTCCACTGTCCAAAGGCCCGAAAAGCCTCAAAAATATACTTTAAAAAAGAATAATAATGATCAGGAGAATAATCAATCGCTATTGTTTTTACCTCAGAAATTCCCTGGGTAGCACTTAACCCTTTAAAGTGCATAAGGGCCAAGTGAATAATGCATTACGACAGAATTTCAAAAAAAATATGAACCTTTACGCTTTGCATTATTTGACAGTTCACCTATACTGTATATGTTATGATGTGACTGATCCACAATAAATACAGTTTCTCAGCCGGTGCCAATATTCAGTGAAACTCTGTATATATCAAATGTATCAAGGCAAAAATTTACTTTAGATGTTGGTTCAGTGTTCATCATAAAATGTGCGCAGGGACATGGACACAACAGGCGACCAGCGATTTGTGTGTGTGTGTGTATGGGGAAGAACCAGCCTATTCCAGTTTTCCACAATATAAGGTGTTTAGATGCCACAGTTGGTTGTTATTGGACTTTCGATAGATACCCAGACATATTCAAGTCCCTGAAACCAGGATCAGATGTTTATATCATGTGCAGCACCTGGTGGGATATTTGAGAATCCCACAGTCATAACCAAACACACATCTAAACACCCTCAGTGGTATTCAAAATAATCCACTTGTATTGCTGTTTGAACTGTTTCTAAA
Organism: Trachurus japonicus; assembly: GCF_045865225.1. Taxonomy (NCBI): domain Eukaryota; kingdom Metazoa; phylum Chordata; class Actinopteri; order Carangiformes; family Carangidae; genus Trachurus; species Trachurus japonicus. The sequence goes on from NC_140923.1 coordinate 15,828,683, forward strand.
ACATAACCGTGATCACACACATCACATCACAGTTTCCAGTATATTTTGTCGACCTCCTGTTGAATTTTAGGGAGCCAAAACGATGACTTACCGTCTGCAGATATACCTAAGTCACAAACAAAATACTTCAGAGACGGTTACTCAGTGTACAACGCATGGTTTTAATGTGGCTGCAAGATGAGACCTGACGCAAAAAACCTGCTGACACACACACACACACACACACACACACACACACCACAGAGAGAAGACAATGGGCCTCATTCACGAACCGTTCTTAAGAACAAATTTGTTCTTAAGTCCTACTTACGAAGTTTTTTACGAAGATTGTGGCATTCATGAATGTTTTCTTATCCAGAATTTGTTCTTAACTAAGAACAAAATCTAAGAACAGTCAGGAGTATACTTACGCACTTTTAAGTGCTGAGACTTCTGCAAAAATAACCGATTATAGTGTTTTCTTTTGTTCTGCAGTTGTATGATATTATATGATTTGAATAAGAATTATTTTCTTATCTTTTATGATGTTTTTAATAATTATATATTAATAATAATAATTGACAAATCATTGCAGTTTCTTAAAAAAAACATTATAGACACTTAATTCATATCAGTTTTTTTTTTTTTTAAGTGTTCACACTACACACAACTGTTTTTATTATTTTTTTTAAATATATGATAATATGATGATATTTATGATGGCACACGTGAGAGTGTTTGGAGTCTGGTGCTCCCTCCCAGATTTTCATTTGAGCATTTCAACTTTCTTTCTCACTTCACCTTCTCTGCTCAGTGCCTGTGGGTGCTGTGTGCACACGGCCCTGCAGTCTCATGCCCTTTTACGGGCATTGATGGGGCGGTTACCTATGCTAATCCTATGTTAATTAGACTCACCTGGCACACGCCCTCAACTTACGAGGAGATGGCATAAGAACACAGCTGCGAACAATTCTGAGGCTTACGAACGCGTTGATGAATCTGACGTAGGGTTTTCTTAAGGAACCTCTTAAGAACAACTTAAGAAAGAATCTAAGAAGGTTCTTAAGAAGATATTGGTGAATGAGGCCCAATGTGCTGAATGTCTGTCCGCCCTCTTCCTTCTGACACCTCAGACCTCATACAGTATACCGCCACTCCAGCAAGCATCATTACCCCAAATTATATACACATCCACTGAACAACTCAGGACATATTTCAATATCCACCATTGATTGCAGACAGGATGTATGAAAACGACTGTGAGGTGTCCGCCCCCAGGGTCCACTTAGTACAGAGTCCAATAACAGTTAGACAGAGTCTCGACTAATGGAGAGAGGCTTATCAATGGGATAGTCTGTTGCTGTCTGTCTGTGAATCCCAGCTCCCCCCACCACTGTCCGTGCTGTACCTCATCCCTCAGCTTTTTTTTTTTTTGCTTTATACCCCTAATGAACAATCAGTGCTGGTCACATTATTGCACATATGAGATTAATTTACTCCCCGCAGCGCACAGAGTGATGTTATTACAGGAAAATCAATGTCCCTCTTGTTGTTCTCTGGGGCTGGACGGGGTGTACGCACATCTGCTCTCATAATACAAATGCTGACCTTGCTGTCAGAGAGTGAGCCAGAGAGAGAGGCTGCGGCGAAACGGCCGACGGTGTTGTTTATCAAAGCTTTATCAAGCCTCCACGCTCTCACAGACGTGTGACACCACCAGACTGTGGGTCAGTCAGCTGGCCATGGGTGTACACTCCAGCTGAAAAAACCCCAGCATATGTAGAGACAGAGCGCGATAACCCTTTCAGATTAGGACTCAAAAGCCGTTTCATAAATGATAGTGCGGTCATACTCAAGAGTAGAGATTGTGGAAGGGGAATTAAATCTCCCTGAAATGAAAATATGTTATCTATAATTCATAAAATCTAATTCCTGGTGGCTTCATACTCCGATTTTTATTAACTCCCATCATCACTTAAAGCACAATAGACTGCCCAGATGACCTCTTGACCTTTGGCAGAGGATAGGTCCATAAAAAGAGGGGGAAGGGGAACTATGGGAAAAGAAACCTCCCTTTTGTCCAGTCAGTTTGTCCCCTCTTATCCTCTCTCTCTCTCTCTCTCTCTTTTTTTTTTTTGCAAACTTGGTAGAAAGCCAAAGAGATAGATAAACCAACTGTCGTGTTAGTTCATGGCGGCAAATGTCATCCAAGGACACATCAATAAACCTGACCTACAACATGATTCAAACCAAAAACAATCAGAGACATGAAGCTGGATATGGGTTTGCACTAAAAGAGAGAGCAGGTGGTGTTCTTCCTTTGAAAAAATCTTAGAAAGGTGTTGAAAATCAGTCTGTTAGATGATTAATTGATTAGGTGATTGACAGAAAAAGAATCAAGCAAAAATATCTGAGCATAACATAACATTGCCTTTTTCAGCTTTTCATTTCTGATGGTTTTCTGCTTTTATTTGTTATAATTGTAAACTAAATATCTTTAGATTTTGGCCTGATGAGCAGCCAAAACAAGATATTTAAAGATGTCACTTTGGATTTCCAGAGTAGTTTTCAATATTTACTAGGACAGAGTCACAGAGGTCAAGCTAACAATTTCACAACAGTTTATTTTCATTGAAATAACAGCAAGCAACTCACCATAATCACATTTCAGGGGGAAATATTCAAATTTTTACTGCAGTGTATTGCCACTTTTCAGATTAAGACTTCATATATTCTAATATCATTAAATAAAATCCATTTATAACGATACAATCAGTGGTTCACAATCATTTTAGCCAGCAATTGGCTGGGGGCTCCAGATCCCTATGGGACCGTTAAAGGGTTTGTAAATTGTTGGATCCACCATCATCTCCCATCTTGTGGTCCTGTAGAGACACTCTACGAGGTTTTTAAACCTCCATTAAAACAACAACAACTTGAGTTTCTTCTTACCTTAAAGGTATAGTTCAACATTTTTGGCAAATTCGCCTATTGCCATAATTCCTATAGTCATAGAGGTGGTTCCTTACTAAAACGAACCTACCCTAGTTTATAGGGATTATAGCAATAGGCGAATTTGCCAAAATGTTGAACTATCTTTGAAGCTGGCTACAACCAGTTATTGTAGATATCAAAATGTGACAGTCTTGAAAAACTGATAGCAGTGATGATAACAGTGAAATACAAAAACTAGGCTATGAAACCAGATATTCAGTCGGTGCCTGTGAATTAAAAAAAATAAAAAAATAAATCATTGAATCATGTTTTTTGGGTGAAACTACTATAACACACAGGTTTTTAATGAGCTGCTCTTTAAAAAAAAAAAGAAAGAAAAAAGCGCCCGGACTGTGGCTGCTTTGGTGCTATTATAGCCTATCTGTCTTTCTCTTTCTCTACTAGCCTACTACTACTACTCTACTCTCTACCTACCTACTTACTTCTGGAGGAAACAAACGCCCCAGACTGTGTGAGTGAGACAGGCAGACAAACAGACAGACAGACAGACAGACAGACAGACGGACGAAAGGAGCGGCAGACAGGCAGATAGACAGTCAGACAGACAGACAGACAGACAGACAGACGAGAGACACCCCCGCATAGTTTCCGTCAGCCGGGTGACGTCTCCGCCTCTCAGCCCGTGTGCAGCTGTGACGTTGCGGCTCTGTAGTGAGCGAGCCTCGAGCTGCATCTTGTTGACGGTCCGCCAGGCTTTTCCAGTACTGAGAAGACCCCAGGCAGGCGAGCGAGAGAGAGAGAGAGTTAGTGAGTGGCGAGAGGACAGAGGAACACACGCAGCAGCGTTTCAGGCAAGTGTATTTGTATTTTAATTTTAAAAAACGAGACGAAAAAGGACGGAGCTTTGCTTTTTTTTTTTTTTAAATGGAAAGTCTGTGGATGTGGCTGTTGACAGTCGGACGATTAACGGCCGAATTTGAATTCAAATTGTTCATTCTATTCTGAACGGACGGACGTTCGAGAGGAGAGACGGGGGCAGAGGCAGAGAAGCTAACTGGTGAAGCCCGCTGTGTCGCTCTCTATCCGGGGGTTTAGCCTGCCGTAGTGCCGTAGTGTTAGCGCTCGGTTAGCCCACATTATCGGTCACTGTACCCCTGCCTTTTAGTCTCAGCATAGTAGCTGCCTGGTTTACCCTGCTCTGTCCGGGCGTCGCAGCAGCGGACAGACTCGGTTATCATATCGCCTCTCTCTCTAACGTTATATCTATCTCTGTGTTGTTGCTGGGTGAGACTAGGCAAGTCGGTCTGGATTTATTTATTATCGCTCGCATTGCTTTTTGGCTGAAGTGGGTTAATTAAGTTAGCCTGGCTGTGCTGCACATAGCCACATAACCCTCTTCAATACTACGCTGGTTGAACTGCTTCATGCACCGGGGGGTAAGTAAGCTGGGGGTAGTAGCTAAGCTAAGCTAAGCTAGCTAACGTTGAAAGACAAGATAATACGCGTTTTTTCCACCACCACTTGATTTTTACATACATTCATACTGTAACATCATATTATTTGTGTTTTCCTCATCGTATAAGTCTGTGTGAATGTTTGTTGTCAAAACATCGTCACGTAACGGGTTTAAGAAATAATGTCACACACACACACACACACAAATGCGTAACGTTTAATGTCAGGCTAAACCAGGGTATCGGACAGGCACCTCTACCTGTGTGTGTGCGTTTGATTGACATAGGGAGGGGTGGTGGGGGTGGTGAGCTTGGGCTGTAAACCCCACTATGCCCTCCACTAAATCGGCGTGTGTGTGTGCGTATAGCGCTGCTGGACCAGCGGTGCCTTCCTCCCCAGACCAGACTGTAGTGTAGACAGTGAATGTCATTATCAGCGCTGTCTGCATACCAGTGCCGCCGTGGCGAGCCAGCAGAGGAGGAGGAGGAGGAGGAGGAGGAGGCGAGGTACAGTTTGCAGACTGGAGAGGAGGTGGTGGTGGTGGTGGAGAAGAGAGAGAGAGGGAAGAGGAGGAGGAGGAGGGGTGGTGGTGCTGCTCGCTGGGGACGGAGCAGCAGAGCAGGAGCATTATTCTCCGCGGTGTCCTTGCAGCAGCAAAAGGGGGGATACCAGGAGAAGAAGTCATGAAAAGATAGGCTAATGTCTAAAAGGCAATAAATGAATATGGGGATGTTTATGAGAAATTGTTACTACGAACAAAAAATAAAAAATAAACATTGCGGGCGTTGTGATTTCTGTCAGAAATAATAATCTTGTTGGAGGTTTTAGCTGCCAAAACCGAAGTCCTGTAAGACACCGAGCAAGCTGAGGAGGAGGAGGAGGAGGAGCTGCCTCTCTGTAGATCCTCATTTATTGGTCGCTGATCTGGTTTTGCAGTGTTTTTTTTTTCCTTTTTCTTTTTTGTTCAATCGGCCCACGGTATTATTTGCCATTAAAACGCCCACAAACATCAACCCGTTTCGGAATCGAGCTCGAGGTGTGCACCGCAGCAGCAGCAGCGGGTTTTTCACTCGGTGGAAAAAACGATAGGATGCTGAAATCTGCAAAAAAGCGAATGCAAATTTGAGGTCAATTAACCCAATGCATGTGCATTTATCCTTTTTAACGTTTTATTTTGATAAATCTAGATATCAATTTAGTGCAGATGCATAAACGAAGCGCAAATGATACAGTAAATGTTGCATTTTGAAGCTGCTGTTAGTGTCATATTGCAGCAGCAGCCATTATCAACTACATGGCGTTTTAAATTGGGGGGGGCGCAAAGTGTTGTTTACCTTATGACGGTAAACTTAGTAATTCCGCAGTAATGCCTTATGGCAAAAGAAGGGGGAAACACCGCTTTCCACGCTGCTCTATGTCAAGCTGTGAACGGAGTGAGAGAAGGGGACGACTGCTGTTAACGCTTTTATCAATTGTTTTTCATGGAGTTGATGGGGTCAGCGTGGGGTAAGCAGACCCAGGGGAAGGCACAATATGGTAGGGAAGGGCACTTTCATTTGCAAAGTGAAATGTTTTTGACCATTGTGTATCAGCCTTACATTAACAATGTAATGGGAGCGGGGCAGGGTGGAGAGAGGTGAGGAGGGGGGTGGGTGTATTCGCTCAGGTTGTTATGTCTGGTCAACTGGTTTCGCTTGTTAAAATTCTCACTTTGTCCCAGCAAGTTTGTTTCAAAACCCTTAGTGAAAAAACCTTGATGGAAGTTTCCCCTGGGGTTCAATTACAAGGGCTGAAAAAAAAAGCCAAAGCCTTGTGTTTGTGTGAAGTATGGTAATGACCATTTGGTTTAGTGGTCCATGCAAACAGCCATTGACCTCTTCAGCCCCCAGCCGGGACAGCAGCAGTAAAACATTTATACTCCTTATGGATATTTCCTGCTCCGCAACGTTTTTTTGATGAGATCATTTTCAGTTTGTTTGTTTATTTCTCTACAGGGAAATAATTTATTAACTATAGTTTGGATAATGATGTTTTTTTTCCCTGCCTGATGTGTTTCCTAAATTCATGTTTTTTTTTTTCAATGCACAGGAATTGGATCAGAACATTGAAAACTTCAGTCACCATCATGCATGTGTCCAACTACCAGAAGATTTATGTCATTTGAAAAGACTTTAGGAGGGAAATAAAGAGTCAGAGGAATACAAGAACTCAGTCAGCAGACAGAAACGACAATAACCCAGTGGTTAGACATGGCCAGCACCCAAACCAGTTTGAAAACCCCGTTCAAAGACTTGACTTCATTCAAGGGCAACATGAAGCGGCTGTACAGAGAGCGACTGGAGGACGCGCCCATCAAGAAGCGAGTGATTGCAGAGATCAACCTGAAGCGTCGGAGCTTGGATTCACTCCCCAAAACTCCTAAGGTGAAGCGGGAGCAGCCGGAGGATCTGCATCACGACTCTGACATGGATGTGGCGGGTCGGGCTGAACTACACGTGGGCTCTGCTAAAGCCCTGGACTTGAGCCCTGGGCTCAAACACACACTGGCCCAGTTCACCCTCAGCAGCCAGAGCTCCCTCGGGGGCCCGGCTGCCTTCTCAGCCCGAACCGGCCATGAGCACTCCCCGGCCGGCATGCCCCCCCTGCCCTCCCCTCCGGTCCTGGGAGGGGGCCCCCTGCTGGTTCCCTGCGACAGCTCCACCGAACTCACCCACTCGCTGCTGGAAGGAGAGTCCATCTCCTGCTTCGTCGTCGGGGGAGAAAAGCGGCTCTGCCTGCCCCAGGTGCTCAACTCTGTGCTGCGCGACTTCTCCCTGCAGCAGATCAACACCGTGTGCGACGAGCTCTACGTCTACTGCTCGCGATGCGACGCCGAGCAGCTGCACATCCTCAAAGTGCTGGGCATCCTGCCGTTCAACGCGCCTTCCTGCGGCCTCATCACGCTGACGGACGCACAGCGGTTGTGCAACGCTCTGCTGCGCCCCGGGGCGGCCCTGCCCGCCGACCCCAGCGGTAAGCTGTCGACCCAGGGTCTGCTGAAGGAGAGCGAAGCCAGCTTCCAGGTGGAGCACCAGTGTCTGGGGAAGTGCCAGGGTCTCTTTGTGCCCCAGTTCTACACCCAGCCCGAGGCGCCCTGCATCCAATGTGTCGAGTGCCAGTTGCTCTTTTCGCCGCAGAAGTTTGTCATGCATTCACACAAGTCACCTGATAAGAGGACCTGCCACTGGGGCTTTGACTCGGCCAAGTGGCCCTGCTACCTGCAGCTCGCCAGAAAGTACCAGGGCACGCCAGAGGAACCCAAGCTCAAGCAGCTTTTGGACGAGGTCAAAGAGAAGTTCCACTACCAGCTCAAGAGGTCGCTAGACAAAGTAAGTGCAATGCAAAATGATGCTTTGTTTGCTTCGTCTCTGCTTGTTTGCATGCTATGTGGCGTCATTCATTCCCCTTCTGCTGAAGTAGCCGAAAAAACGTTCAGAAGTTCATCGGTAATGTGCTTTTGAAATCTCCAAACTGGTTGGCCAGCTGTCCCTTCTTCTCGTCCGTCATGGCAGAGTCCCACGTTCCGTGTGTTCAGCAGGTTTGACAAGCCCACTTAACGGCCGATGTTTTCTTAAACCAGCGTTGACCCAGTATGTGTGACAGAGGACAGGTGGTGTCATTTTCTCTGGCCAGGTTTGAACAGAGGAGGTGAGGCCAGCTGGCCACAGCTGAAGGGGAAGTGCATCATTTGTCCCCCCAGGTCACCTGGAGGTCACCGGGTATGTCGCTGAACAAAAGGCCGGCATACGAGGCTCGGGCAGACTGCTTGAGTCAGATCTTTTTAAGTTGAAATGTAGAAAAACAATTGTGGTCTGCCAAAACCAACTGGAGTTTGTCTTTTTGCACATTCCCACACAGTGGGAGAAAATGGAAAGCAAATCTGGTGCACACCAAAGCTGAAGACATTTTTGGCTGCTTAGACATTGTATGACATCTGTTATAGAGTTATTTTATGAATTCTGTTTCCTAGCAACTTGGACAAAATACAGGTGCTCCATGAAATGAAATATCTAGCTGTAGTGTGAGCTACAGGATTGGAACTTGGACATAATTACTGAGCCATTTACCTCAAGGCAAACTTGAAAGTGAAATAGCTTTATCACATTATGTGTATTTATCTTGTATTTAGTGTTTATCTGAAAGCCTGAATCCTGCAGGATTTTCCCATTCCTCTTATTCTTCTGTGGTAAAAAAGGAAAAAAAAATCTCATCAATGCAGTATCTAAATCATGAGGGCAGCAGGCCTCTTGTAAAGCTCTAGATAGTTTCTCTGCCATTGGCTGGTTTATCTCATGACCTCCATCTGACCACAGTGGACTGCCCTGTCTGTATTGTATTGAAGGTTAAGTAGGTGTTGTGTTTTTGTCTGTTGTTGCTGCGGGTTGTTCACACACAGACTACCAGCTGGGATCGGTTTACAGTGAAGTTTAAAAAAAAAAAAAAGGAAAGAAAAGGAAACAAACAGTTTAACCAGCACACCACTCATTTTGAAAAGAGAGGGGACTCTCCGACAACCTGTACTGGTAAGATTTGTTTGCGTTTGTGGTTCAGTACAGGTGAGGGGGAACACGTTTCTGGAGCACTGGAGACACGTCGTGAACTGTTTGTGTAGCTTAGATAAAGAGATGCTCTCGTCTTTGTCTTGTTAACTTTGTGTGTGTGTGTGTGTGTGTGAACGTACCGGAAATACCGTCTGCTGTCTAGTCTAGCGTCCTGACCGCATTCCTGTCACACCTCTTTTCCAATTGTCCTCCTCCTCCTCCTCCTCTTCTTCCTCTTGCCACGGTGTAAGGTATGTCTTTTGGAAAGTCGTAGACGTGCTGCTCTGTCAAATACGCAGGAGACATTTTGATTTCCACAGAGGATTCCTCGCTATCTTTGTGGTGTGTGTGTGTTTTTTTACGTGTGAAAAGCTGCCAACCTCAGTGTGTGTAATGAGCTGCTAACTAGTGGCTAGTATGACACATCTTCATCATAGTCTCTCTCTCTCTCTCGCTCTCTCTCTGTCTCACACTTTGCCAGGCTCTCTGGAGCCTCTGTCTCCACACAGTTTCAGGTGTTGTTGTCTCTCTGCGGGGTGATTTCTCAGTAGCTTTTTTTTTTTTCGGTTTCTTTTTTTTTACCTTGCTACTTTTGTTTATTGTTAGAGGGGAAGGGATGAGGATTTTCTCATATCCTCTCTCATTTTTCAGTTACTTTTGAGGGGTTGCCTCAATCAGAAACCATGAAAAATAGATTGCAGAAGTGAAATTTATGCAACAATCATGTCCGTGTATACAGACACACACGCAGAGGCACAAATGTACAAATTCCTGGAAAGACAGTTGCCTGTGAGTCTACAGGAAGCAGGTGATTTTGGCATGAAAAGAGGATGCCACTCCACCAACCCCCTCTTCCACACAGGAGCGGATGTACGGGTGTGTGAAAGGTCAGCGGCCAGAGAACAAGGTGACCTGGCTGCAGTGTCCTGCTTCACGCAGTCAGGACGCAGGGGTTCCCTTCCCAAGTCCAGCCGCTCTTCTGTTTATGTGTGTGTGTGTGTATTATTTGTGTAATGAAAGTGTGTTTAACTGAGCAGGAAGTGAGGCAGACGGACATGTCTCTCACCCTGAACATCCTCCAGACTCTGTCCAGCCGCCTCCACTGCACTGGCTGTGTGTGTGTGACTCATACTTTCCACATCCCAGTGGATGTTAAGGCCAGCCAAGGCAGCTCACAGCCACACATGCTTTTTTAGAAAGATGGGCTGCGTCGGTGTGTTGTTGGTCTAACCTCGGCTGGAGACCCTTTTCCCACTGGCCCTTATTTATACACAGTGTCAGTGTGCACATTTACAAGCAGTTCATAGTTTTTTTTTGTTTTTTTTTTACCGGTGAGCTCTGGGACCTCTAGAAGAGAAGAGACACAAACAAGGGGAGCCTTCTGGAAGTTTTTTCCCCACTTTCTCCAATGGCTACTAGTAGTCTCCCATATCCTGTTAGGAGTGTTTGGTTTTGAAAAGGTGCAGTTAAAAACCCCAGGACTTGCTCTTTATAAACGGGGCTTTGTGCCCTGGAGCACGGCTGCCATGTCTACTGATCCCTGCTGTGTAAATAGAGTTTGCTAGACAGACGCCACTAACGGACAGCAACAAGCCGAAGCCTTATCTCCAGAGTTAGTTTAGTATCTGACAGACAATGAGTTCATTTTGCCTACAGGGGCTGTGACGGACACTCGTACTTTCCACTGAGACAAGATCATGTGTCGTCATTTTTTTTTACTTTTTTTTTTTTTCCCCTGACAAGAAAGGAAGTAACAGAAATTCCAATTTGATGATCATCCTCACCATCTTGTGAAATATCCGTCTCGCTGGAGGGACATTGTGTTTGTTTGGGTTCGTGTTTGTGTGTGTGTGTGTACATGGCATGTCACCAGACAGCGGTGTATTACAAAATGTCTGAATGACAAAATCGCCAGAAGTAGTCAGTGGTTATATTAGGTCAGGTTGTGTTTCGTCAGACAGACAGACAGACAGACACAAAGGTCATTTCATTTGTACTGTTTAATGTGTAAACAATTAGCGAGCCATAAAACTGCTGGTGCCTTTCAGTTTGAATGACCAGAGTTGTGAATTCCCACCTCCAACATAAATCTTTATTTTCATAATAGAAAAAAAAAAAAAGAGCAGGAACAGTCATTACAAGCTGATATTTGAGACATGTTTGCAAAGCCTTACTGAGCATAATCCCGTGATATAGCGACACCGTGAACATAGCTGCGTGCTGCTTATTTGCCTCGGCCTTGTTTGTAGCGTTGTGCTGGCCCAGAGTCAGAAGTGTCAGACGGAGAGAACAGCCTTCCTCTGTCTGCCTCCCCGGCCGGGCTGACACAGTGGCTGCGGCACAGACGGCAGACAGCTGCATCTCTCTGGCTTCCTCTATTTGCTATTTGGAAACCAGTGACTTCATTACCGCAGACCAGTGCAGCTGCACTCTCTGGCTGTCTCCTGGGCTGTCTGCTCTGTCTGTCTGTCTGTCTGCCTGTCAGTCATTCTCCTGGGCTGTATCTAATTGGATTTTGGCAGGCACGCTAATCGTTCACTGTGCTGCCTTTTGCTATCTCTTCCTCCTCCCTCCATCTTGACGTCAGTCTCCCATCTGCCTGCTTCTCACTTCTCATCTTGACTTCAGACTTCAGTTGACTTGGCTCTCGGTCTGCTCTTCACTCTGCTCATCATCATCATTCCTGTCTTTTAACTGAGACGGCTCTGCTGTCAGCCACATGTGTCTGTAAACAGTCAATACTAGGGTTGTACGGTATACCGGTACTAGAGTGGTACCGGGGTACTGACGCATTTAAAAAGGTACCATACTGCGCTTAGATGGGACCGGTACTTTCATTTTGCGCCGCCGGCAGCGGTGACGTCGCCGCGTGAAGTCGCCGCATTGTAATTTGAGCCGCGGCGAGCGAGTGAGCAGCCACAAACGAAGCAAGGTGCTGTTTTTATTACCGTTACAGCGCCACCTGTCCATGTGCCTGTGTTTATGTGTGTCTGTGTGTGTGTGCGTGCGCGCCGCGCGCGAGAGAGACGGCCGCCACAGACTCGTTAATTAATGCAAACAGCTGGTTGATAAGTCCGTTTTTACCGCGGATCACCACTGGCATGCTCTCTGTCTCTGTCTCTCTCTCTCTCCCTCTCTCTGTGAGTGAGTGAGTGAACAGCACTACGCGGAGATGAATTAACGGAGCGATATTGCGTTGATGGGGGGGTGGGGAGGGGGGGGGCTTGGTCTTGATTCTGTGGCGCTGCATATGGGAAACAATAGGTGTGTGTTTGTGTAAAATGAACGTTTGTGTTTCATTCTATAAACTACTGAGAACAATTTCTCCCAAAAATTACAGCTGGTCAAAATAACAAAAAAAGATGCAGTTTTTTTCAGACCTCAAATAACGCAGTTGATAATCATTTTTAAACAGACAACTAATGATTTAATTTAGGAAGAGTTCAGTACTGATGCATATGTTATAGTTCTAAGATTTTCTATTAAAATAAAGTCAATAATGACATTTTTTGTGTTCTCTTTTTATTTGGAAAAGTACCGAAAAGTATCGAAAAGTATCGAAAAACATGTTGGTACCGATACCGGTACCAAAATGTTGGTATCGTGACAACACTAGTCAATACCCCCTGGGCCCCAATCAGCGGACAGTAACAAAATAAGCAGCCAAATGACCCGATAAGTCGATCGTTACATAAGCAATAAGACCACTTGTGTGCGTCTGCAAGGCGGATGAGAAGAAAGCCAGTGGCTATTGATCGGGTCTCCGACCTTGATGGATGTGGCGAGTTGCCGGGTGACACAGACACTGAATAGAGGAGGAAATGGACCAAGACAGGGAGGCAAGGAGGAAATGGTAGAAGAGTGAAACGAGGAGACTCGGTTACAGGGACCGCAGCTGGTGTTGCATAAGTTCCCGTCTGTGTGTTAAGACATGTGCACCAGTCTCCCAAGTTAACCTCACCTCTGCCTCCGCTGTTGCCTGCCTTAATTTCTGTAACTCAGACAGGCTGCCAGACAGCGGTAGCGTCAGTCAGACACAGAAAAGGCTATGTGTGGTCAGAAAACACGCCGCCTCTGGGGGAGGAACACAAGCAAATGAGGTAAGGGTGTAGAAGATGAGGGGGTAAGACCGGGACAGCTGCGTCTGGCTGTTGTCTCAACTCATAAACTCCTCTATACTTTGGTTGTCTTGCCATGAAACAAGCTGTGTGAGCCAGGTTGTTACACGGGGGCTTGTTGGGCCCCAGATCTTCTTTCTCTGAGTTGAAAATTAACCCTCCCCTCCCCTCCTCTCCCCTCCTCCGTCAAAGACCTGAGCTACACCACAAATCTCGTCTGGAGCAGCCCTCTCGGTTGGCCAATCACATGCTGGATAGCTCGCATTTCCCCAGCTAATACGCTCCTTTGCCTCCTACTACCCCAGCCCAAGACACATACACACACACACACACACACACACACACACACACACACACACACACACACACACACACACACACACACACACACAAACACATGTTTTTATGTCTGTGCATTTTCCAAAGAACAATTATCCGTTTATACTGAATACACAGCAGCTCCTTTGAACACTGGCCCAGAGTAACCTACAGTCCGTCACGTCTGTATGTAGTTTGATGTGGAAGACTGTGTTCCCTGTACACAACACCCTGTGCTTTGGCCCAGTGTTTGCTGCCTGTTGTAAAGGGCTAAATGGGGCCCCGCAAGGTAGGAGGGGCTTAGCCGAGAGAGAGAGAGAGGGGCCTCCGGTATGTCACCATCAGGTCAGTGCCAGTGTCACAGCTCCATAACTGCACTATAGTCGTAACTCCTCGGTCTCTCTCTGAAATTGACAAGAATCTTTCTCCAGTTTTTTTTTTAAAGACTCAAAACATTTGAAAACGTCACAGGGGCTCAGCCACAGCTCAGCGAACCACCAGAATTAGTCGTGCACCAGCTCACAGCACTTTTCCTGCGCACCACAACAACCCCAAAGTTTAAAAAAATGTATCATTGGTTGGCTGCTGGTTATTTCCCACCCCAGCTGCAGCTTGTTATTTTTTCACTGTTTCCTTGGCTTGGGCTTTCTTCTCCCCCCCACATCACCGCCTGAAGAAGATAATGTGCTGCCATGGGACTGATGTGCACTCGCCACAGCAGCAGATAGGTCAGTCCAGATACACTGGAGCCTGTGCCACATCTGCCAACAGTCTCATAGACTAAACAAACTCGTAAAGCCCCTCCCAGCCAAATGCCCCGTGGGCTTTAAAAGAGCCCCGGACTGACAGCCTGTTTGCATGTTCACTGTGTGCTCTGGTTATCCCCGCTCAGAGCATCAGACCAGTTTGTTGCTTTTAAGGAAAACGAAAGCGAGAACAAGTGAAAAAGAGGGAAATATAATAGGCCACAAGTTCAAACAAGACTGTAAGAAGAGAGACATGTCTGACAAGCTTCCCTGGGTTGTTCTTGCACGAGACTGAAATAATGAGGAGTCCTGGTATTAATTAATGGATGTGTTGATGAAAAGATTAACTGTCCACTATCTGGTCTCCCTGGGAGACGGTCAGAGGATCTGGTCGTGTGTGCGTCGGGGGCCAGGGAGTCGGAGGCGAGGGAGGCGATACTGTAAAAGGACTGTGGGAGACCGACTGCCAGCCTGCGTGTTGTGTGCGAGCGGAGAAAATGCGTTTGCATTTGAAAGACTCCTCTGTGCCGCCTTCCCGGTGGGAACAGTGATTAATGAAGATCTAAATGGAGAGACCCAGAGACGGCACTTTCCATAGGAGTGCCATATACACAGCAGACGTGCACACACACACACACACACCATATAGGCACTTAGACTCCCTCTCTCTCATATTTTCTCCCACAGCTCCAGTCTCCCAGACAGGGAGATAAACACAGGATATCAAAGGCGTGTCATGAGTCCCACTGGGCTGCCACCCGGCACATCCACAACACATTAAGCTCAGCCACTACACTGATCAATTATGCATGTTGCAAACACAGGGAAATCAGGGGAAAATAGTCGGTCTGTACGATTAAAAGGAATCCCCATTTCTCCACTTTGCCAGTAATGTTATTTGCGTGTTTGGTAATGGCTCGTCGTCATTTTTTCCCCATATGTAAGTGATTCTGCTGCCTCTGCGATGCTTGATTAAGTGTCCACGTTCTTTTGTCAAATGGTCCCCTGCGCTTAATTTCACACAACAATGGCAGCCAGGTTAAGTGCTGCCACGGCCCATGCTAGTTTTGACCTCCCGCCTACGCTCAAGATGAAAGCAGAGAGCGCAGCGAGCCGCTGAGAGATGTAAACTTGCCAAGCTCGAATAGATGATGACTTGTCCTGTAAGTCCTTTTATTTTGCAGCCTCACCTTTGCTCCACTAACATCAAACTCCAACTGCTTCTTTTCCCTTTTCACTGCTGGCTGCCTCTATACCCTGTAAATCCTTATCTCACCAGGGGCCTGACGGATGTGGCTCAGGACGGACGGGGCGCTGTAAAGTTATAGCAACTGGGAAACAAGCTGCATTAGCGGAGGTGGAAACAAGTGACATTTTGTGGTTTTGCTCAGACTTTTATCTCTCTGCGCCTCAGCCTCAACCCTGCCGAACGCTGATGTGTTTATCTCACCGCTATATTCCCACCTGCAGTGACGCCGCTCATGGGAATCATCTGTCTCCCTGATATTTCTTAGGGCAGACACACACATGCAAACATGCAGTCCTCCTTGCCTCATGTCCCTCGGGGGTCCACACACCAGCTCATCTAGCTCCTGTAAATAGCGGGCTTTTTTCCCCCTGGAGTCCCACTACAGTCCCACTGTATGTCTTTACTGTGTGTATGCTAATGTAAGCAGTAGAAAGTCCTCCAGGTCATTGACCTCTAGATGCAATTAATTACATAGAAGCTATCATAAAACATATCTTATGTATTTTATTTGAGTCTACTTCTTCGGCTAAGCCTAATTAAGGGTTACATGTGTTGAAGCTGGTGAGTGCACTTCAACATCCTTGCATGCAAGCTAATAGTCAAGTCCTCCTTAGCGGTGCTTGTGTGAGTGTGTGCAGCTCTTGTTGAGCCATGTGGTAATGATTCTTCGCGTGTCCAGCTTTTTTTTTTTTTTTTTTTTTCTGGCTTCACTGTTGCTCTTATTAAAACAGCCTTGCTGCCGGGGCAACTTGGCCAGCATGGAGCCTTATTACCCTTGACTTTATCCTTTGAAGAGTGAAGCATTGCCTTGTGGTTTATAGTCTGGCTACATTTTAACCAGTTCCTGTGACAAGTGCACTTTGTTATGCCAGACATTTTCTTTGTCATCACTATCGAAAACGTACCGGCTGAGACGCATCCTGATACCAGATGAGGCCAGACGCACAGTAGTTCTCAATAAAAATGACTCATGATGAGGAAAGACAAAAAAAAAACTTGCCTCCGGCCAAAAGAAGGTACATTGATCTTGCCTCATCAAAGAACGAAAGTTACTGTTGAAATCTTAAAACCCAAAAGTCTGAAACTCTCTGTCCTTGTGTAATCCGAGGAGAAACCCCAGACTGTGACGTGTGTCTGTCTATATATGATGACACCTCTTGTCAAATGGCTGACACACAGACACACACACACAAATATCACGGGATATGATACAGTCGACAGTTTATGATCACATGAAGGCAAAGGGTCAAACACAGTCACAGTCACAAACACCACAGAAACACAACCACCACCGCCGCCGCCGCCGCCACCAGCCACTTCCTCCAGTCACCACGCCAACCCTATCCTGCTGCGTGAGTCACGGCGCTCCATCAGCGCTGCGGTCTGCTCTCCACTCATCAGCGTCACTGTGGAGCCAGGACAAAGATTTATCACCGTCCCGGTCTCTCTCTCTCTCTCCCTCTCTTTCTCTCCCTCTTTCTCTTTCTCTCTCAGTCTGTTTGATCTACACCCAGGTGTGTTCACTTAGAGCTCTGACTCAACCCTAATGACATTTACCAAACCCAGCCGTGCTTCTCCGGGGCTGTTGTCGAGCTCGCCACAGACAGTGACTGTATTAATGAAGGAAGTCTGGTGATCAAGTGTGTGTGTGTGTGTGTGTGTGTTGTACATTGTGGGTTCACCTGTTGTAGACTTTCATGTATTGATATCAGTAGAGGCAGGATGTAAGTGAATATCAGCCTCAGGCCAAACACTGGTTGACTTATCTGTGTGTGTGTGTGTGTGTGTTTTTTTTTTTTTAATAATTCACATTTCGGCAGATTAAAAGTAAAAGTCTCATGTGAATTCTTTGGTCCATGAGCCATTTTGAAGGTAGAGCGAACGGTCCTCAGATACTTGTTTTGAAAACCAGAGAGAAAGAAAAGGAACAGAGGGAAAGGCGATGGATTTGCATTACAGGACCTCTGTGTGTGTGTGTGTGTATATGTGTGTATGTGTTTGTTTGTGTGTGTGTGTGTGTGTGTGTGGGAGAGAGACAGGCGAGCCCGAGGGGCCTGGACAGCAAAGCCAAGCTGCCCATGCAGAGACGAGCAGCAGCAGTGGAGGCTTCAAACAAGCTCCTGCATGTAATATGGATGAGACCAGAGCTCCCAGCAGCGCAGTCACAGGACCCAGGGCCTGTTTGGATTTAACCGTCTCTCTTTCCATGTGTCTGTGATAGATTTTACCCCGCAGGGCATTTCGGCCAGGAGAAGCTTTGTCGTTGTAGTGCTGGAGCTGTATCTGGGGGTCAGCCACTGGACCGCCAACCCCCCTTCCCACCCTTCCAACCTCCAACCTCCAACCTCCAGCGTCGTTTCAGTCCGAGCATTGACATTTACTGCAGTATATTCCACAGTACAGCAGAGCCACAGCCTCCTGCGCTGAGGAAGAAGTAAACAAACCGCAGATCGATAATATGGCTGCATATCAGCCAGGTGAAGAGGAGATTTTTAGTTAGGGCAACTCTTGCATGATTAACACATTAAAGCCCTCACTCAGTCAAGTGTTTTTCTTTTATATGGATGAAGCATATTCATTTATTTCCACCTGTCATGAAGAAACATTTATGATTTTTTTGGCTTCTGATTGCTTAAAGTCCTAAAATGGTAATCAGGCGAAAATGATGACAGCCTCACAGTTGCTGGTTTCTTATGGCCGGCTGTTAGAAGCAGGCTTCTGTATGCATTTTAAGACATTTTAGTTGATGCTGTGTAATTTATGGCACAGAGGGGTTGGGCAGTGTCTCCATTTTCTCTCTCTCTGTCTCTCTCTCTCTGTCTCTCCCTCCCTCCCTCCCTCCCTCTCTCCCACCAGTGATAGCAGTGCATTGCTGGCTTGCTGACAGCCTCTCTCGGCTTTCAGTCTGCTTAGCAACGCTCGTCCTCTCTGCAGCTCCCTCACTCCCCTCTGTCTCCAAGCACTCAGAGTTGTTTCATCCATTTGAATAGGAAGCCGAGTTCCCTTATATAGCAAACCAGGCAGCTCATTTGTGTGTGTGTTTTTTTTTGTCTGGTGGGTATCTTGTGTGTCTCTAATTGTGGATTTGAACCAGTAACCTAGCGTCCTGTGGCAGCGAGCGTCTCTACAGACTTTTTCCCTTTTGATTTTTTTTTTTTTTAGAGGTGGCAAAGCACAAGCACATGCACACTGGCCCAGATGAGGCTCAGATGATGAGTACAGTCATCCTCAGACAAGACAAGGGCCCACTGGCCTCATTCTCAGCCGATGTGTCCTCCTGGGAGCATGAAGTGTGTCTGCTCGTGTCTTGTGTGCGTATTTTGTGCGTGGACAGTTTGCTTGCAGGAGGACTACGTCATCCTCCTCGTCCTCCTACACTGCTCTTTGATGGAGCTGTTGTTTGATGGGTTGTCTGTCTGTTTACTTGTGTGTGCATCTGTTTCTTCTTGTGTATGTGTGTGTGTGTGTGTGTGTGTGTGTGTGCGTCTGTCTGTCTCCTGGCCTGGTTGACTCACATAGGTGAGCCCTTGCAGCTTTGGTAATTAACGCTCTGGGGGGGCGGGGAGGGAGGACGGAGGGAAAGTAGAGCACACACACACGCTGAGCTGCTGCACATAGAGACTGCTGTCTTGCACATGGATGATTTTTAAATGCCCTTCACTGACTCAAAGACTCTCCATTTTCCTTGTGCGTTGTGCATGTGAGTGTGTGAGTGTGTGTGTGTGTGGTAGCATCAGTGGCCACATTTTCACTCTGCAGGCCTGTAATGTTTCATTATTTAACCTAATGACATCTTGGTGGAAGAGAAGTGAGAACTTCTACGCCCTCATAATATTTTTTCTTTTTGAACATCAAGTGAGTTGCTAGAACACACACACACACACACACACACATTTCACCCTTATACCCTGAGTTACAGGAGCTGAAAGGGTGAACAGGAAATTTCAGATATCACAAATCGCTCACCCTGTGTACCGAGTCTCTCACAAGGCTGAATCATATTTCCTCTCTCATACAGCTGCATGAGTGTGGTTAAAATGATCTTATTTTTTTACGATGCACTTCTGTTGATCACAACAACCTCAGGTCGATGATTTGAAGCGTTGCACAATGCAGTTTGACTTCTGACTTCTGATTCAGTGTCTGAACTATTTGCAATTACAGCAACACCTGTGAATTATGTTCTTGCTTTACTACTGGAGCAACAACCATTATTTATATGTGACATTATTGATAAATTCAGTTTGTAGCACATGACAAATTTCCATCTGAATGAACTGAAACTGATGTCATGCCGTAGCTCATTTTGTCTGAAATAAAATCAAAAGATTCCTGCAGAAACACACTAGTTTTGCAGAGTTTCCAGCCTGATAAATGACTTAAATGATTAATGACCACAGTTGCAGAGGATTAATTTTCTGTCAACCAGCTAATTGATCTGCAGTAATTGTCTCTATGATCATTATGGCAACTGGAAGCATAACATTACTCAGTCATGTAGCTGTAGTAACGTTATAAAACAAGGTTGGACAGCTGAGGGGAAATTCACTGAATGGGAAGAATTTTATATTTAATATTTGTTGGAGCTTGACAAAGTGGCCAGGGAATTAATTTCATTCATTTATTAAAGAAAACACTGGTTTTAGCCCCTCAAATGTCAACATTTAGCCGTTAACCTAATCCTCTGTGATAGTGAGTTGAGTATTGTTGGATGTTGGACAAATCAAGATGTCTGGACAGGTCATGTTGACATTTTCTTTTCTATTTTGAGATATTTCATAGCCTAAACAATGAATTAATTACATGCAGTAGTAGTAGATGGTTTCAGTGTGTGTGTGTGTGTGTGTGTGTGGGGGTGTTACCTGAGCCTGTGTGGCCTAGTGTATTTCAGTCAGACAGTTTGTCCATTCATGAGGTAACATATTACAACCCACCTCATGAACTGCAGTGAATATAGACTAGAGCCCTCCACCTGGGATTTGTCTGTGAAACATGAGAAACATGAGTGGGGGAGAGAGTGAGGAAGAGGGAGAGAGAGAAAGAGAAAGAGAGAGGAGATGAATAGAAAAATTGATCGAGCGAGGCTTAAAGAGGCTGGTTTTTTATGGGAAGGAAGGATCATCGAGAAACTCTGCAGCCGGCCTCCAACCAAATTAAACTTCTGTCAGCGCGGTAAAGCTCCGGTGGGTGGACAGTAGATGTGAGATTGTTTTCGTTAGAGGGAGATTCCTCACTTTTCACTGCAACTGGCTTCGTTCTCTCTCCCACAGACTCTTCAGTAACTGTTTCTCCGCTGGGAAACGTCGGCGCTCCAGCCATCGAGGCTGTGGTGGTGGTGGTGGTGGTGGTGGTGGTGGTGGTGTTGGATTGTAAAATGGCCGACTGGAGCTGTAGCTATAGGGGAAGGAGCTCAACATGTTGGCAGGGAGGGGAAAGGCTCTGTGTGTGAGTGAGTGTGTGTGTGTGTGAGTGTGATGACTGTCTAGACAGACTGCCCATGTGATGCAAAAATGTGCCCGAGGCCTGAAGCCAAAGCAAGTCGGGAATGAACCTGTCCTTATCTGCCTGTGTGTGTGTGTGTGTGTGTGTGTGACTCTGGCATGACTAGTCTGGCTGATGCTTATCATTGTGCTTGTCTAGCTCGACTGTTTCTGTTTGTGTTTGGAAAGGAGGAGGAACAGGTGTGTGTGTGTGTGTGTGTGTGTGTGTGTGTGTGTGTGTGGAGGCACAGTCACATGTTGTCTCTTTGTCTCCTCATTTGTCTTGGCCGTCTGCCGGACCTTTATTTTTTTTTCTCCTCTGCTTCCTTTCCTGTTTCCTTCTGTCACCTGTTTGTATAACCGTCCACCTGTCAGACCTGTCCCCGTCTGTGCCCTACTGTTTTATTATCGCATATCTGTTTGTTCAAGCCTGAAGTGAAAGAGAAAAAAAAATAGGTTGAGTATTCTCCTTCTCGTCACATACAGTAAAGAGGTATATTTCTTCTTCCTTGAAGCACTCGGTGAAGGGTCAAGCACGTCGAACAGTCTGAGCTGAAGACAAGAGATTATTGTTGCCTCTTGACTCGCAGTGATCGTATAATGAGCTCGCTTCACGGCAAATACACTTGACTTCTCGCTATTATTTCATAATGCACACAAGTATTACTGTGTGAGACTTGAGTATTCACAACAGATATCAAATCAAAGAACTGAACATTTTACAGTCTCATTTTAGTGCTGAGTTAATGAGTATTAAAAAGTGTATTACTTTTAAATGCCCCACTTTGCTGCCTGGTTCCCTTGTGGGCTGTTATTGATTTGGCTTCTGAAACAAAGTGCTGCTTATTGGATTAAGACCTCCATATTATAAAGCCCTCCCGTGTGTGTGTGTGTGTGTGTGTGTGTGTGTGGGAGGGGAGCACAGGTGTGTGACCACCAGAGAGCACCGAGTCCCAGTAAAAACACAGATCCCAAACACAGACACATGGTTGAACTGCGGCGGAGGAGAGGGGACGGGAGCGGAGGAGAGGGGGGAGGGAAAACCCAAGAAGCATTATTCATTTATCTTGTTGCATGGTTTGGCCAGGAAGTATATATATCCACGTATCTGTTGCTTGGTCTTTGGCACGGTTGACAACTGCAGCAGAACAGGATGTGGTTTAGAAACAGACAGGGCGTGACTGACTGTCTCTTGCTTGCGAGTGTGTGTCTGTGTATGTGCGTTCGTTCGTTCCTACCCCCCCATCCCCCTCCTCGTTCGCTCGCTGTCTGAGGCCGAATGAAAAGGCACCCAAATAACGGCTGCTTAACTTCCTCCTGAGAGAGGAAATGGGAGAACGAGCTGCATTACTCCATCCTCATCTGCTGCCTGCTGCTGTCCCCCCTGCCCTCTCCTCTCCCACTCCCCTTCATGAATGCCAGGCGCATGAATGGCTCAGAGGGAGGAGGAGGAAGAGGAGGAGGAGGAGGAGGATGGGTGGCACAGTTTATGTTTGTGTGAACCTCTCTCTCTCTCTCTCTCTCTCTCTCTCCGTTTTCTTTTGCGGCGGTTGGTTGTTGTTGGTTGCCCGGGGTTTGTTTCAGTTTTTCATACACACACGGCGACCGACCGCTGATGCTCAGCTTTCAGCAGATGTGAAGACAATCGTGCCCAACATACAACAGTGTTTGTGTTTTGGGGGCATTGAAGAGATTTAAAATAGATTTTGATAACACACATACTCACACACACACACACACACACACACACACACACACACACACACACACACACACACATACACACACACACACACACAAACACACACAGGCCTGCTGCTCTGGGATGAAAGGTCAGACTAAGGCTTGTATACTCTTTATTGTGCCCTAGATAAGATTTGCCACAAGGCTTGTTGAGACTAGTTGCAGTTGTATCTGTGTTAGTGTGTGTGTGTGTGTGTGTCTTATATCCTGGGCAGGGTTTTACAGTTTTAGTATTTCCGTTGCGTATTTACAGAAGAATCGAGTCATGCTGCTATCTCAAAACAACACCGTGCCCGTACAGTCCACCCCAGACTGATTATTATCGTTATCATTTAATCGCTTTGTTTTTTTTTATGAATCGTCAGAAAATGCAAATGCGAAGAGACATGTCCAAACATCTCATATTGTGTGATGTGATCAACAGAAGCAGAAGTGACTAAACTAAAAAACGTTCTCAGCCTCATCAGGATCGTGTCGTCATGAAACTGCAGCAACATCTCGACACAGTTTGAATTTGATTCACAAGGTTTTCACGACACGTTCAGCTCACGATTTTAAGGCTAGGAAGGTTTTGTTCACAGATCTCTCGGCTAAATGTGTTTCTTTTTTTTGCTCCTACATTTTTCAAAGTAAGAGATTTGCTCCGTGGGAAATGTATCACTTTAGTGTGTGTGTGTATTCGCAGAGAGGGGGGGGGGCGATCCTTGTATATGTTTTATTATACATGTATAGAGACAGTGTGTGTATTTATAGCCGAGAGTAACTGTGTGTGTGTGTGTGTGTGTGTGTGTGTGTGCACTGAGACGGCAGTCATCTGGAGTGTCCACGTGACTGAAGTGAAGAGACTGAGAGGGGAGGAGGAGGAGGAGAACTTGACCTCGGACTTGTTTGCACTCTGCGTGGCAGTGTGTCAGTCTGTGTGTGTGTGTGTGTGTGTTGATATGTCTACCTTTACCTTAGATACATGTAAATGACTCAAGTAGTGAACTTAAGATGGAAAATCCCTCGTATGCGTCAAATGATCTGCGACTGAAAGAGATCCTTTTTTCTTTTTCTTTAAAAAGGTTTTTTGCTAAAAGAGACCAGAGTAAAGTTTAAAGCCTGCACCCCAGTCAGAAATCAACTCTACTTGAATGATACGGTGACACTTTCACTGCCGTAGCCAATTATGAAATCTAACGCTCTGAGCCGAGTTAAGTTTCTAGCTTAAAATAGAAAAAAAAAAAAAACTCATCTAATTGCAAAGTGCCCGAGCTTAAAATGACACATTTTTTTGATTACTGTTCACACGCGCTTACACAAAAATATCAGCCTCCATTTCAAATGTCCCTCTGTTGTTCATTTCACCAACTCAAATGAGAACAGAGGCAACAAGTTGGATGTTGGTGCTTTGCGGTGGGAAGCACAGACGGAGCTCACGGTGGAAATACAGCTTCCTCTGAAATGCATTTACTCTCCACGGCCTGTGTTTGCCAGACTGTGTGTGTATGGTAATGTACGGTCATGGATGTCTGTGTAGTGGAGTGGTGCTTGTTATTGTTGGATTTAGCAGCACTCAGGCTACACACAGCGAGAGAGAGAGAAAAAAAAAAGCACTTTCTGCTCCATTAATGCGTCTGTTGTAGAAATGTCATGTGTGCTAATGGTCAGGCGACTAAACCGAGGCTGGAGAAATAGGTCACAAAGTTCACGTGGCCGTGTGTGTCTAGAGCAGCGTGTTTCATGTAGCTGTATATAGTGGTGGGGTGAACTGTGTGTGTGGTTGCAGCAGCAGCAGCAGCAGCAGCAGCAGCAGCAGGCAGACTGCTGGTGATTAGGAACAACAGGGCAGAGTTCAGCTGAGCGAGTGTGAGGAATGCTAATCCACATTGTCATAAGGCGAGCTTCAGCCTGACAAAGGACTGGAGACATAGTGGGGTTAGGGGCTGTGTGTGTGTGTGTGTGTCTGTGTGTGTGTGTGTGTGTTTATGTGTGTCACAAAAGCAACCCACATTAGAGGTGCTTCATTACTGCAGATTAAGCCCAAGTCACAGCATGGTGTGAGTGTATATGTGTATGTGTGTGTTAATAAAGCACATTGGGGGGTGGCGGGGTTGGAAGGTGGAGTGGACGAGACGAGAGAAAGAGGGAGAGATGGGCGACCGGAGCAGAGAGAGAGAGAGAGAGAGGAAAAACAGTTGTGTTGAAACGTGCAAAATCGTTTGCGCCTGCACACACACACACACACATTCATTAAGGCCTGAGGAGCGCAGACAGAGCAGCAGGAATAATGAGCAGGGGTGTGTGGGTGGTGGGCGTTAAGCTGTCAACTGTCAGGTAAGCAGGAATTACAGGGAGGGACGCACTAGGCAACCATTAATGGAGCGCACATACATGTGAACACACACACACACACACACACACACACACACACACACACACACACACATAGACACACAAATAGACCCATGTACAAACAGCATCTTAAGCTCTTTGTCTGAGAGGTTTCTGCAGGCAAACACACACATTAACCAGCACAATCTCACAACACACACACACACACACACACACACACAGTCCCACCTTTTTAACGAGCTGTCAGTTAACCCATCAGCGTGACATCTGCTGTCGTGGGGGGGTCAAGCAAATGAAAGACCACGTGGATGAACTGGTGTTTATGTCAGTTTGGCCCCATGCGCTCTCTCTCTCTCTCTCTGTTTGTCTCTCTGTTTGTCTCTCAAACACACACACAGACACACACACACACACACACACACACACACACACACACACAGAGATGTGAGATTAGAGATGCGTAGTAGCAAATGTCTCCACACACACACATATACACACAAACACACACACACACACACACACACACACACACACACACACACAGGCAACCTTGATATTGGAGGGAATCCAGCTGACAGGGGGCCCAGCTCACCTCCACACCACTGCAGTGGGTTTATTGTTTTTTCTGTCAATTCTCCTCCTCCCTCTGTCCCCTCCTTCCCTCTTCCACTGCCCTGTCCCATCATCCCCCTCTCTCTCTCTCTCTCCCTCCCTCCCTTCCTTCCTCCCTCTTTCCCTTCCCCTCAGTGCTGCAGTGCTGCCTTCTGGAGGAAAGAAAAAAAAAAGGAAAAAACACCAACCACAAGCGCTCATAAATGGACAAGCCCCCTTCTGTACACACACACACACACACTCACACTCACACTCACACTCACACACACACACACACACACACACACACACACACACACACACACACACACACACACACACACACACAGAGAGACACACCTGGCTACACATATGGCTCCAGCCTTTTACATTTGCATGCACACGCTCATTCATCCATGCCCTTGTAAATAAGGGACTATCCACTACATACAGTGCACATCAATTCACAAATCAGTACCGCTCATAGTTGTTTTTCTTGGTGTTTTTTTTTTCTTTCCTCCATGTGTGACGACGAAACAGGGTTACTGCATTCAGAGCGGATGCCTCTGAAGGTGTCAAACCCATCTGTACGTTTTAGAAACAGGAACTTGTCAATTTTAGAAAATTAGAGTTTGTGTGTGTGAGGTGCGATTTTCATACAGGGTTAGTACGTATATCGGTACATGAGACAGCGAAGGGATTTTGATAATTGATACTTCAATACATTTTAAAAACAAGCAAATGAAAGGTGCATTATGAGCGAATAACAAGCTAAGACTAATTAAAGCTGCTGCCAGACTTGGAGCCGACGTGAGTGTGAGTGTGAGGTGGGTGATACCTGTCTGTCACAGCAATTTGCCCGTATTGTTGTGAGGCTGTTTATACCTCTGGTAACGACAGTGTTTCTAAGCAGACACGGCTCAGAAGAAAAATCCTTTAGTCCGGCTGACAGCTGATGAAAGGCTGTCTGTTTATTATTCACTGTGTCCGACTGTGTGTGTGTGTGTGTGTGTTTGTGTGCGTGTTCTTACTAGCTTTAAAAGGCTAGTAAGTCAATTATTGATGCTTTCTACAGCCTCTATATCTCTTTCTCCCTTCCTCTTGCCCTCCGCCTTTGCACTTTCCTCTTTCCTCTCACTCTTCCTCTATCCTCTCTCCTCCTACCTTCTCCTTTCAACTCTCTCCTCCTCCCTTCTCCATCCTCTCTCTGTCTGTTGCTGTGGTCTACCTAGCGGTTCACATTGTGATGCTTGTTCCTCTGGTGCCTGCACTACATGTTGGTGTGTGTGTGTGTGTGTGTGTGTGTGTGTGTGTGTGTGTGTGTGTGTGTGTAAACTACAGGCAGCCTGTGTGTAGTGTCAGGCCTGTCTGCCACAGATAAGCATCAACTCCATCAGCTTGTGGCCTCTCGCTGAGCGTGTCCTGGATTTGCTCAAAAAAACACACGCACACGCTCCGACACACTTAGACGCACAACTACAGGCAGCGCCAGCAGTGTTTATTTGAACACACATGGCGCAGAGGGTACGAAGCTGACACAATGAATCATAAACATTCAGCACATACACACACACATAGTACATACACACACATCTTCACCAGAGAGGCCGGCCCCAATCATGTTGCATGTATAACAATGAATCACACGCACAGCAGCACATAATGACAGGCCGTGTTGTAGCTGTATGTCGACTATTGGCGTGGTTTTTCTTGTGTTTTATTCATAGGCCCTCCTCAGTGGGCTCATTCAGCCCCTACTCTCAGCTTATCGACTTCCGCGCCGCCTTTCCTCTCTCCAACACTGTATTACGTCTGGCTGCGGCCATAGCTCACTTGGTGCTGTTCACTTTGAATGCCATTTGTCTCCATTTTCTATCTCTTGGATGTCATTTGTCTCTATTTCCCATCCTTTAAATGCCATTTGTCTCTATCTTTCCCCTCTGTGACCATGGTGCCAGTTGTAATTTTTTTCTCCTCACCTTCTGTCTCTCATTCCCACGCTCCCTGTCAAGACCGCGCATCATATTAATTGTTCGGTGCATTCGAAACAAATATTTTTTTTCCCCGTGCTATCTCTGTCGTTTGTTCTTTGACCTTGCGATGTGAGCTTACGTCTCTCTTCTCTCTGTGTTTCAGAAGGCAGTGGAGGAGGAGGAGAGCCAGGTGAGGAAATCCTCGGCAGACCTCTGCTCGCCCGGCGGCAAGCAGGCCGATGCCGACCCTGTGAGAAAGGTCAGTCGTCGCTTCTCCCCTGGCATCCATCCACGCATCTCTCCATCATCGTCTCCTCTGCCGCCACAGCATCCCCCTCCTCCTATCTTCCCCCTCCCCCTCCTCTACACACAGGTCAGCTCTCAGGGTCACCACCCCCCACTGACAGACACACCCCCTGTTCACCCATTCATAGCGGCACACTTCTCCTCTCTGACCTGTCAGGGCTACACTCATCCAGCTGCTGAAAGGCGCTGCTGTCCACCTCCCCCTATCGCTGCACACACACTGACTTTACATGCACATGCAGGGAAGAAGCTCTTCATCATGATTGCCTTTTTCCTCCAACACACACACACACGCACACACTCTCTCTCTCTCTTAGCTGACGCCTGATGGATGATCCCTCATCCACATGTATGCATGCATATATTAGCTTTATTAGATTATGGCAGCGAGAGCGCCATGTGCAGTACAGCACATTCCCCTCTCCACCTGCTGTTTCTCTCCATGTAGTCATGTCTGTGCATGTGTGTGCGTGGGCACGCATCTGATTGCCACCGGGATCTGTGATAATTCACCTATTCATCTGCAAAATTGTATGCAAAGATCAATAAATGTAGATGGAGGAGCAGCCATTGTGTGCCTTTGTAGCTGTAACACAATAGCCAGAAAAGACAATATGTTACTATGGCTTGTCATATTTATGTGCGTGTTTTTTTTTTGTTGCTTTCCACAGGGGAAAACATCTCCACCCACTCTGGTGTTCAATCGCCTTTTCTCAGACATCAAGGAGGAGCCAGGACACCCATCCCTGGTCCATCCCAGGTACTAACATTGCAATCAACTATTTTTTATATGAATCTTTCTGTATGTTTCTAATTTTCATTGGCTACTAAATATCTAAGATAATGTCTTGCATTAGAGACGGCAGATTTAATCCACTAAAAAGCAACATATTCTCACATGTAAAAAGCTGAAACCAGCATTTTTGCTTGAAAAACAAAATAAAACGATTAATTTATCTAATCTGTTTATGGACTAATCATGGCAGCTGCCATGTGGTCCACTTTTGCGTTGAGTATCAAAAGCAAAAGCAGCAATTGTTGAAGTTGTTCCTTTTAGGGAGGTAGACTTTGTACCAGTTTGTCCTCTTCATCCTTCATCATATGAGCCTCTCCTCTCCCTCCCTCTTTCTTCCCAAAGCCCTGGTTTCCTCTCTACTGGTTCATTTTTCCTCCCTCCATACCTCCCTAGAGCACGCCAGCCTGTGTTTGGATGTGGCGCTGCGATAGCTCACGCAGTAATCTGACCCAGATTGAAAGATGGAATTAGATGGTTTATGGCGTCACAGCGACACGTGACGGCCCTGACATACTGACTGTGTTGAGGCTCGCAGACATCGGGCCAGACTAAACTAGCAGGATTAGAGCTGTGGTCAACGATCAGCATTACTGGGCCGACACACGCTCACACAAAACCAGTCAGAACTCGCACAGACCAGTTTGTCATTTGCATCGCAGCGTTCGTAATAATGAAATGCTCTGCCACAGCCAAACGTCGTGCTAGACAGCCACAGCACTTAACGTCGTATTTGGGTTACTACCAGCATCCATTAGCGACACACTCGTCAAACACGAGCCGAGCTTACATTATTCAATCACATGTTTGGCATTTCATGTGAAGGAGTTTTAGATTCTCAGTCGGGCGGGCGAGCGAGCGAGCGAGCAGGCAGCGCTTCATTTCCATGCAGAGAGGAGGAAGCAGAGCTCGGTCGGCAGTGCTGTAGTTTTTCAGGCAGAGCCCCACTGAGCTGTCATGCTTAACCTAGTTCACAGCTCCAGCCTCAGCTCTGTCTGGAGGGGACTGTTGGTGGGGGAGGGGTTCAAAGCTTCTCTTCTCTTCTCTTCTCTTCTCTTCTCTTCTCTTCTCTTCTCTTCTCTTCTCTTCTCTTCTCTTCTCTTCTCCTCTCCTCCTTTCTCTCTCTCCCTCTTCCCTCCTTTCCCACCATGCAGCCAGGAATAGACAGATAGTGTTGGCTCAGTGGCTTCAGTGCATCTCCAGGCTCTATCTCTCTCTCAGTTGTTCCCACTACCTGGACATTTGTGATAAGCTGCAGGTCTGTTTGGGCTGAGATCCTGTAAACACACGATAAGAAATATTAATATTCCACTCGGTGTTTTCAGCTCCCGTCTTCAGATGGTGCAGTCACTCCAGGCTAAAACTGTCACCAAATGACTTGTTTTATTGCTGTGTTTCATCTGTGTTTTACTGTTGCTGAGGTAAAAAGGCCATATTGCACGTGTACGCGTTGCTTCATGTGCATCCGCACTGCAAAGTCCATAACTCGTAACATTTTATGGTCTTTACTCCAAAGACAGAGAAGTATGTTAAAAGTGACACTGCTGCCATTATGAGTAGAAGATCAAAGACAAAATGGATACTCGATTCCGACCCCTGCGTTTGTGAGATCAAGGACTTGAAATGAAATGAAATGAAATGACTCTGCTGTGCATGTTCAGTATTTTGTATATTAAAGTGTGAGGTCTTGTCCTGTTTCTTCCTCAGTTACTACCTGTACACATACGATAAGATGGTGGCCCCCAACGTGTCCCTGCGACGGGAGGCGGAGATGAGCCCTGAGATGCTCGGAGCGCTGCTCAAACACCACTACAGCCGCAGAGTGCTGGGCCACGACGAGCCACCCATGGGTTAGTAGTGATACACACACACACCAAATACACAGAGAGAGACGCATCTTTAATCTGTCCGAGTAGTCTACAGACTGCAAATATTAAAAAGCAAAAGTATTTGCGTGGTGCCACATCACAACAGAATGAATCTCCTCTAGACTTTGTAATATTAATTACAGAGCTCACAAATTGTAATCACAACCAACTGCCTGAACCAGTCAGACCACCTAGGATGTGTGATATTAAAAAATCTGGTCTGGAAGGCACAAGGCTGCACAATAAATACAGTATGCTCAAATGTAACATAAAATAAGATCAAATTTGACTTCACTTTCCAAGATGTGCTGTAAATTGTCGTCCCTTTAAGATAACACAGGAATCAGAGCATGGAGGTCGCAGCCACTTCTTAAGCCTTTCAATTCAAATTTATGATCCGACACTGAATGCAGGCATAAAAACTAGAGTAAAACACAGAATCATAACCTTTCTTACTTGACCTTCTTGTGAAAATAAATGCATCAACCTTCAACATACAGTTACATTCATTGATGTAAGAAACTGAAAACAGCAGAGTTGAGAATGTGTGAAATGAGATGTGCAGTTAGTAATATAGCTGCATCATCCAGAGGGGGGGGGGGGGTGACGGGTAAAGTGTAAAATAGTTTTCTGAAATCTCCCCACGGTTTATCTAATATTATGAGATGAGATGAGCATATAAAGATGAAGAGCTGTAAATCCTTTTAAAAATCCAGTGATAATTGATAAAGATACCAATGACCTTAAAATCATCAGCAATATTTGTCTCCATAGAAATAAAGTCACCTTCAAGTCCCTTCTGTGGTCGGAAGCTCCAGAAAAAAGCTAATAAGTGGACCTTGAGTGGAGTCTTTTTTTTTTTTTTGGTCGAAGCTGTATGTCTCATCTGACAGTCAGAATCATAAGACCCTGACGATCATTACATCTGAACTATTATTATTATTATTATTATTATAGATAAATACCCCTGCATCTGCTGTGTGTACAGTCGACACACAAACGAGGATGACACACGTCGGTCGGCTATAAATACATCACACACACACACACACACACACACACACACACAGCGATGAGCGCATGAGCAATTTACATGTGTACAACATAAGCAGAAGAGACACGCAGATCATGTACATGTAGCACACTCAAAGAGCAGACACGTGCCTACTGTAAACATACAACCTACAGTAAACTCAGCCAACACACACACACACACACACACACACACACACAGTCTTTACATTGCAGCCTGCCCGCAGCGACACACACATAATCATGCATTGACCTTCACATAAAGACTCTGGGGGCACCTCGCTATTGGACGAGGGGTTGAAACGGCTTTGACCTCCTCTCTGTACTGTGTATAGTATTTTTATGTGCACATTAAAGTGTGTATATTAAACCTGCATTAATAAGAAGTGTGTGTGTGTGTGTGTGTGTGTGTGTGTGTGTGTGTGTGTGTGTGTGTGTGTGTGTGTACAGTATATATATATATATATATATATATATATATACTATATAGAGGGTGAATCACAGCAGTAGTTTCCGTCTGTCATTATTACACCACGTCTGACTGCCAGGCTCTTCCCCTCTCTCTCTTCTCTTCTCTCTCTTCTTTTCCTGGCTGCTATCTCCACTTCCTGTCCGAGTCTGTCCTCCGTCTGCTCCTCCACTTTCTCTTCCACCCATCCATCTATCCATCCATCCGTCAATCCTTTGCCTCTTTTCTTCTTTGGCTCTCTCCATCTCCGCCTCCCTCACAGTCTGCTGTCACCCCCCCACACATACACATACACACCACTCCTCCTCCTCCTCCTCCTCCTCCTTCTCTCTTTTTTCTCTTTCATTGAAGGCCTTCCTCTCTGTCTGTCTGTGTGTCTTTCACTCTCTCTCTCTCTCTTCCTCCCCCCTCCTCCTGCTGCTTATTTCCTTTTGATCCACCACCGAATGATTCACTCCTGTTATTTGTGTGCTCCTACTGTCGTGTGTGTGTGTGTGTGTGTGCGCTGCGCTGCATGCATGCATGTGAGTGTTTATGTGTGTTAGTGTGTGTGTGTGTGTGTGTGTGTGTGTGTGTGTGTGCACATGCGCAGCCCCAGCTTGAGTCGGTAAACGAGTGTCCTCCTCCTCTCCAGTGCCAGACAGGCTGTGTACGGAGCATGCTGTTTCCTGTCACACACATACTGTATGAATACATTATTCTGCTAAGCAACACACTGTTCTCCTGCTCTCTCTGTTTCTTCTCCTCCTTCTCTCTGTCTGTGAGCTTATACCTGCACACACACACACACACACACACACACACACACACACAGTTATTATTAACCGATACATGGCCGTAGCTGCTGCAGCATCCGTGCACATGTGTGAGCGTGACGCCGCCTGTTTGATCCCCTTTTTCCCACGATGTGCTGCTTAAAGGCCACCGTGAGTTTAGAAGGGAGGCGTACAGAGCGGTGGTGCAGCTCCCACGCACAAGACCCTTTTTTTTTTTTTTTTTGTATTCCTCTCTTTTCTGGCTCGGTGTCCGAGGGCACAAACACACACAGAGAATTTGTGGGCAAGTGTTTGGTTCCTCGGCTGTTGCCATGCCGCGCTTGTGCTTGCGTGTGCGCTCACGCTGAGAAAGAGGTGTGAGCTTTTATGGGGTTGTGCGAGGGTGTTACTAAGCGTAGGTGGGAGTGTGCACCAGCTCGGCTCGCACTTCCTGTCTTTCAAACAGCTTCTATTCTTTTTTTTTTTCCTTTTTTTTCTCCTTTTTTTTTTTTTAAACTCCTTCCTTCATCCTCCTCTTCCTCCTTCCTCAGATCTTCACGCGTCGCCTCCCGTCGCTGCTGGCGCCGAAGAGGCCAAATCCCAACGTGCTGCTGCTGCTGCTGCCTCGGCCACTGAGCGGGAATGCCAAACCCAGGCAGTTTCCATGGAGACAAGCAGCCCGAGCTGCAAGAAAGCCACCCACACCCCCGCCCACACCCCTCCTCCTCCTCCTCATCCTCATCATCCTCATCCTCCTGCATCGTTGTTGTCGCCGGTAACGGAAGTAGCAGCTAAGGACACTGGCTCTGTGACGGGCGGCGCTGCAGCGGCTGCAGCAGCGGCAGCGGCGGCGGCGGTGGGGGGGCTGGAGGACGACAAGGACAGGATCGTTGTGGAGATCATGCAGATGTACAGCAGGCAGCAGGAGAAGCTCAACTCCACCCTGCACAAGCAGCTCCAGCTGGAAATGGTGAGAACAAAGACCGAGATAAATGAGCCCAACGTAAACTAAACCGTCACTGTCCTCGCCTATTAAAAGTGTCCTTGACGTGGATGTGGAGGTGACGCTCACCTCCCGCCGACCCCCCCCGCTCCATCTCCCCCCGTCCCATCGATGAAACATTAGGTTATCAGATCCAGCGCTTTTTGAAACAAGCCAGCGCCCCCCGTTCATCTACATCACAATGTCTCACTAATTATTAACACTTAAGTTTAATTTCAGTTTGCTCATATGGAAATATAGTCGACCCACATTATAGTGACGTTCACACCTAATGCAGATTTATGCCCCTGTATTAAAGCCTCCAGGGGGATTTTGAGAGAGCATGATTCATACTCCATATCCACCACTGTTCTGGAAAAAACAGATAAATTATATGCCATACTTTTCTCATCTTTTGCCCTTGACTAGATCCATAATCTGTGTAGCATTTAAGGTCAAAGGTTACCCAAACTATTTTCGATTTCATCCGAATTGGGGCAGCGTGGCAGCGTAAGCTATGTTTAAGCCCCTCGTGGCATCAGACCTCTGATTCCCTGTGGAGAGGCTGAAATGTAAAGTACTTTCCCCCCACAGAGGTCAGCGAAATATCGCATTATTATTATTATTATTTCCCTTGACTTCCTCTCCGTTGTTTCCAGGAGCTGGAGGCGTTGCGCGGGGGCGAGGCGGCGAGGCTACGGGAGCTGAGCGCCGAGCAGCGGGAACTGCGCTGCGAGCTGGAGGCGGTGCACAGCGAGCAGGCGCGGCAGCTCAGCCAGGCCCGCCAGGAGCAGCTGGAGCTGGAGACGCGTCTGGAGCAGCTCCGGCAGCAGGCCTGCGCCTGCGAGCCGGGGGCACAACGCCAGCAAGAGGCCCACTACACTGCACAGGTACGGGGCCGAGAGGGGAACACATGCGTGCACGGGGCCGATCCTGGCATCAGCAGCGGTCTGAGTGACGTTGTATGCACATCGGCTTGCATCGCTTCACATAAGCCATTTTTATCTCAGATTTCACACTGCAACGCTCTTGCGGGAATCAAACTCAACCCGAGGAAGCATCGATGCAGCTGCAGCACATGTTCATACTTTCTTTACTGAGCATTTACATCAGTTTGCTCATTTTGCTTTCAGTTTATTACCACGAACAATATACACAGATTTGACCTTGAATGATCGTCGCCAGTCAGCTCTCAGCCATCTCCAGCATCTTGCTTGGACCAGTGGATGTCGCCAAATAAGAAATATATTTTATTATATGATCGTCAGATAAAGGCACAGAATTCAAAGATCATGTAGTCGACACCCACATGTCTCTAGAGATGTGAACAAGCTGTTTCTGTGCTTCAAAACACTTTGTGTGAAGCACTGTGCTGTTGAAGAGCAGGAGAACACACACACACACACACACACACACACACGAACATGAACATTCAGGCATTCGGGCCCTTTGTTTGGGTTTCCACTAGACTTAATCTTGAGATAGATTGTGTAATGTTGGTCTGGGCTCAGGGCTGCAGTATCCCCCTCCTGTCTGTTATTGAAGCTGCGGCTCCTCCCGCCCCGCTCGCTCCCCCTTGGCACCGAAATCAGGCGCTCTGCCAGTTACGAGAAAGGGGGGTGTGCATTTGTTTGTGTGGTTTACGAGACCAATGCGTTAAACCTTACGTTACACATTTTTGCACATTCAGACCAGATAATTTCTTGTCTTGCTTCAAAAAAAAAGTTCATAGTGACCAGTGACATGATTTATACATCTGTAAGATAATTGTCAGTAACTGTGATAGTAAGTCACTGTCAGAAAGTGATCATCACTGATTAAAAGAGCAGCGAGCACCAACCTTCTGGATGGTTCTTCCTCAACACAAGTGTATGGTCCATCTGTCATGAAGATCCAACTAGCGCTCTACTTCCAGCTACCACCTCTCCCTGTCTGAATGTTGTGTGGAGGCTCTGGGTTATGTTAAGACATTTAATGTAAATTGAATTCACTATTTCCCGACATTTTACTGATTTAAAATATGTTTAGAAAAAAGTATGCACATTAAAGAGGAAAATGCTCAACTATACTACATTTTTACCTTAATTAAACAGCTTCAGAGTAATTGTGATCATTGCTGCCGCCGCCCCGGTGTCCCAGCTCTCGTCTCTGCGGCACTGCGCCCCGTAACCTCTTGTTTATGACAGATAAGATACTACACAAATATACACGTCGTAACATCGTATAACGTTATCTACCGCTCTGTTGATCGTTTTCATCACCGGCCTCGTTGTAAACAAATGCACATGGCCAAGGAGGAGGGTTAGCAAAACAGAGGAAAAGCGACCAAAACTTACATAGTTCCTCTTTAATTCACTATTTCCTGACATTTTATTGATTAAATGTACAGTACAGGCCAAAAGTTTGGACACACTCAATGCATTTCCTTTATTTTCATGACTATTTACATTGTAGATTCTCACTGAAATTCCACTAATGAACCCGGACAAGGCACACCTGACACCTGTGAAGTGAAAACCATTTTCAGGTCAGGTTCACCTCTTGAAGCTCATCAAGAGAATGCCAAGAGTGTGCAAAGCAGTAATCAGAGCAAAGGGTGGCTACTTTGAAGAAACTAGAATTGGTGGGGGCAGAGATAGAGGAGGAGGAGGAAGAAGAAAAGAAGAAAGAGAAGACAAAGAAGAAAAGACATGTTTTCAGTTATTTCATTCATAGTTTTGGTGCCTTCAGTGAGAATAAAGGAAACACATTGAATGAGAAGGTGTGTCCAAACTTTTGGCCTGTACTGTATGCTCAGAAAAAAATCTATACATTAATCTTAAATAAAAATGTCAGTGCAGAATCGTGTGATAATAAACGCCTTGATTAACTTGTTGGTACTGTACAGTAAATGGGACAGTGTGTCATAATAACTCGTCTTCTTGTCTGTGTCTTCTCCCAGTTGTCGGAGCTCCGTCAGCGGCTGGAGCGGGCCGAGGCCGACCGGCAGGAGCTGCAGGAGGAGCTGCGCCGGGAGCGGGAGGCGCGGGAGAAGCTGGAGCGCACAATCGCCCAACTCAAGCAGCAGATGGCCCGGTCTGGCACGATGGGAGGCAGCCCCTCCCCTCCTCTCACCCCGTCCACCGGACCCCCTAACGCCCATTCCCCGCACTCCTCCTCCTCCTCCTCCTCTTCCTCCATCTCAGAGGCCCCAGTGGCCGGCCAAAAGTAACTGCCACCACCCACCCTACCCGCCACCCCCTCCCCTCCCCTCCAGGCGCCTCTCCCCTCCCTCATTCCTCTCCCCATCACCCACCAACTCTACAGACACAAACAAATCAGCCTGAAGCAGAAAAAGGAGCTTCACATCTCCTCAGGCTGTTTTTTAAGTTGTGCATCTCTCCCCCCTCTCCCCCCCTCCTCTTATTTCAGTGTAGGACTGACTTTTGTTTTTGTAATTTAACATCACTTAAAAGAAAAGTTTTATGGTGTGTTTTTTTATTATTATTCTTTCTTTTGCTCCCTCTATTCTCTTTAAACAGTATTTAAAGATTTTTTTTGGGCATGTATGATTTAATTTATAGTTTTTACTGAACAAACAGCTGCTTCACAGACAGGAGTCGGGTCGAGTAGAGACCCAACTCAACCTATCACTATTTTGTCTCCCCTTCCTTCACGATTGTCACCCTCCTCTCCCATGATCCCTCTTCTTCTTTGCTCTCTCTGGATTCTGGAGCCAATGACTTTTGAGATTTCAGACTTTAAGCTCAGACACACAGACGCTTGTCTCAGCTCCTCACGGACGTCACTTCACGCTACTACCTGGCGCAGCAGCCGCCGGTGCCCACGGACACATAATGGCGCCTGGTTGTGTGCCTCCTCCTCCTCTCCCGTCTTTCTGTACCTACAGACCAGATGCTCAAGTACCAGCGAATGCAGGAAACTGCATGGACATTTGAAAACAGTTTTGTTTTTTTTGTTTGTTTTTTTTGCTCCTTATAAAATACTGAGAAAGAAAACTATGTGTTAAAACATCTATATGGAGGAGAAAACCTTTACTGTACAAGAAAAATAAGAAAAAAGAAAAGACATTTAGCCGATGTCGGAAAACCTCATGAAAATATGCCAATAGTGACGCTGAACTTGAAGTGAGTGTTTTGAGTGTGACCTCTCATGGTAGCTCGCAAACTGTCTGGCCTGGACCCCAGCTGCTCCTCACACTGACTCGCTCCCTCTTCACTCTGCCGGGCTGCACCTGGACGCTCCTGTCGTAGACCAGACTATCTGTCGGTTGATCCACCAGCTGCCCAGTGTCTCCTCCATCCCTCCATCCCTCCCTCCCTCCCACACACACAGACACACACAGACACACACACACCCCACTGGAGACCTCACACCTTCCATTGCTGTTCGCTAGCGCCGTTGCCCTCTGCTGGGAAATTCCTTAACACTGTGGTTTTTCACCCACTTTGTGGCGAGACAGGAAACACTGTGCTCTTTTCAGGCCTGGCATGAAGAAGCTCACGAGCAGTGTTTTGCACTTAACGTGCTCTCCTCCTCCTCCCCCAGAATCTCCTGGGAAAGGAATGCGTCTGGACACGGGGGCCGGTCGCGCCAGTGTGGCTTTTCTCTTCTTCTTTTAAAAAAAAAAAAAAAAAGAAGAAAGGCAAAGAGAGTCTCACATGTGCTGTAGCTGTACCGTGTTACCATAATACATACGACATCCTTACATGCCCGCACACACTCGAGTGTGTCAGTGCGGCGCAGGCATTCGGGCAGAACAATGGCCCCCAGCGTTCCCAGCAGATGATCAAAGCACCAGTCTGTCCCTGTTTTCTGGGCTGCTTCTTCTTTTTGTATCATTTGACTTCATTGTTTGCAGACGGTTTTCTTTTTTCTTTTTTTTTTTTTTTATCCCCACCCTGTTTTTGTCAGAGTGTCGTCAAAGAATGTGGGTCGCAGGTGAAAGCGGTTAGTCCAGGGTGGTTTTGGCCTCGCGTTATTCTGCCTGGCTGAACAAACAGCACCGGGCCGGGGAGAGCAGGAAGAGAGAGGGGAGGATTGAGGGGAGCGCTCGGGGGACTGGTGCTCTCTCCCCCGTGGCAGGCTGGGTGGCCCGGACGCCAGGGGCACAGAGGGAGCCCTTCTTTTTCTTTTTTCTTTTTTTTGTTTTGTGCCGTCAGAATGGGGGCAGCTGTTGTTGTCTGGGGGCCTCTGCTTCTGCCCGCCCTCGGCCGAGACTGTACCTCCCTCCCTCCTCTCCCACAGAACCGCCGTCACTCACTCACTCACTCACTCACTCACCCTCACATACCCGTCCATCCATCTCCAGCGCCAGATCAGCTGGGGGTGTGCAGTGTTTTTGTAGATGCCCAGGAGAGCGAGCAGACGTCCACCCAGAGGAAGAGAGAGGACTTTTATTGTGTCAGTTGCCAGGCAAAAAGCGCTTTTTATTGCCACTAAAGGAGGAGATCCCTGTAAGCGAGTGTATGTGTGTAAATAATTGTTTAAAAAGAGTAGTAGGGGATCGGCCTCGGCTAAAAACTCTGAGCTTTTTTTATGCATCTGCTCTAAATGCAAATTGATAGACATTCCACTGTGCTCCATCCTGTCCAATGCAGATTTTTCTTACACAGCTTCCCTTTACAATAACAGACCTTAAAGACCGGGCAGGTTGTGGTTGTGGTTTGTTGATAGTCATAAAAGCAGGTGCAGGTGCAAGCCAGTCAAATCAAACCCATGCCGCAAAATGTACACTCTACTGTTGTTCCATTTAAACCTTTATTGAAATTATGAAAGAAAATATTTAACGTATTAACTAAAGATTTATATTCACTTTGTAAATACAGTAGTCATTAATATATTAACTGTTCTTATATGAATAATCTTCAAAAGGTTATATAAATTGGACCAGAACTAAGGCTTCAGACGGCCTAAATGTTTTTGCTTTCTTTTTAAAAAAAAGTGATCTTTGCAGATATCAGAACTTGACTTTGGTCGAGTGGATGTGGGGGAGTGAAACGCATGGTTTACTGAGACATGATGCAGGACAAAGGCAAAATAGGAAAAATAATACTTTGTTACACACTTTCCCCTCTTTCTGAACTGATGCATTTGTTTATTTGTGGATTTTCATCTTTGACAAATTGTTTAACTTGTAATGTAAAGAGCTTTTTTTCCCTCTTTGTTACCCCCAGCCCCACTCTTTCCCCCCCTGCCCTGAGCTAAATTTGAAAACCTTTGTTAAGAAAATGCATTTTGGGAAAAAAAAGAAAAGAAAAAAAAACAAGAGAGAAAAAAAAACAAGATTTTTTTGCATGTTTGCTGCCCCTTATGTTTAGTGTCACCGGGCCACTCTACCAATCAGTCAATTGTGGAAAAAAAAAGTGTCCCCCTCCCATGTAACACACAAACTATTGAGATGGCTCAAATGCATGAACATTGAACATGTGCAAGTTTTATGTCATTATTGGTTCAGAGGATACATATAAAGTCAGAGTCAGATTATAAAACATAAAATGTAGCCCAATTTGATTTGGAAATAATGTGAGTGTGTGTGTGTGTGAGAGGGATCAAGAGTGTGTGTGCGTGTGTGTGTGTGTGTGTGTGTGTGTGTTAACCTCCCATGTCTGACTGAAGCACAGCAGCTTTGAAAAGGGAAAGAGACAAACTTGCTCATGTAGCTCTGGATGTGTAGTTGTATGTTTTCTGATTTGAGATCATTTATATATAAATATATATATATATATATATATATATATATCCTCGTCTGGATGTGTTGACATCACGCAGAAGATGATCAGTATTAGTTTTATTGACTCAATTACCTCTTCAGCAGAACAAAGAGAATCATTTTTAATCCATCACATTAGCAGATTTAGACCTAACGAAAATCTGTCATTTTACTTTACCGTGTAATTTGCATTTTATACACAAGGGGGCGATGTTTAGCTTCTTTAATTGTGCATTCACCTTAATGGAAAAAAGGACTAAATGATAGGGGGAGAGTAAAAAAAAAAAAAAATCCCTTGTAACATGGCGTGGCTGGGCCTTTTTTGCATTTTGCAGTGTTATGAGAACTTGGATATGCTTTGTACAGAATTTTTTTACAGGTGTGACGTTTTGCCCAACCAAGTAAAAACAAGGTGAAAAGGAGACGCCGGGCTTTAACCACGAGAACTGGTCTGAATACAGGACTCACTGACCCCCCCCCCCCCCCATACTTGAAGAAAAACCAGTAAACAAATCCAAGTTGACATTTGAGCTGTTGGTTTGATTTGTAGTTGGGTGTGTACTTTTTTTCAGCCAGTAACTGTAACTCTATGCCGATGTACGAGGGCGTGCGTGTAAGTGGGAAGCAGAGCTGATCACTGGCTACAAAGAATATAATGTTTTGATTTCTACACATCCTGTTATAGATGAGAAAAAAAAAGAAGAAATATTTAAGGCTTTGCTGAAAAAGATCCCTCCTTCCCCCCTCGATGCTGTTCTGAAACATGAAACGCAGTGTCTGTGTATGACCATTGCATACTACGTTGCCAATACTACAGTGTGATGAGACTTTTGTTCTTGCATGAATTGAGACACTGTTCTCCTACCTCATGTTGTGATATAAAAAGATGTTTTTTAAGCAGAAGACACTGCATCTCTAACTGTTTATCATCATTGATATTTACTAGTAAATGACATACCTGTAAATGCTTTTAGCTAATACCTCAGTTGTATCTAGTGTTTGTTTTTTTTTCTGTTTTTGCCCTTCCCTGATTTCAGATCTTGTAAATATGCCCTGTATAGACAATGAACTTGGATCAAATTCAAGTAAAGTTCTGTAGTGTCAAACCACTGTTGTCTTTTTGTCTTTCTCATCCGTCTCTTTTTGCTCCGATCCTGTCCCTGAAACGTCCTTTTATTCACATTGAGCAGCAGCTGATGGACAGTAAGTGATATGAGGTCACACGTTACGGGAACAGGGCTTGAACGGCACCATGAGGTCAAATGAATGAATGAAATGAAAATGAAATGTGGAACTAACTGAGACAATTACATAATCAACACATTAATCATCAGTACTTTAGAAAATGCACAAGATTTACTGAAAGGAAAGGTCAAACAGTCAGTCAGCCAACATAAGGAACCACTAGCTATTCATTACAGTTACTCCCATCAGTAGTTCTTGATGAATTTCAGTCATGTCTGCTGCCTCAGTGTGACGCTAAATAAAACAGTAACCCTTCAATTTACAGGCCGCTAATTACATGATAATGTCAAGAAATAGTTTGAAAATAATGGTCAATTTCATAGTAATGTCATGTTTTTCATAAAGGCAAAAGATTACACATGCTTTTCATGCCGTGATTTTTTTTGGGAAAGGCCAAAATCCTTCCAATTGATCAATTATCAACCATTATTTCTTGGCTATATTTCTCGACATTACTATGAAATTGACCGTTATTTCGGAGCTATTTGTAGACATTATGACGCAATTAATTGTTATTTCTTGGCTATTTCTTGACATTATCACGTCATTAACGGCCTATAAATTAAAGGGTTACCAAAAAAACATGTATAGATCACCAAGGTCATCTAAGATCAGGCGTGGGCAGCCTATTCCACAAAGGGCCCGTCAATGTGGCTGAAGGTTTTTGTTCCAACCAACCAAGAGCTCACAGTTTGACTAATCTACTGTCAGTTGATTAAATTAGTCAGGACTTGCTGCTGCTGCTTGGTTGGTTGGTTGGAAAGAAAACCTGCAGCTGCACTGACCAGCCCTTCGTGGAACCGGTTGCTCATGTCTGATCTAAAACATCATCTGGGCCTTTTTGTTCAAAAGTTTTAATCTGGATCAAAATGATCCGGATTTTAAATTCAATTCTTTTGCCATCCAGGATCACATAATCCATCTTACTTTTATCCCAGTTGTTCAAAGCAAAGTTGGATTAGATCAGTCTGATCCAGATACAAACTTTTCAAGATGACCAAATCCAGATAATGAGTGCTGACTGGGACGGCATATCAAACTGAAGGCTACAAACAAACAGAACAGCAGCATGGGGTCACTCAAAGTGTATTTTAAAATGGGGTGTATTGTTTTCTGAGCTTTTGATGTTGTTGTTTGTTTCTTAAAAGTCCTTTAACAGCCACTCAGACCTTATCTGACCCACAAAAAAATAAATAAAAAAGGAAATATACATTACTCAACAATGAGAATATTTTATTAAAGCAGAAGTAAGCGATCCGGTCGTTTTGGCTAACTTCTTGTCAGCCGATGGATCTATTGGTCCTCGTCCCTACGTCACCACATTCACGCGCATCCCTTGGCTGCACACACAGAGAGGACCGCCCCTTTATGCCGTTCTCTCTCCTCATTGGATAAAGGTTGTAGGATACAAGGAAAGTTTTCTCCTCGGCTTACAGCAGAGTGACTGACAGACCCGTGTTTCAGACCAAACACTCTACGTAAGTGATTGCCGTCGGAAGATATAACTATTCAAGACTTATATTAACACAAACATTCTGCTTACTTCTGCTTTCAGTGTTTCAAATTCAGAATTAGTTATATCGTTTTTAGTCTGGACCAACCCATTTTCAAGATTTGATCCAATCCCATTATCCAAAACCTAATCAGATTCCTTTTGAACAACTGGGCCTGGAGACGTATTTCCTTGGCTCAGTGAAAACAGCACTAGAGGAAAGGCAGTCCCCATAGTGACAGGGATTAATCCTCTTGGGATCACGAATATCTGTAGAAAATTTCATGGTAATCCATCCAATAGTTGTTGAGATATTTCAGTCCGAGCCAAAGCACCAAAGCGACCACACTTGCTATCAGAAATAATAACAAAATAAAAAAAACAAGTACAAATCATTTCAACACTACATGATACTCAGGTTTCATCATGTAATTTGATTTATTCTTGTGTCCCACATTGAATTGAATTGCTCGGTGGTGCAGTCAGTCAGTCAGTCAGTCAGTCATGTTGTCTCCTCTGCTGCTGCAGCCAAGCTAAATTTAAACCTCCACTCACAGAAGCTGTCGGGAGGAACTGCTGCCAAGCCCTGCTGCTGCTGCTGCTGCTGCTGCTGCGCTAACCGTGCGTCTGGACGCGCCACACACAGGACGACGGCTATCAGAGAGCTGTTGAGGAAGCAGAGCCAGGCCGCGTTCAGACCCAGGTACGAGGGGATCCCCACGGGCAGCAGCAGCAGGAGCACGGCCAGAAAAATCAGCAAAAAGGCCCAAGTGTCCAAGAATATACAC
Organism: Trachurus japonicus; assembly: GCF_045865225.1. NCBI lineage: Eukaryota > Metazoa > Chordata > Actinopteri > Carangiformes > Carangidae > Trachurus > Trachurus japonicus. The sequence continues at coordinate 15,872,646 of NC_140923.1, forward strand.
AGGACCTGGCAGACGACACCGCCTCTCCTGTTGGAGGAGGAGGGAGCTCTGCTGCTGCTGCTGCTGCTTTGGTCTTGGTCTGGAGGACTAGTTTGGTCTTTTTCTAACCAATGTTTTGCCTTGCAGCAGACGTCGTGCAGCGCCGCGCAGCCCAGAGTCAAGAGGAGCAGCGCGACGACCTGCAGCATCTCAGAGCTGTGGAAGAAGACCCAGCACCGGTGGATCTCCTGGTGGGACACGTCCTCCATCACCGGGCTGAAGTCGGACAGGAGGAAGACGTAGAGGACGGCGAGGAACCACAGGAGGACGGTCACGAGGGAGCGGATGATCCATGTAGCCCAGGAGGAAGAGGAGGAAGAGGATGATGAAGAGGAGGAGGATGAAGAGGGAGGAAGAAGCAGACACACGGAGCAGAAGTGATCCAAACCGGTCAGGACCACGACGGGCCACTGCAGGACGCTGTGGACTTGCCCCATGATCTGAACCAGCAAACAGGTGTGGTATGTGGTCAGCTGGAGGTCGTCATCATCATCATCATCATCGTCGTCGTCATGGCCGTGGAGGTGGATGGTGATGAAGAGGAGGGTCAGGGCCGTGTCGACGAGGGACAGGGACACGCTGAAACACCCCACGAAGCTTCTGCCGATGTGTCGCCGCTGGAGAAACACCAGGGCCCAGTTGAGGAGACACTTCCAGCCGAGGCCGAGCAGCACGGCGGGGACCGACACGTTCATGGCGTTTGACCCCGAGGTGCTTTATGGACGGTTGACCATGATGGAGACTTATCTGCTGCTGGAAGGAGATTAAAGTCTTAATAAATCCCTGCTCAGAACCCACCTCTTCTCCCTGGCTTTTACAGTAACACCCCTGACTGATTGTTTTACCATTACAGTTCTTATTGTTTCCCATATTTTGTGTTTATTTTATTGTGCTTTTGTCTGATGTATTTAACTGTAATTGCAATTGTTTTAATTGTAAAGCACCTTGGCTAAAGGTGCTATATAAATAAACCTTGACTTGACTTAAGGCCAGTTGTAAAAAAAAACTTGCTGTAAATCGATTAAAATAGGTATATATCACGATCAGGGGTGGAAAGAGTACCAAAAAAATCTACTCAAGTAAAAGTACAGTTACCTTGATGAAATTTTACTCAAGTAAAAGTAAAAGTACTGGTGTAAAAATCTACTCAAGTAAAAGTAAAAAGTAGTTCATTTAAAATTTACTCAGAGTACAAGTTACTTAGTTACTTTTTTTTTTTTTGTGGTGGGGGGGGGGGGGGGGGGGGGGGGGGGTTATAATGGCCAGAGATTGGCCTAACATTCTCCGTGCATGTCTCTGTGTTCCAAATTTGTCCCTTCTCCATCGATACACTGGTCTCCACCATCTTTTAGCTCCTGTGGCACCAACTTGATTCTGACCTTCTGACACTGCAGTTGTCCAGAGCCAATCAGATGGACAGTTACAGTTACTGGCACTAAGGTTGTCACATCATGATCATGATACTAACATTTTCAACTCAATATCGATATTAAGGAAAATATTCGATACTCAATACCATTTTCAATACGGATAAAAAAAGAAAAGAAAAATCTCTCTCTCCATCTTTCACTCACACACACCTGTTTTTTTACTGTCTTTCCTGTCTGCTCTCAAGGAGGAGGAGGAGGAGGAGGAGGGGGGGGTTTACTGTAGGTTCTCTCTCTCTTGCCTCTTTACTGTAACTGCTCTGAAGCAGTGGGCTGCTTGTCTGTTCCTTTGAGCATGGCCATGGATCTGACTGGGCTCCTATATTTAACTCAACGGACTGCCGGTCCGGCCTTCAGCCCCGGTGTGTCTGGCACGGTCACCATAAACGTAGCCGAATAGATGGACATGCCTGATAACGTTGTCTTTAATCATTAAAGCAGATATCATCGGCACGGCCGTTTCGGCTAATGCTGTGTTCTCTGCAGGCTTTTGAAACCGTAAGTTACAGCTTCAAGTCACAACTACGACTTGGTAGCGTTCCAGGTAACCCGTAGCTCGTGTTTTTACCGTCCTGTTGTCTGTGAAAGTTCCCTATAACGGCCACTCGTAACTTCCGACCCGTGAACTCGTACCAGATCGAACTGGTATGACTTCACAGGAAGGAAAAAACACAAAGTACGAGTTTCCTTGAACGCACCATGAGTTAGCAGCCCCCGCCCTTGTCAGGCATCAATTGGTCCTCGTGCTACGTCACCACATTCACGCGCATCCCTTGGCTGCACACACAGCCCTTCATGCCGTTCTCTCCCCTCATTGGATAACACTTGTATCCCACAAGGAAAATTTTCTCCTCGGGTTACAGCAGAGCAGAGTGACGGAGAGACTCGTGTTTAGGCTGAAATACTTCATGTAAGTGATTGCTGACGGAAAATAGGACCATTTAGGACTTATATTAACAAAAACATTCCACTGATATCTGCTTTAATGTCAGCTTTTAACCGCTAGCTGCGGCTAATGGCTAATATTAAGACGACAACATAGCGACGAGCCCTGTTATGCACTAACTCACGTAGCGGTGAGGGGGAGAGAGGTGTGTAGGCCTACCTACCTGCTGCTGATGTGTGCGTCTGTGAAGGGAGAGAGAGAGAGAGAGAGAGAGAGAGAGAGAGAGAGAGAGAGAGAGAGAGAGAGAGGCGGCAGCAGCGTAGCTACTTTTGACAACCCACACAGAGTTATATATTTTTTACTTTGTAACTTAAGCTATTTAAAATGTAACTAAGTAAATTTCTTCCAACAATATGTACTCAAGTAAAAGTAAAAGTACTGATTTTAAAAATTACTCAAAAAAGTACAAGTACACAAAAAAGCTACTTAATTACAGTAACTTGAGTAAATGTAACTCGTTACTTTCCACCCCTGATCACGATTAATCTCATGAATGTCATAGTTAAAGCAGAAGTAAGCGATCCGGTCGTTTTGGCTAACTTCTTGTCAGCCGATGGAGTTAGCAGCCCCCGCCCTCGTCATGGATCTACTGGTCCTCGTCCCTACGTCACCACATTCACGCGCATCCCTTGGCTGCACACACAGAGAGGACCGCCCCTTTATGCCGTTCTCTCTCCTCATTGGATAAAGGTTGTAGGATACAAGGAAAGTTTTCTCCTCGGCTTACAGCAGAGCAGAGTGACTGACAGTCCCGTGTTTCAGACCAAACACTCTATGTAAGTGATTGCCGTCGGAAGATATAACTATTTAAGACTTAAATTAACACAAACATTCCACTTACTTCTGCTTTAACTCGCGATTAATCGCAAATTAATCGCACATTTTGATCTATTCTAAATGTCCCTTGAATTATCATTGTGATATCGTGTGACATCGCATTTCTTTGTTTGACATCCTGCCACAAAACAGACCAGATGGCACGTCTGATGTGAACAGCACATTAAAGCAGAAGTAAGCGATCCGGTCGTTTTAGCTAATGCTGCGTTCCAGGCAGGCTTTTGAAACCGTAAATTACAGCTTCAAGTCACAACTTACGACTTTGTAGCGTTTCGGGCAACCCACTCGTGTTTTTCCGACCTGTTGCACCTGTTTTACCTGTGAAAGTCACTATAACGGCCACTCGTAACTTCCGACCCGTGAACTCGTACCAGATCGAACTGGTACGACTTCACAGGTCGGAAAAACACGAGTTACGAGTTTCCTTGAACGCACCATAACAGTCCTCGTCCCTACGTCACCACATTCACGGCGTCCCTTGGCTGCACACACAGCCCTGCATGCCGTTCTCTCTCCTCATTGGATAAAAACTGTAGGATACGATAAATGTTTTCTCCTCGGCTCAGAGCAGAGCAGAGTGACTGACAGACCCGTGTTTCAGACCAAACACTCTATGTAAGTGATTGCTGTCGGAAGATATAACTATTTAAGACTTATATTAACACAAATATATCACTTACTTCTGCTTTAACATGGGCGTCAACCGAAATTAAACTGGCTCTGTGGCTATAGGGTGTGTCGCAGGCGTTAATCACACGTTAAAAAAAAATTATATGCATTACTTTCACAGCCTTAAAAACAGCCTTAAACAAACAAACAAACAAACAAACAAACAAACAAACAAACAAACAAACAAAAACTTTAAACCAGCTGCAATCTTTATCTTTCATACTGGGACTCATGAAACAAATGTTATTAATCATATTATCAATCAGACAATCCACCTCCACTTTCTCTCCACCAGCCTCATTTGCACACAGAGCAATGAAATTAGTGAGACAGTGATACATGGTACTAAACTGACATATAAAAAAGGAATTAAGAATATAGAAATGTATCAAATCCTCCCATATAAGAAGAGGCTGGAAACAGAAAATATTTGAACATTTTCCTAAAAAACAGGAGAATAAAAGACTAAAATTGTGTCAAATAAAAAGGTTTTTTGTGAAATTAAGCGCTGATCAATCAAACAGATTTGTTGAGATCTTGCGTCTGAAACCTTTCTCCTGTTAAAACTGTACAAAAATAAAAACTAATTAAAACCATAAGCTCATATTGAAATGTATTTTATTGCTCATACCTCATTTAAACATTTCCTGTGTTGGCGTGGAGACGGTTTCCTATAGTAACCACTGTATCCAGGCTCTTCTTTCCCCTCTTTTAAAACCTGTTTCTGCTCGATGTTTGCAGCACAAAGCTCGTGTGTCTCATCAACTGTTTATGGTGAAACAAACGAGGAAGGACGCTCTTCATTTCACACATTGGTCAAACCGACAGAGTCATTTTTCTTCAGAAATTTTTCACTTCTGCTTTTGAAAACCGTTATGCAATCAACTTGACCTCTGACTGACATAAAGGACACAGTTTGATTCAGAGACAAGATAAGTGACAAGTCATTCTTTCTTTCTTTCTTTCTTTCTTTATTAGGATCCCCATTAGCACCTGCCACAGCATCGGCTATTCTTCCTGGGGTCACCTGCCGATCATCTGCACCCCAAACGGCTTTTTGCTGAACGACCGTACAGGTTTTAAATACAAGATACAAGCTGAACTCCCGACTACAGCTCTGTACTGTCTCACTGATTTTTTGTGAAGGTTGGTGGCAGCAATGATTTGTTTTTCAGAAGGTTAACAAGCCTTTTTCCCCCCCTACACAAAATAAATCTATTCTTTTTGAGTTTGTGGTGCAGATAATTTATAATTGAGCTGTTCTCCATTCTTCTCCAAAGAGTTTAGTGTTTAGTGTATTAAAGCAGAAGTAAGCGATCCGGTCGTTTTGGCTAACTTCCTGTCAGCCGATGGAGTTAGCAGTCCCCGCCCTCGTCCCTACGTCACCACATTCAGGCGCATCCCTTGGCTGCACACACAGAGAGGACCGCCCCTTTATGCCGTTCTCTCTCCTCATTGGATAAAGGTTGTAGGATACAAGGAAAGTTTTCTCCTCGGCTTACAGCAGAGCAGAGTGACTGACAGACTCGTGTTTCAGACCAAACACTCTATATAAGTGATTGCTGTCGGAAGATATAACTATTTAAGACTTATATTAACACAAATATTCCACTTACTTCTGCTTTAATTCACACATGAATGTCAATGTTCCTCTTATTCCTAATGGGACTGATTCTGCAGGCACACAACACTGCACCTCCACCTGTGCTGTTGTGTTATCAACAGGCAGGTAGAGTGGTCTGTATGGGCTGACCAGGAAGTTGACACTGGCCATATATTAACACAAGAAAACTCCAGTCTCAGATTTCAAATTGTTAAAGAAAATGCAAGTTTGTATAAATAAGACGTGTAACTCCATATTTTTGTATTTCCTCCACTGCTTACTCACTCATAAGGCAAATGAACAAACTTTGCAACAGTGTGAAGGCTACCGCTCTAGACAAGACAAGACAAGACAAGACAAAACAGACGATGCTGGGAAAACATGCAATGCTTAATATTTACCTTCACCTGATATGATCTACTTCCTCTCCTCTTGGACGTTATCAACATCCAGCCTCAGTGAAACAAAAATCTTCTGTGCCGAAGCTGTGGTTTGGCCAAAGTTTCGTGTCGGCTCTGAATGAGGACGTGAAGTGTTGCCCTCTGTGATTTCCAAGCAGTTTTCCCTCAGGGCTTTCTGTTGGGTTGACACCATGTAATCAGTGATCTTCTCCCTATATATCTAAGCAGGTATAGCCTTTGTGCCAGTTACAGGCTTTTCAACGCAAACATGCTCCAACAGCCTGCAACGTGAGATGTGTTTAAACAAGTGAGGACAAGCCCTGGCTTTAGGATATGTCTTGCTTCTTGGTGTTCACCGTCAATGTAAATATGTGCAGTAATTCAAGCACTAGTTCAAACATTAACTCCATTCACAGTTTATCTGAAACTGACCTATAGCCAGTGCAGTTTATGACCACACCACTGCAATAAACTGATACTGTTTTGTGGTTGTTCTGCAGGATGTAGCTTGTGATGTTGAACTGTTCTACATCATACAAAAAGGTGTTTCTGTTGTGCCCTAACGGATAATAAAGCACCTGCTGTGTTAACTTGTATTTTTTCCACAATGTTTGACATTTTTTACACTGAACTAAGGCATTACTTTCATTATTTAAAAGGCATTTCAAGCAGATTAAAAAAAATAATTTCTCAATCAATCACCAATTTGTCTGTAATAGTATATAAATAAACTAATTTACAAAAAAATAGAATGAAACTGTCATTAAAATATATATTTTTTGGAAACATACAGTATATTAATTAATGAACAATTAACAGAATTTGAAAAACCTTTGGTGAGGGCATTTTGAAAATGGGAATAAACATCAATTTCCTTTTTCAAGCTGCCATACCTTTTCCTAATCAATTTGGATTGGTCTTCTCATTGTGGGCTCTGATCATTGGACGACCTGCTCTACCACCTGAGCAACTTGAGCTTCACCATGACTCACTGGTCCTTTTGTGATGGAAAAGTAGTAGTTATTGATGGATTAAGATAACATTTAATATATTTACAATCCTTGTTTTGAATGCCTTGCAATTTGAATTACTGGGAAATGTTTTATTACTTGACATTCAATCAATTCAATCTGAATCTGTATGGTAGTATTGTGTGTAGGCTACTGGGTATTGTGTACGTTTTTGTATTTTATAATTTAGAGATTGTATAGAATGAAGATATATAGTAGCCAGATGTTACTTATTGTTAGAGCTAGCAGATTTTGCACACAGCTGCCAACTTCTTTCTTTCTTTCTTTCTTTCTTTCTTTCTTTCTTTCTTTCTTTCTTTCTTTCTTTCTTTCTTTCTTTCTTTCTTTCTTTCTTTCTTTTTTTCTGTGTTTTGTGTTATGATTAGGTGGTGTGCAAGCTGCCAAATGTAATTTACCCTCCCCTCCCCCTTCAACAAAGCTGGTGAGAAATCAATCCATGGAGCGGTGGATAACGTTATTTATCATATGATGTTATGATGTGTATAGTCTTATCTGTCATAAATAAGAGATTACAGGTTAGGACATGGCATGTGTGTCATGGTGCCGCAGAGGGAGATGAGAACTGGGACACCAGGTCGGAGGCTCTGATCTTACAAGGTTGGTTTTCGGCCATGAGACGCTATGAGTGGAAGACAGTGAGCCTCCATTCTCCCTGTAACAAGTTACAAGTCATTTATTTAACCATCACAATCACTCGAAAGCTGTTTAATTAAGGTAAAAATGTAGCACAGTTCATTATTAATAAAGTTGTCTTGAATCTTGAATCTGGACATGTGACATCCCCGGTCTGGCAGAGACGTTAAGGACTTTGGGTCTGGTCCATGGATGTATAATTAGATTATATTAGTCTTATAATCAGGGCCGGCCCCTGGCATAAACACTCTATGCGGTTGTTTAGGGCCACAGCCGTTAGGTGGGGGGCCACATGATCAGAAAGGTACCGGGGTTCACTCAAGTCATTTAAACATCCTGAGGTCTGCACGTGCACGCTATGAGCTTTATATGTAATTTGAAGTCAATATTCAGCTTCTTTTATCTCACATTTGAGACATTTGGTGAAAATAGAACAGCAGAATGACAACATTTGTGCTCAAAAAGCAATCTTACAAAATTTCATTTTAGACTTGTTTTCTACACTTATCTATTACTGTATTCATATCCTATTTCAAGCACCAAAACAGTTCATTCTCATGACTGAAGGAGTGTTTTCACAAGGGATTTGAATTTTTTTCAAAAAGCAGACCTCAAATTTCCAGCATTTGGCCTAAATTATTTCTTTATACAGTGTTCTAGGACAAATTGGTCTCAGTGTGCTTACAGCGGAGGTTCTAATATTTAGACATAAAACACTTGAGTATTGTTACATCTGCAAGTAAAGTTAAAAAGATCAATTAAAGAAAATATGTAAAAGTCGAGAAAATGGCCTCAAACCTCAGAGGGCATAAACACGTCTGTATTCAGTTTTAACCAGTGATTTGGTGTTTGCGCTTAGAGTGCAGGGCCACAAACAAAAATCTTGTTTAGGGCCACCAAAATCCTAGATCCATGGTCTGGTCGCTCCGCGGGTGTAATTCTGTATCTTGACCACTGGGGTCCGGCGTGGCGCTGTGACGTCAGCGCGGCACCACTTCCTGCGCACGCCGGCTCATGCGCACAGTGACGCTCCCCAACCGCCTCAACGGAAACTCATCTATCGGCTCCCGGCCCGACCCCCGGTCATGTACGGTTCTGTAACACTTCACTTTGTTTGACGGCTGTGTCCGTCTTTAGACACACTCTTGACAACCCGTCTGTTATCGAAACGAGCAGTTTAACGTCTTTGTGACACAGTAAGGCGCCGTTTCGTCCAGTTCAGTCCGAGCTCAGAGCAGAGTTAGCCGCGCGGCTAATGCTAAGCGACGCTAACTGTCAACAAACCATCGGTTGTCAGATCTGAGACTGAAACCCTCACCTTTCACTGTAAATCTCTTGTTTTCTCTCTTTTTAGCAGCTTATTACCTGCGAGTAATGTGTTAAATACAAAGACAGTTACCTCACTAGAGGTCACGGATAATCATTACAAGACAGGAACAATGAATTTCACCTTAATTTTCTAACTTCAGCCAGTTGTTCTGAATGTAACTCTGATTAGAAAGCAGCGCATCTTATCATCATTAGACTAATTGATCTGTTTCACGTTACACCTAGTTAAAACTATAGCAGTCTAATGCAAATCTTATGCAACTAAATATAAAGGCCTGCTCAAGCCTCCACGGGGCCCTAAGCAAATGTTTTATTATGGGCCCCCTCTATTACAGCCAATAATGCTGATTATGGATTATTTACTAACCTACAAATTTATTTATTCATTCTCATCTGTCATTGTGAATAATCCTAGCCTGGCATGTTTTTACACATCTATGGTTTTTAATCTGAAATGGTACCAAATTCAGCTAAAAGTGCAGCCTGGGGTTGATTTACACTTGATATTCATAGTGATATAGTACAATAGAGTGGGATACTGAATGTTATCTACGCCTACAACTAAAAGTAACAAAATAAACCAATTTAGACAATGCATTTCCTGTAAACACATCATCTGCTAAGATAAACTGTGACAGCAATGTGCAACAACAATTAAAGATTTTTGTAATTACACAGAATTTCTCTATGGGTCGACAGAAGTTATGCCATACATCTTTAAAAAGTTAATTGCCCTTTATCGGCCCCCCATAGTCACGGGGCCCTAAGCAGGTGCTTGGTTTGCTCTGATTATAATGTTCAGTTTGTGTTAAAACCGTCTTTGACCAGTTTATTTGACTATAATAATCATTTTGTAGCACATAGTCTGTGATGCCATTGAATTGTATGTCGTTATACAAAAGGTGTTTCTATAATTTCATCCACTTCATTCATATCAGATAGAGTAGAAACATACACAGCAGGAGCACCCTCCTAAATATTAAAACGTTTTCAGTTGCAATGAAAACTGAGATTTACAGCCTTCATCAAAGAGGATTTATTGCTGCAGGGTTGTTGTTTGAACACTGCATGAAGTGTAAACAGGTGTTAGTAATAAACTGACCTGTGAGTGTAGGTCAGGTCGCTGATTGACTGTATTTAAATGTAAATCTGGTGAAAATGGTGTTGGCTTCTTATTTTCAGTTTTCTGTAGTTTTCTGTGACAGTAAACTGAATATTTGGAGGTTTTTTATGAAACGGTCTGACTTTGAATGGCACCCAAAAAAGTCAACATAGGGTATTTTATGACAGTCTAATTTATAGTCATTAGTCAAAGCTCTATTCTAGCTGCAGTGTTTTGTAATAAACTGTATTATCAGATCAATATAACCTGTTTGCTTTACTAATCAGTTCTTTTCTAGGTCAAATATTTACTTTACTAAATCCAACGACGGTAAATACACACCCCACCCTGACATAATCCTGATGTCTTCAATTTGTTAAGAGCCAGTAATGTAATGTAATGATACAGTTCGCCATTTGTACATTCAGCAGTTGCACTACTGACTAACTATTGCTGAATGTGTCAAATAAAATGACTTTATTTTCTTACTATGTGTCAGAAAAAAAGAAAAAGAAAAATGCTTAGGGTTTACCATAGCTCAATGTGACTTCTGCTGTGTGATCAACAGTCCAAGATATTAAGATATATATTTTACACTTTTGTAAAAACCAAAGGGCAGCAAATTTGAAGGCATTTTAAGTTTTGTAAATGACTTAAAGGCCAGTTCAGTTCATGCAAAGTCTCTGCATTTGCCTCTAAAACAACTCTGTCTCGTAACGCTATGTTATTATATCATAGCGTGGTGAATGTGCAGGTCACAACTTGTCCACCAGAGCGTTTTGGAGTTGTTGGATTGTGTGTTTGATGAGTTTGATGAGGGAAACCATGAAATCCCATGAGCCTCCGTAGCGTAGCTCTGAGCAGCTCACGGCTCTGCTCTGCCGTTCTAAAAATATCTTGCACCGACAATTAAAGGTAACGAACCTACTGCTGTGACTATAGGGATTATGGCAATGGGCCAATTTGCCAAAATGTTGAACCTTTCCTTTCAAACAATGAACAGATTACTTTATATTCAGTCCAGCACTTGACACCTTGTGGTAACCAGCCTCTGAATTGACTGATACATTTTGTCACTTCTACTGAAATATATTCAGTTATTCACAGAATCATCCTGCACATGGTTTCATCGGTTAAAAATCTTTAACAGACATTTCTGCATCAATTCCTTGCAGAATGGATAATTCAGAGACCGGTCCGAGCTCGGGGCCGCTGGCAGGGCCAGACAAAGGTATGGCGCGGCCCTTAGGTCCCTCCGGTCAGCTGTCGGAGTCAGCCAGGCCCTCCAAGCACAGGGCGCACCCGTCCAAGTCACCAAGGAGACGGCGGGAAGGGAAGAGGTTGCAGCGACGGGGGGATGGTCACGAACAGCTGCTCTGGGAGATGGAGCGGCGGAGGTTGCCAGGCCAACACGAGCACTTGGAGCCCTCCGGGTCAGCGAGCGACACAGCGGAAAGCTCACCTAAGAGGTTTGCACTGTAGGTTGCCAGCTGGTCTGCCATGCCACTGGCACAGCTCGGCTGCCCGGGACATGAAGTGATAGTGTCTTGACTCCTCTTTTTTTCCCTCCTCCCTCCTCACAGAAGAGCCCACTTTCTACATGGACCGTATCCAGCCACTCACTTCGGACCCAAAGCCTGTATTCTTCCCAATCCAACTTCAGTCATGTAAGCATGAGGCCGCTGAATGAGTCGAACAAACTGGTGAGAGAGTAAACTCCGTTTGCTTGGAACATTGACACCGAAACAGCTTGTGTAACTTTGTGAGATAAGATAAAATACGAATGCTGTGATTGGATGTTACAATGCAATGGGATGGCCCGCTGAGCCGACCAGAGACGCTCAATTTCAGTTGTTCTCAGAGTTTTTCCTTGAACCTGATCTGAAAACACACATACTGAAAAGAGCTATCTCCAAAATGCCTGTGATCCGCCGCACGAACAACAGAGATAAATGGTAAAGTAGAGGAAGAGATTGTGTTTTTTTATATCCTGATGTTTGGAATTTGAACCTTACTCACACAGATGTTAATGAGTGACTTAAGCTATTGAGACACTGTAAAGAAAGCTTAATTTAATTACAGCGTAAGACATGGTTGAGAGGTAAGACTTGTAATCGTCGTGGCGTTCGACTTGACTCTCCGAATCCGGCAAACTGATTCAAAATCTCAAGAAAACATTGTGATTATGTAACAGTTAGTCTGCATAATGTCGTTCACCTGTTTGACCCGTTCTCCTCTCTCTATTTCTGTGTATATGACACGTCTTATTCAGACAGTGTGTTTGTGTTATGTGTCTACATTTATGTGTTTGTTTCTGTCTACCAGGCACATCCAGGACCCGGCCAGCCAGCGGCTCACCTGGAATAAACCTCCCGTCAATGTGCTTGTCATCAGGAAAATCAGAGACGAGAGCTTGGTTGAACCTTTCAAAGAGCTATGCAGATTTCTAGTGGAGGTACAGTACACAATGTAATGTATGGATGTCGATGTTTTTGAATATGAACACTTAAATAAATGTGTGAGGTGGCAGTTGTCATTGTTAGAAATTGATTCAGTATACAGTATATTAATATATGTGCGAATCGCTTTCTTTTGGTAAACCCAAAGAAATATTTGTCAACATACATGTGCAATCTACAATATGAACTAGGGCTGTTTTCGACTAAGGATTTTCATAGTCGAATCTGATTCGTCAGATTTTGCCATAGTCGACTGATCGTCGAACCTTTTTTTTTTTTTTTTTTTTTTTTTTAGATAGCAGCAAATTTGCGACTTTTTCCGTTTCAAACAAAAGAGCTAAAACACCCCAAAAATATGGTAGGTGTAAAACAAATACCTTTATTTATTTTCCACACTTTGGATGATTTTAAGTAGCCATTGTGAGCCAGGGTATGCGTTTATGTTACGTTGCCCTGGACAACGCTCCTGCTCGGACTGTGAGTGGCAAATCAAACATCCCCTCAACGTGATGAAGGATAGCGGTGGTCGTGGACACAGAGAAACCGGGTAAAACATGTAGTATCAAAACAAACGGAGGTCAGAAGGACTCGACAATCCGTACATTACGTTAATCAATCCTGTAACACACACAGTGTGACCGCGGCACCGGCAGAGAGACAGACAGGCTGCAGAGGGACGAGATCACAGCTGTGACTCCCGACACTGATGGTGCGTTCATGACAACTCGGAAGTCGGAAAAAAAACAAGTTCCTCTTCTGAAAAACTCTGACATGTCAAACTTTAGGATGTGTTAGGGAATAATTCATCTGTCTAACCATCAGAACTATTAACACTTGAAACGGTAAACACAGCTGATCCATCGAAAAAAAAAAATCACCGCTGGAGTTAATTTATTTTCCGTGACTGAAAGCAGGTTCTTGAATGTAACTCGGTCAAAGTCAGATGTATCCTCACAATGTTTTGCTGTTCTGTCAGGTCATGCATGATAAATGTTGACAAAGTTAGACTGTCAGACTTCCTTGATTTTAAACTTTGGCGGCTCTGCCCCTCGTCTTTTTGCCACTCCGTGAGTGTTCTGCAGTGACTTTGACGGTCCTACTGCTCACTTCCGCTCATTTGAAAAAAAAAAAAAAAAACCTCCGCTCATTTAATTGTGCAACTGCAGTGGGTGATTTATTAATACGTAAGACTACCGTTTAAACCATCCATGGTTTAAACGCACACATAATTTTGAACTCTTTATTAACAGAAAGTAGGCAGATTTTGTATCAAAATAGTCTTTTTATAACGAAAAAAGACATTCTATGTAACAATTTATGCTCAGCAGCCGTGGGCACCCCCATATAGTCAGAATGGTATGGTCTTGATTAGATTCGACTATGAGGTTCATAGTCGAATCAGACCCCTCCGAATCGAATCGTCGAATCGTCGACTTTTGGAGGTCAGCCCTAATATGAACATGACATTTTCTGCATTTTAATCACCATAAACATGATGTTAACTATCTCAGATTTATTGGCATATACTGTATGTGGTCACTGGTCAGTATGTTACTATAGTGACTGTTTAAAGGGATAGTTCGCCCTAGAATGATATTTCGCTCATTATCTACTCACCCTCATGTTGACTAAGGGCTGGAAGAATTCTCAGAGTCCACCGTCCCTTCTCTGAGTTACAGGGGGTCTTGGCGTAGCAGTGCATTTCAATGCAACGGTTGCAAAGGGACACCAGAGCTCTTCGTAAAAAAACACACACAAAAAAACATCCAAATACCTCCATGATGCTCGTATGTAATGTCCGTCTTGTGCTGAAGCCCCAAATTGCGTAATTGTCCCGAAAAAAATTAAATACGTCTATATTTTAAGCTTGTTTGTAGCGGAAGCTTCTCAAAGCTCCTCTTCCTGGTCCGTCCAAATCTCGCGTGATTCGCAGTAACCGCACTGACGCCGGCGCAAATCACGCGAGATTTGGACGGACCAGGAAGAGGAGCTTCGAGAAGCTTCCGCTACAAACAAGCTTAAAATATAGACTTATTTAATTTTTTTCGGGACAATTACGCAATTTGGGGCTTCAGCACAAGACGGACATTACATACGAGCATCATGGAGGTATTTGGATGTTTTTTTGTGTGTGTTTTTTTACGAAGAGCTCTGGTGTCCCTTTGCAACCGTTGCACCTTCTCACATTAACCTCATTTTGTGTCAAAGAACAGATTGCACACTGTGGTAGAGCACAGGAAATGACCCAGACATGTAGGTGAAAGTTACACTCTGGTTAAACGCAGTTGTTACAGCCACATGTGGCCACAGTTGGCCAGTAAACACTCTTTATTTCCATTCAATACAAACACCATCATTTTAAACTGCGCGTTTGGCAGATGCTCAACCTCATTTTGTAAAGCACTCCTTTGTAAAGATGCCTGTGTGTGTTTTGGCTGTTGTCACTAAAGCGTGTCCGTGTGTATCAGGAGAAGCAGATGATGGTGTACGTGGAGCGCAGGGTCGCAGATGATGCAACGCTGTCAAAGGACGAGGCCTTCGGCTCCATACGCAACCAGCTCTGCACCTTCAGGGAGGGTGAGAGTCTTATACACTGCACTAACACAAACATTCAAACTATAATGATAATATTTTTTCACACAAAAGTGGACTGAGTCATTTAGACCAGTTGGTATATAAACTATCTTCAGAGCTCCTAATTCATGAATGGGCCGTGTCAAGACATGCGTGGCAGAATCCAGGGCATCTCATATGACATGGAGATTTGGAGATGGATACTTTTTCTCACAGATGAAGCAAAGAAAACAATAAAACAAAACAAACAAACAGAGTGCACACAAACGCAGCATCCAAAACACAACAGAAAAGCAAAAGACAGTTAAAGAGGGAACTATAGAAGTCCGGGCGCTTTTCTGCTGTTATGCAAACCGTCCTCCCGGCCATGTGCATTTGTTTACAAAGCCGGCGAGAAATCAATCAATAGAGCGGTAGATAACGTTATATATCATTTACGATGTTACAACGTGTGTATTTGTGTAGTTTAATCTGTCATAAACAAGAGATTACGGGATACGGGGCGCGTTTGTGTTGCGGTGCCGCAGAGACGAGAGCTGGGACACCGCAAGTGACACTAGGTGGAAGGAGAGCCTCCGTTCTCCCTCGTAACAAGTTAAGGCATTTATTAAACCATCACAATTACTCCAAAGCTGTTTAATTAAGGTGAAAATGTAGCATCGTTAAAGATAGTTCCTCTTTAAGATTGTTTTGTCAAAACTACTGTGACAAAACAGAGGAAGAAAGTTGATATGTCTATTGTCCACGTTACTGTGGACAATGGACATATCATGATCATTATCATTACATTAATGTGGTGAAACGGACTTTTCTCAAACAAAATAAGTGACTGTTACTTTATAAGCTTCCTTATTTTAATATGCTAAATAAGGGGAATGTAGTGGTGCCAGTGTGTCTCCCATGAAAGTAGGTCTCACAAAAGGAGTGTGGTGTGAAAAAGATCCTTTATTTTGTTTGATTAAAGTCCTGAAATAAATGTTCTTCATTGTTTTTCATTTTTGCAGCCAAATTTCAGTTTGACATTAAAAACAAAAGAAATAATGTTACAATAGTCTGTTCTACCGTTGCATCCATTGTTGTGTAAAATAAGCACATTTGATGTTGTTTTCAAATAATAGCTTGAAGAGTGAAACAAAAAGATGATCCTGGGGGGAGAAGGATTTTTTTCAAAACCTATTTTTACTGTCTGCGAGTATATTTGATGTTTTTGGATGAATTAGTGGCCACATATGGTGACAGTTTTCTCTCAAACCCTCAAAGTCACACGGGGGCTCCCACCGTTTTGCTGCTAAAATTTGAATTAAATTGTAAAACAAGGTGTAATAGCAGTGTTTTGTGTTTTTTTTCTATCCACCTGCAGGTTATGATGATATTTCAGACTGCATAGATCTGATCATCTGTCTGGGTGGAGATGGGACGCTGCTCTACGCCTCCTCTCTCTTCCAGGTAATTACACTTTTATTGATTGGTCACTACGACCAAACTGATCTCAGATTCCTTGGAAGCATTTGATCCCAAATAGAAAGACTTTAAACTGGTAACTCGATAATATGATAATCTGTAGTAGTAGTAATAACTATTGGCACCTTTGTTATATATTGATATTGTTGAACTTTTGCTGATGTGCATGCTAGTGATAATAAATGTATACAGATGTACAGTGTTATGTTTGAGACGGTCACACTGAGGTTCTTCTTTCCTCTCCTGCAGGGCAGCGTTCCTCCTGTTATGGCGTTTCACCTCGGCTCTCTGGGTTTCCTGACGCCCTTCAAGTTTGAGTCGTACAAGACTGAGGTGGCCAAAGTATTTGAAGGTATCGTGCAGCTTTTATCTGAAATATGTGTTTAATGTCACCCGTGGTAGTCATTTGTATGTGAATGTCAAAACTAAATGGAGGTAATCATCTTCATCTTTACCAGATCATATTAACTTCTGTGTTAAAGGGATAGTTCGCTCAAAATTGAAATTTTGAGACTCATTATCTACTCACCCTCATGTCGACTAAGGGCCGGAAGAAGTTTCAGAGTCCTCCGTGCCTTCTCTGAGTTACAGCGGGGCTCCGTGCAGCACGGTTGCAAATGGATACCACTTTTCTTCGTAACAAAAAGACACACCAAAAAACATCCAAATACCTCCATAGTGCTCGTCAGTGCGAGTACTGACGCCACCGCAAATCTCGCGAGATTTGGACAGACCAGGAAGAGGAAGTTCCGCTACAAACAAGCTTGAAATATAGACTTTTTAAATTTTTTTCGGAACAATTTCTCATGTTGGGGCTTCAATACAAGACGGACATTACGTACGAGCACTATGGAGGTATTTGGATGTTTTTTGTCTTTTTGTTACGAAGACAATTGGTATCCATTTGCAAGTGTCATATGGACATGCAGTGCTACGCCGAGACCCCCTGTAACTCAGAGAAGCCACGGAGGACTCTGAAACTTCTCCCAGCCCTTAGTCGACATGAGGGTGAGTAGATAATGAGTGAAATTTGAATTTTGGGTAAACTATTCTTTTAACTTGTTCATCTGCGCGTGTGTGTTTTCAGGCAACGCGGCCATCACTCTGCGCAGTCGTCTGAAGGTGAAGGTGGTGAAGGACATGCTGCAGAGGACCGGCCAGGAGCCAGAGCAGCAGCAGCAGCAACCTGAGCACAACGGTCTCCTTCCTCACGGACACACAAACAGTGAGGCCGGAAAGGTCACCCTGCAGCTTCAGGTGAGGACGAGATCACTGAGCCAGTAAGCTTCTGGATTGAGTTTAATACACCTGATTGGGAAGATGCTTCAATTTAAAGACTTAAAGCAGAAGGAAGCGATATTTTTGTGTTAATATAAGTCTTAAATAGTTATATCTTCCGACAGCAATCACTTACATAGAGTGTTTGGACCGAAACACGGGTCTGTCAGTCACTCTGCTCTGCTCTGAGCCGAGGAGAAAACTTTTCTCGTATCCTACAACCTTTATCCAATGAGGAGAGAGAACGGCATGAAGGGCTGTGTGTGCAGCCAAGGGATGCGCCTGAATGTGGTGACGTAGGGACGAGGACCAATAGATCCATGACGAGGGCGGGGGCTGCTAACTCCATCGGCTGACAAGAAGTTATGGTGCGTTCAAGGCAACTCGTGTTTTTCCGACCTGTGAAGTCGTACCAGTTCGATCTGGTACGAGTTCACGGGTGGGAAGTTACGAGTGGCCGTTATAGTGACTTTCACAGGTAAAACAGGTCGGAAAAACACGAGTGGGTTGCCTGGAACTCTACAAAGTCGTAAGTCGTGACTTGAAGCTGTAATTTACGGTTTCAAAAGCCTGCCTGGAACGCAGCATTAGCCAAAATGACCAGATCGCTTACTTCTGCTTTAACTTCTTTGTTGAAGACCGAGTAATAGTGATCTTAGTTTCTGATGGCTCATAAACTATCAGGGTGGAGGATGTGGTGCTCAACTCATCTTATTGAAAAACACAAACTCATGGCTGCTACATGCCGTTTAAAACTTTATTCTGTTGCTTTAATTCTGTTTAAAGCAGATATCAGTGGCACGGCCGTTTCGGCTAATGCTGTGTTCAAGGCAGGCTTTTGAAACCGTAAGTTACAGCTTCAAGTCACAACTACGACTTGGTAGCGTTCCAGGTAACCCGTAGCTCGTGTTTTTACCGTCCTGTTGTCTGTGAAAGTTCCCTATAACGGCCACTCGTAACTTCCGACCCGTGAACTCGTACCAGATCGAACTGGTATGACTTCACAGGAAGGAAAAACACAAAGTACGAGTTTCCTTGAACGCACCATGAGTTAGCAGCCCCCGCCCTTGTCAGGCATCAATTGGTCCTCGTGCTACGTCACCACATTCACGCGCATCCCTTGGCTGCACACACAGCCCTTCATGCCGTTCTCTCCCCTCATTGGATAACACTTGTATCCCACAAGGAAAATTTTCTCCTCGGGTTACAGCAGAGCAGAGTGACGGAGAGACTCGTGTTTAGGCTGAAATACTTCATGTAAGTGATTGCTGACGGAAAATAGGACTATTTAGGACTTATATTAACAAAAACATTCCACTGATATCTGCTTTAAGTTTATTATTAAAAACAAATGTTTTCATCTTCCCAGAGCGACGTTTCCCAAAAACAATTTATGCTGAAATTTTGCAGTCGGAAACTTTTGAGTTCAATTACAAATACTAACAACAACAAGTTGAAATGACAGTTACGACGATTAAAGAGCTGAAAGACGTCAGACGTCAACTCGAGCACAAATACTGACGGGAGAAATCGTCAGCTGAAGCGTTATGTGATAAATGAAGATGACATATCGGTGTGTGAACTGAAGAAGAGTGATGTCAGTGCAGCAGACAACTGAAAGCAGATGTTCAGAGTGAAGGAGCGGTGAGAAGTCTGCGTGCGTTAGAGGAGCTGGAGAAGATGTTTGTCTGTAGTTCAGAGGTGAAGTCCTGAGATCTGAGAGAGTTTGAAGTGTCAGGCAGCCGAAGCGATAGAAATGAAATTAGTTCATCTGTCAGCTGAAGACAAAGAGGTAGAAGCAGTCAACATGTCAGGTGATGCGGAGGTGGAGAGAGCCGCCGACGATTCATTGAAGCAGTTGGAAAAAAAAACACACACACACACACAACAGAATTTAAAGTATTGTGTGTTTTTTTTGTTTTGTTTACATTAAAATGTTTTATAGCAGATAAATAACCTCAGTTCACTCAGCAGGTCGTCTCTCTCTCTCTCTCTCTCTGTGTGTGTGTGTGTGAAGATGTGTGTACGGCTCGGCCCGGCATCAGCTGCGTTGCCACGGCGACAGTCATAATAAAGTTGATATGGGTAGAGAAAGTCGGATGTTGTGAGGTTCTGTTGAGCCAGTTGCCGTGGAGACCGTGGCGTCAACAGTGCAAAGTCGGTATTTAATGAGCTCTGACGCTCTCTTGGTCTGACACACTCCAACTAAACAACGTGCCACACTGCTGCAGTCACGCACACACACACACACACACACACACACACAGTGCAGCAGTTTGTCATTCCCAGCGCGGCTCGGCCATCTTTCCTCTTTCCTCTCTCTCCTCTCTCTTCTCTCTCTCCCTGGGGTTTTTCGTCTCATCGATAAAAGACAGTGATGGATTGTTCTGGTCTCCGAACCAGATTTTGACCTCACATTACATCACGTCTGCCGTGTCTGTCCAGCAGCAGGATGTCTGCGTCTGTCTGTGCTCAGCTGACGTCAGTACATCTGCCAGACATCACCGCTCAGCGCTGCAGCATTTTGTGTGTGTGTGTGTGTGTGACTGAGTGAAGTGTGGCCCCGTGATCCGTATACGATGCCCGAGTGTCTGCTCAGAGCGCACCAACATTTTCCCCCTGCTTGTCGTTTCCTCACGTACGGTAACGAGCTCCTGCGTCGTCGGCCGCTGACTGATTTATTATTGTTACTGAATCTCATTGATTAAATTCACACTCACATTTATTTAACCGTGTGTGAAAGGGAATTACACTCTGAAGAGATTGACCCTCTGTTCTCCAGAGAATAACGGGGACGCACGTACATCAGAGTCTGGAGTCGCATCAAGGACAGAGAAGCTGTTAATCACCTCTCGTTGCAGAAGTTTTGTCTTCAATCGCTTTGTTTGTCTTTTAGCTGAATGTCTCAAAAAGGACTCGACTGCTGCTCCAGTTTTGGTTCATGTGACCAAGGACAAACAGGCGGCTTTGGTGTAGACTGCGCCACCATGTGGGCGTTTGTAAAAACACGTTTACATTTAACTTGATTTCTCTGGCTTTAACAGATTCCAACACCCCATTCATTTGCTTTCAATCTTTCATTCCTGCTTTTGTTAGGTTATACACGTTTACCTTTTATATCATTTTATATCATTTATATCATATCATTGTTATGTAAGCTGCTGGACGATCTGAATTTCCCTCCGAGGGATTAATAAAGTATTTTCTATTCTTTTTTATTCTCTATTTTTCTATTTTTACATGAAGAGATGTTTTCACCGTTTCTTTCAACCAGTCTGTGTCATATTTGGTTGAAACACATTTTATAAACCCTGAATAAAAAACATTTATTTATTTATTTATTTATTTATTTATTATGCCCATTTTATGGCTATTGCCCTGCGTTTGGCTTGTTACACTGTAAACACACACATGGTTTCTGGTCTGTAGGTGGCGCTGCAGTAACATCAGATGTCTGTGCTCTTAAATCAGTGATCATGAGTTTCACTTTGCTCGGACACATTCTGAATCATCAGTATTTTGCTCAGCGGGCTGAAAAACGTATCAAAGCAAGACGTTAATTTGAAGATTGATGTGGTCTAAGCTGATCTGAGGTCTGTGTGTCACTCAGGTGTTGAATGAGGTGGTGGTGGATCGAGGCCCGTCTTCTTACCTGTCCAATGTTGACCTGTACCTCGATGGACGCCTCATCACCTCGGTGCAGGGCGACGGTGAGGACAGACGCACACTCACAATTAGGGTTGCAAAGGGGTGGAAAATTTCCATGGGAAGTTAAGCTGGGGAATTTTGGAAATATTCCAAATTGGAGACTTTCCATGGGAATTATGGGAAGTTATGGGAATTAACTGGAAATTGGGGGTAATTAATTTAGACAAACTGGATCATATCCAAACATAAATGTAAATATTTTGTTTTGTCATACGCAGACATCCATGCAAAATAATATAATTAAAAAACATGACATTTCAACAGATTTATTTGTGAGTAGAACTTAATCAAGTTCTAATTCTTGTACGAACAATCAATTGTTTTACTGAGCCACAAAAACATGAATGTTGAGTAAAATTTTACTCACCCTTACCAATCAATTTTGTAAATTTCTGATTTATTCCCATTTATTCCCATTAATTCCCATATATTCCCGTTAATTCCCATGGAAAGTTTCCAACTTTGAAAATCCCCAGAATTTTGCAACCCTACTCACAATCAACAACCTGGGAGAGAGAAAGTATTAAACGGACGAGTCAAAGGAGGTAGATCCATATGTTAAACCTGTCTTCCCTCCTCTCTGTGTCTCCGTCCTCCAGGTGTGATCGTGTCCACGCCTACGGGCAGCACCGCGTACGCAGCAGCAGCCGGCGCCTCGATGATCCACCCCAACGTCCCGGCCATCATGGTCACCCCCATCTGCCCGCACTCGCTCTCCTTCAGGCCCATCGTCGTCCCCGCCGGGGTGGAGCTCATGGTAACGTACACACACCTTCTCATCTCATTCAATGTGTTTTCTTTATTTTTTTTATTACTTTCTACAATGTAGATTCAAACTGAAGATGTCAAAACTATGAAGGAACACATATAGGCAAGGCAAGGCAAGGCATCTTTATTTATATAGCGCATTTCATACCAAGGCAACTCAATGTGCTTTACATAAAGACAAAACATTTAAAAAAAAGAAGCATAAGACAGAATAAAAACAAACAAAACATTAAAAACAGAGTTAAAAGCAAGAGCAAATAAAAGTAAAATAAAAGAAAATAGATAAAGTTTTAAGTTCTCAGCTATAAGCACGTGAAAAGAGAAATGTTTTTAACCTGGATTTAAAAGTGCTTGATTTCAGTTCTGCTGGTAGTTTG
Organism: Trachurus japonicus; assembly: GCF_045865225.1. Lineage (NCBI taxonomy): Eukaryota > Metazoa > Chordata > Actinopteri > Carangiformes > Carangidae > Trachurus > Trachurus japonicus. The sequence continues at coordinate 15,895,288 of NC_140923.1, forward strand.
TTCCAGTTGTGAGCAGCATCACAGCTAAATGCTGCTTCACCATGTCTGGTCTGAACTCTGAGCTCCACTATCTGACCTGAGTCAGTAGATCTCAGAGCTCTACTGGGTTTATACTCTACTAACATGTCATTCATGTATTCTGGACCTAAACCATTCAGTGATTTGTAAACCAGTAGCAGAACTTTAAAATCTATTCTGTAAAAAAGTCTTAAACAAAGCAGAATATGTTTTAGATTTTAGATTATTCAAAGTAGCCTCCTTTCGCTTTGATGACAGCTTCACGCACACTTCATGAGGTCGTCACCTGGAAAAGTTTTCTGTTGGCTGTTTTACCTTCTTCACTCTGCGGTCCAACTCATCTCAAACCATCTCAATTGGGTTTAGGTCCGATGACAGATAACACATTTGTTTTAATTATCACTTTTGTATTTACGATATAATTCCAGTTGATGTTGACAGACAGTAGTATTTAGCGTCTCTTCTCTCTCAGACGTGATGTCTTTACATCCATCAAAAAATGACCTAAAGCACCAGCACCTTCGTCCTCTGACATCATGCTACATAATAAACAGGACATTATGTTGCCATGGCTCTGTACACACAGTGGAGCTCATGGTAACGCACACACCTTCTCATGATCTCATTCAATGTGTTTTCTTTATTTTTTTTTATTACTTTCTACAATGTAGATTCAAACTGAAGATGTCAGAACTATGAAGGAACACATATCGAGTTATGTCGTAAACAAAAAAGCGTTAAACAAAGCAGAATATGTGTTTTAGATTTTAGATTATTCAAAGTAGCCTCCTTTTGCTTTGATGACAGCTTCACGCACACTTCATGAGATCGTCACCTGGAAAAGTTTTCTGTTGGCTGTGTTACCTTCTTCACTCTGCGGTCCAACTCATCTCAAACCATCTCAGTTGGGTTTAGGTTTAGGTGACAGATAACACATTTGTTTTAATGATCACTTTTGTGTTAACGATATAATTCCATATGTGTTGTTCATAGTTTTTGATGTCTAAAACTTCTCTTAATCATCATCCATCAGTCCCGTTGATGTGGGATGGGCGTCTCTGCTCTCTCCATCAAAAAATGACCTAAAGCACCAGCACCTTCGTCTTCTGACATCGTGCTACATAATAAACAGGACATTATGCACACACATTGTTTTGAACCTCACACTGATTCCTCTGCTTCACCACATGGATGAGAGGATTTGATTAGATTTTGCCTTGATGTGCATACGTTGGCATATTAAGGAGGTAAAACAGACTTTTAAAAAAAACTTCTTTTAGCATTAGTGACGACAAACCACTTCTATTTTGAGCTGATGTTCTCTTCTCTAAAATGATTCCTGAAACATGTCCTGCAGTGAGTGAGTCAGCTCACTGCTTTGGTCAGAACTGAAATGTCTCTACAACTGTTGGATGGAGAAATTCATGAGGTTGAATCTGACTGACTTTAACTCTACAGCCGGTTTGAATGAATTATAATTAAATTTGGTTATGATATTCCTGTGATCTTGTTATATAAATACTTAAACACTTAATTAAAACCAAGAGTTCAAACAGGTAGATTGTCCTGCACAGCTCAGAACTTCACATTAGTGCCGGTGGTCTCGGGAAAGAAGTCCATAGTAGAAAGAAGAGGCTCCACTGCACATAATGTAGTAACTTTAATGTCATTTATTGGTTAAAAGAGTCAGGACTACACCCCCTCCCACACTTCTTCCTCTTTCACTCCCCTCCCTCCCCTTATGTAGGGATCAGAAGTAGGGAGGATTATAATGAAGTGGTATTGAGTTTTGTATATTTTATAATGTTTTATATATTGTTCAGCTTCAGATATGTGTATTGATTGAGCCCTGTGACACTTTGACATTTTGAAATCATGAGATTTAAAGCAGAAGTAAGTGATATATTTGTGTTAATATAAGTCTTAAATAGTTATATCTTCCGACAGCAATCACTTACATAGAGTGTTTGGACTGAAACACGGGTCTGTCAGTCACTCTGCTCTGCTCTGAGCCGAAGAGAAAACATTTATCGTATCCTACAGTTTTTATCCAATGAGGAGAGAGAACGGCATGCAGGGCTGTGTGTGCAGCCAAGGAACGCCGTAAATGTGGCGACGTAGGGACGAGGACTGTTATGGTGCGTTCAAGGAAACTCGTATTTTTCCGACCGTGAAGTCATACCAGTTCGATCTGGTACGAGTTCACCGGTCGGAAGTTACGAGTGGCCGTTATAGTGACTTTCACCGGTAAAACAGGTCAGAAAAACACGAGTGGGTTGCCTGGAACGCTACAAAGTCGTAAGTTGTGACTTGAAGCTGTAATTTACGATTTCAAAAGCCTGCCTGGAACGCAGCATTAGCGAAAACGACCGGACCACTTACTTCTGCTTTAACTACTAATGTTATTGTATATTATGTATTTGTAATTGATGCTATTTGGCTCCTACTTAGCCCCTTGTCAGCCTATAAAAACCAGCTGATATGGACTGACTGTTATGAGCCCGATGAGACGCGTTGCCAAGCTTTTAACCAATAAATTACATTAAAGAAGTTACCACATTATGTGCGGTGGAAGGTCTTCTTTTCTACTTAATTAAAACCATTTAGGTAAAAGTTGAACTGTTCATCCATCCAGCGCCATCATCAGTTTCCTCTGTACCGAAGCAGCGTCTGACAGCGACTCACAGCGTGTCCTCTCTTCTCTCCTGAAACAGATCACTTTGTCTCCAGACGCCAGAAACACGGCCTGGGTGTCGTTCGACGGCCGGAAGAGACAGGAGATCCAGCATGGAGACTGGTGACACTCATTTACTCTCATTATCTGTTGTTTAGTTTAGTTTAGTTTATTTAAAGTGTAAAATCACCATGGTGCAACATGGTCTCGGTACACTTTACAAAATTAACTACAATAATAGAAATAGCAAGTCACTTTACACAACAGTTTACAATAAATGATCAGAAAAAATACAGGCCAAATAGGCGAACATATAGCCTACTGTGGAGGACGAGCAAAGAACGTACAGGGAGATAAATAGGACACTCAAATTTTGCCAAAACATTGTGTAAGAAGGTGCTTCTTAAGAAGTGTTTTAAAAGTTACGGTGGAAGTGGATTGTTTGATATGAAGTGGGAGACTATTCCATAAGTAGGGTGCACGGTAGGAGAAGGCCCTATAACCAAATGATTTTTTATTGACTGGGGGAACAACCAGAAGATGCGAGTTTACAGAGCGGAGAGGGCGGGGTGGAATATAGGGTATGAGTAATTCAGACAGGTATGATGGAGCCAGGCCATTCAATGCCTTATATGTAAGGAGAAGGACCTTGAAATCAGCTCTGGCCTGGACCGGTAACCAGTGGAGAGATTTCAGGACTGGAGTTATATGGCTGTATCTATGGGTTTTGGTCAGTCTTCTAGCGGCTGAGTTGAAGGCTATGAGTTGTAGAGGCAAACATCCTCAGACAAATCTACCGTAGTCGTTCCTTCATTTCAGGATCAGGATTAATTTCCTTTTATTTATTTTTTTATTTTTTTTAAATTAACCTTTATTTAACCAGGAATAATCCCATTGAGATTCAGAATCTCTTTTGCAAGGGGGTCCTGGCCAAGAAAGCAGCACAGTACATCCACATTTAGACAACATCAACAAAACAAACATAAAAACAGCTAAAACAATAACAGCAAATCGCATCAATACATTATAATCACCAGCTGCGTTCGGTGAGAGAACATGTGCATTCAGTAGTCAAATAGTCCTTGATCCTAGCTTTAAAATCTTCCATACTTGGGAGATAATCCAATTTAAGATGACTCTAATTTATACCAGGACGAGGGTGCGAATGCTCTGAAGGCACTTTCCCCAAAGACAGTGCGTGTACGAGGAATAGTATACATTATCAATCTATCGTGCCTGAGACGACAGCTTCTGGTGTTGACTTTAGGAACCAAGAGAGAACACAAATAAGGAGGCAAGTCACACAGGACGGCCTTATAAAGAAAACAATACCAGTGTTCCCATCTACGATTATACAGAGAAGGCCAGCCAACACTCTCATAAAGACTACAGTGATGAGTACGAAAACCTAAATCTGTTACAAATCTTAATGCTGCATGATACACCGAATCCAGCATTTTCAGAGAGGAGAGATTTGCATGCATGTATAAGATATCACCATAGTCAAGTATTGATACAAAAGTTGCCTGAATCAGTCTTTTTCTCGCATTAAAGGAGAAACAACTTTTGTTTCTATAATAGAAACCAAGTTTAACCCTGAGTTTCTTTGTAAGACCTCTTTGTTCCTCTCTCTCTCTCTCTGGGTTTTTCTCTCCCCAAACAGCATCAAGATCACGACGTCCTGTTACCCGGTGCCGTCCATCTGTTGCCACGACCTGGTGTACGACTGGTTCGAGAGCCTGGCCCAGTGTTTGCACTGGAACGTCCGCAAGAGGCAGGCGCGGCTCGCCGAGATCTCAGACTCGTCGGACACCGAGAACTGAGTGGGTGGACGGACGGACGGACGGACGCAGGGACCGGTGTTATGCCGAAAAGTGGCTGCTTGCCGAGATCTGCACGCCACACAACAAATGCGGAACTATGGATCATTCATTGCGGGGGAGATCAGTATTTGGCACAGCAATTTTTGGACCTGCCGAGATTTGCATCCCCACTGCTACGCAATTCATGTTCATATGCATAAACACACCTAAATACAATGTGCGTAACCCCATTTGACCACCAGGTATCTGCAGTGAAACACATGGGGGGATGCAGCATTCGGCACAGCTGTTTTTGGACCTGCCGAGATTTGCATCCCCTGGCATTCCGCGAACGGCATGTAGATCTCGGAAGCAGGCACGTTTTGACACACGCCGAGAAGTGCCTGCTCTGCTGGGGTCACGCACATTGTAAGGTTTAAGTGTTTATGCATATGATAATACATTTCATACATGTAGCAAGCAGTGTATTTGGCTAAAACAGCCAGGGGATGCAAATATCGGCAGGTCCAAAAACTCTCTGTGCCGAATACTGCATCCCCGCCCCCGCAATGAATGATCCAGTTTCGCATTTGTTGTGCGGCGTGCAGATCTCGGCAAGCAGGCACTTTTCGGCATAACACCGGCCCCACGGTTACAGACATTTAAAGTCGACGCTCTCTCTTTTCACAGCAGCTGAGTGAGTCACTGAGAGGATCTGAGGTCTCTGTGAAAACATTTTCCTGACAGAAACAACTGGACTGTGACAGCGAGAGCGTACTGCATGTTGTGTCTGCAGCCAACGCCACGTTACATTAGTCGTCTGAATAGCATGTTCAATGATCCAACTGTATTTACACCATTTTATAGACTCAGTCGTCATCTCATTACATTCCAGTACATAAACACAGCAGTTTCACGGCTTACTGAGAGAACGCATGTCTCCCAACTTGGGGAAAAAAACCCACTATTGTTACTTAAATAATTGCATAATCCTGTGTTGTTATTGATAAGGATCACATGACTGTTGAATCACCACAGTAGATGTTACTGGCATGAGGTTATAGGTAGAAACACACTGTTTAAGACTGAAAATAAGCAAAGCCACTGTTTCCTCTGAACTTAAATGTGTATTTGTACATACAGGATTCTAGGATTAATTTATTTAATGGCATATTTATGTAATATTTATATATTTTCCAGACGGGGATTGGTTTAAGTAACACGCTTTAGATTTAATTCTAACACTGACTCAACCAAAGATGCTGTTATGTGTTCATCCCTGACAACTGTTACTGACATTTTGAAGTTGTTTTCAAGCCCCACTTTAAATTCTGCAAAGAGATTGTAGTTGAGAAAAACAAAATGGGATTAGACTGACAAAATCTGTAGCAGAAAAGGGCAATAAGAAAATAAAAACGCTTAAACTAAACATTTTTTGGTTCAGTCCAATCTTTGTGTAAATTCAAATTGCCTAGAAACTTGATTAATTTTCAAGATAGTTGACTAATTGTTGCAGCTCTAACAACCAAATTCTTGTGTGACAATAAAAAATATTGAATCTGAATAAATTGTTTTTATTGTGATTAATAATTTAGTCTATAAAGATTTTCAAAATGTTGTAATTCTGTTGTAATATTCCGGTTGTGTTTTTTTTGCTTCCACTATGTAAAGAAAACACAGAAATACACACAAATACATTTTAGAAGCTGGAGTTGTAAACTTTATTTTAAAATTGACATTTTATTTGTTTAACAAACTGGTTAAAAAAGATGATCATTTATCCATTGAATTAGTTAATAGATTTATTTTTGGTTCTAGCGTCGTCAAACCAGAAATATCCCAGAGAAAATATCACAATAGTCGTGTGCTTTCTATATTTTTATTGCAATGATAAGATACAGATATATTTCCAGACATCCAATTTTTTATTAAATTATACTCCAATATTGCATGAGACAGTCTTCAGAATGACACTGATCCAAACGTGGACAACTAGGTGATCAAAAGACAGTTTTTTTGACCAGAGATAAAACATGGATGTTTTACAGTTTCACTTTTATTTCCCCCAGAAATGTGCGATGAGAAGCAGCAGCATAGAGAGTAATAATACTACAATATACAACAGACCGATACTGTGCAACAGTCAAGAACGATTGGGGAGAATCATTTATTTATTTTCTCTCTTTTGTGTGAAATGGTTTTTTTTTTTGCCAATATAGAGTGATTGGCAACTCGGACACAGAGATGCACTTTGCCCATTTGGGGAGAACAGAAAAAAAACAAAAAAAAGAAAGATAAGAAAACAAACAAGAGCAACAACAACGTGGCGGTGTGCGAGTTAGAAAGTCAAAGAGCTACAAACCTCAGTGGGATTAAAGTAAACAGGAGGACAAACGAGATGAGTTTCGATTTCAGGCAAAACAAAAAAGGACGACTGTATGGAATAATATGAAACATGTTAAAAATATTTGCCACGTCAGATTCTGTCTGTGGTCACTTTTTTTCTGTTTTATAACATCAGTTTTTAACGACCGACACCGCTGTTAGTGAGAGAAAAAAAAATACACGAGGACCAACCAGATCACACAACGTTACTGTGGCAAGTATAAAAAAAAAACAACTAAATAAACAAAGATGCTGTTATCTAATAAATTCCCACAGTTTTCTAATCCCCGTTACCTTTTTAAATAATGAGTACACTCTTGATGATCGTATAAAAACAAAAAAAAATTAGCATTATAAACACTTAGGAGGTATAATAATTATTATTATTCCCGATACAAAAGAAAAGGAGGGAAAAAGCTGTTTTATAGACTGTAATTATCGTATGTATATATTTGATATATCAATAGAATCCATATATAAATGATACATTTCTATTTTTTTTTTATACTTAATTAAATATAATCCTCACTATGACTAAAGAGAGCATCTAAGACGTTTTCTAGCCAGAAGATAATGTGAAATAACAGCTTGGACCACGGCCGCCGGGCGCCAGGCTCCCACTGGGAACGAAACGGTGGAGCTCGAACGTGGCGGCGGAGCTGGATTCAAGAAGAAACGCCCACTATTTTCACACACGACGGGCGGCTTGTGCCAGACTAGACAGGACTGGTTTTGGATGGGAGTCTAGTGCGAACACCTTGTTTTTTTTTTTAAACGGTTTCATTGAGACCAAAAAAATATTTGTTTAGCTACACACCAACAACCTTATGCTGTGCTTTTTTTTTTCTCCTCCTCCTCTCCCTCTCCTTATGTTGTCAAAGATGTGAGAAGTTTGACACTGCGGTTACAAAATGATGAATGGTTGATTATCAAAATGTACCCGTCGCTCTCACTCTCCCATCCCAGCGTTACATCAGCATGCATAACATCATTATCATGTTGTGTTTGGCACTAGAGTTTGCTTCACTTTATTATCTAGTTCTGTTTGTAAAATGATAAATCTTCCATCTTATATCTTCTCTACCTTTAGTTGTACAACAAATGCTGCAATTGTTGTTGGTTTTTTTTTAGAAAAAGAAAATTAAGTGCGCCAGCTGTGTCCCAGTTGCTCACATTTTTAATCCTAAAGATGAGTCCCACATTTTTCAAACATAAACCGTGAGAGGATTGCACTATGATCAGCCATCTCCGAAAAATACAGTTTCTTACAGACGATGATGCCAAGTACCTCAAAGAGCCGTTAACTAACTACTCTGTTCCTCCAAATACTCAACCCAGCCTCAATGTTTTTTGTGTTTTCTTTCTTTCTTTTTTTTAAATTGTAAACTACAGGGTTTGGTCCATCCGGCTTCTTCTTCGTTCCAAAGCAAGACACATGTCAGTTTGCTTTACGCTCTGCTGCCTGAGAAAGCTATCAGACGCGATCGCGCTGGCATTCAACAGGATGTGACTCTGATCACCAAAACAACACAAAGAGAAGGTGAAAGAAAAGAAAAGAAAACGGGCTTTCAGGCTATATCTCCGCGAGTTGACGACAATGAAAATCAAACAACAGGGCAGAGAAACTAATAATACGTCTTTAGCTTTAGCTCGACAAGCTTCAAATCCTCCAGATGAAACCAAACACTGGCGGGATAAAAACATCATGAGCTGAAATGACAACAGAAGAAATGAGAAATAAAGAAAAGAAAAAGTTGTTGTTGGTCTGATAGGATTGTGGTGACAACTTCCTCAGGCAAAACATCCGGTGGCAGTTTTGTTTTTTAACATAAATAACATTTGGGTGGGAGGAATCAGATCCACCATGATGCTTCTTCTCCTTCTCCTTCTTGTTTTTTGTTTTTTTACATTTTCCCCCATTGTCACAGCTGTTTTTACTTTTCAGGGTCGTGTCTATCTATCCTGGTTCTGGTCTATCGGTGCAGTTTTCGTGGAAGATCTCGACAGTGAGAGACGGAGGAGGCTGCTCGGCCTCGGCGACTGTCGGGTCCTGACTCACAGGAGGGAGGGAAGGAAGGAGGGAGGGAGGGGAGGAACGAGAGAGAGAAGTAGAGAAGTAGAGAGAGAGATGGGATTGTAAGAAGTTTATGTTTCAGCAGTCTGGCCTTTAGTCTCACTCCTCACACCCTCCTCTTTACTCTCTTGCGTTTCCCGGTCTTCCTCCTCCGCCTCCTCCTCTTCGTCCCCCTCCCCCTCCTCCTCCTCCTCCTCCTCCTCCTCTTCCTCCTCCGTGTGCTGCTCCAGCTCTTCTCTGGTGATCATCTCAAAGTCGTTTCCGTTGCTGTGTTGCGATCCTTCGTCCTCTCGCCGGTCGCTGTCCGTGTCCGAGTGGCGGTCCGGCCCCGTCCCCTCCCCCTCCCCCTCCCCCTCCTTGCTCTCCTCCTCCTCCTCCTCCTCTTCCTCTCGCCCCGCCGCCTCTTTGCTCTCCTCCTCTTCGTCCTCGTCTTCGTCGTCGGCGTCCTTCTTCTCGCTGTCCGACTTCTCGTCGCTGTCGGACTTCTGGGCCTTGGCGGAGGCGCTGCCGTCCTTGTCGTCGGTCTTGTCCGAGCCCTTCTTGCCGCCGCTGGATCGCGGTCCTTTGTACTCGTGGGTGTAGAGCGGTCGGAACGAGTCGATGAAGCCGACGTCGGCCGTCAGGTTGGGGAGGAACCAGAAGTGGTGGCGCCCGCCGGTCACCAACCAGATGATCAGGAAGAGGATGCAGCGAGCTGAGGAGACAGGAAACAAGATGAATCTTAAAATACAGAAACTTTAAAGGGATAGTATCATTTTTTTTTTAAAGTGGGGTTGTATGATCTACAAATAGCCCCTAAGTACTTTAATTGCAGTAGAAGACTCTCTGCACTCCTCCCGTTAGCAACGCCAGCCCATAATAGCCCTGCCCAGAGATTTACAACATACAGTGTTGTGAATGGACCCAAAGAAACGGCCTATTTTCACAGCCTAAAAGAGATTTTACCTGAAAAAAAAAAACACATTTCCATTGTTCGCTATAATATAATTTTTTCCAGCCCCTCAAAGTGCAGGAAAAACACAGTTTTTATTTGGACCTAACCAACTGCTGATCGGCGGGCGCTAACCCTGGGCTGAGGGATACCTGAGTTGGTTAGGTCCAAATAAAAACTGTGTTTTTCCTGCACTTTGAGGGGCTGGAAAAAATTATATTATAGCGAACAATGGAACTGAGTATTTTATTTCCAGGTAAAACCTCTTTTAGGCCGCGAAAATAGGCCGTTTCTTTGGGTCCATTCACAACACTGTATGTTGTAAATCTCTGGGCAGGGCTATGGGCTGGCGTTGCTAACGGGAGGAGTGCAGAGAGTCTTCTACTGCAATTAAAGTACTTACGGGCTATTTGTAGATCATACAACCCCACTTTAAAAAAATGCTACTATCCCTTTAACAAATCACACAGACTTCTGTCTTTAGCTTCAGTGGAATATATAAATGTAGATCGAAGCCTCTGCTGTTCTCCTGTGACGGATTAGTTCAGGTCACTGTATCTGGTCTGACAGCTCTGTGCTCCACTTGTCTTTTACTTCATCTTTTCATTTCACTCCATTTTAACTTTTTTTTGCAATTTAAAACTCACTGTAAACCATTCATTTGTCTTATATAGCAAGCAAGCAAGCAAGCAAACTTTATTTATATTCCATGTGGAAGCGCAATGTGCTTTACAGAGCATTCCACAGGGCAATTAAACCAACAAAAACAATAACAATACTAATGGGCCACCAAAAATTTATTAAAATAAAAAATAAAAACACAGTAAAAACAGTAAAAAAAACAATAAAAATCAATAAATAATTAAGTAAATAAAAAGTAAAAATAGTATAAAAAAGAATAAAAACACAGTTAAAAGCAATAAAAGCATAATACTAGACTACTGGAAGGCACAGCTAAAAAGGAATGTTTTCAGGGTTTTCTTAAAAGATATTAATGTTGGGGCACATCTGATGTGCAAGGGGAGGCTGTTCCATAATCTTGGAGCATGATAACTAAAGGCAGCCTCACCAGTTTTCGTGCTGACCCCGGGAACAGTCAGAAGGCCTGCTGCTGATGACCTAAGGGGTCTACCTGGCTCATAATATAAAAGCATGTCTGACAAATACTCAGGTAATCAATTCTAAAACTTACAGCGAGCCAGTGTAAGGACCTAAGAACGGGTGTCATGTGATCATACTTCCTTTTCCTTGTTAAAACTCGAGCAGCTGCATTTTGAAGCAGCTGCAGTCGAGCGATGTGCTTTTGTGTTTATCCCGCTGAGCATATAGAGCACTCTGAATTGCCTCTCTGCTCAAAAGCAGCTACTATACAAATAAAGCAATTGCACTTATTATTTATTGGTGTATACATTTCATTTTCCTCATTTTTATTCTAGTCAAATTACAGTATTTCTATAGTGCACATTTTATATTTATCTATTTAATCTGGTTGTTTTTAGGTCAGTTTTATTTGTCTGAGCTGGTGCAACGACAAAGTTTCTGTATACTATTGTGTATGATTATCTATCTATCTATCTATCTATCTATCTATCTATCTATCTATCTATCTATCTATCTATCTATCTATCTATCTATCTATCTATCTATCTATCTATCTATCTATCTATCTATCTATCATTCTCCCATTACTAAACAATCTTGAGGAGTCCAGACTTTTCTTACTTACCGACAGCTAGAAGCAATATACTGGCAACGAAGCAGCCTGCTGCAACACTTAGATAGTAAACTCCTACACGCATTTCTGCCGGCCACAGCGGGAACAGCGTGGCTGCGATCACTGCGATGACTGAAACACAGAACACACACACACACACAGACGGTGTGAGGACAAAATGTTAAAATCAGCTGCAGTCAGAAACATATGATGATCAGCCGACACATTAAACCAGACAGCTATTATTATAATGTTGTGTCTTAATCATTGTGTAAGTGAATATATTATGTGAGTCCAAACGGCATTTTCTTTCCTGTCTCCAGTGAGGAGTGTGTGTGTGCGCTGCAGCACCCTCCATCTTTTTTTTTCAGAGCGCTCCACCTTTTTTTTGTGCAGATGTCACAGTGCTGCCGGTAAGTTTTTTCTTCATCCTGCTCCTTTTCATTCGTGGTGAAAATGTGTACACAATGTATATGTGCAATTATGTGAGAACCATGAATGAAATAAATCAAAAATGAAATGAAAATGAAAATGAATTGTTCAGAAAGGCGCTGGTCTGAGTGTCGTCGTCACTGCAGCTCCTTCTTCTCAGGCAAACAAACAATCAGAAGGGGCAGGACTTGTCACCGTGGTAACCAAGAAAATGGAAGAAAAGCTTGTTTTGGCTGTTTTTCTGTGTGTGGTCGCAGCTGGACGGGGCCATGGTGGTGAAAATGATGAGGATGTAGCGCAGGCTCCGTCAGTGAACTCTTTTAAAAAGAGACTTGATCATTTCTGGTCAAATAATTATAAAGCTAGGTTATGAAACTGTAGCCTTGTTTTGTTCTTTTTCTTTTTTTTTTTGATTATTCTGTCATACAGTATGTATTTAAATTATATAATGTAGGGTTATTGAAGTTTCTAATGCTATATTTGTGTTTATTTTTTGTATGTTGTCATTATTTATTTATTAGATTTATATCCTGCATCAGATGTATTTTCATTAAATTAAAATTATGTCACAGATTAAACCACAGCTTTCTGCCAGAACAGAAATGCCATTTGGACACACAGCCTGTGCAATCAATCTGTAGTAATCTATAGTATCTGGGCTCATATTAGCCAATACTGTGTTTTAATGATGGGCTTGGTATTTTTTATATGCCTTAATTTTACACCCATCAGCCACAACATTGAAACATTAAGTGGTTTTAAAGTCGATCAATGTTTAACGTTTAACTTCCAAGCCGTGACTCACCCAGGATCAGTCCCATGGCAAATGTCTTGAAGTGGACCGGATCATAAATCCACACGTAAACCTGAAGTAAAGAGACAAGCTTGTGTTATGTTTTGTTTCTTGTTACAAACACACAATTCTGTTTATTTATTCTCTGTTCACTCACTTCATTTCCATCCAGGAAAAGCTGATCCTCATGGGGCTCCAGTTTAAACTTCTTCTTCACTTCTTTCTTCTTCTTCGGGGTCCCGGGGCTGTCGTCCTGTTAATTCAAATAAAGTAGCAGAGTACATTTTCATGTTATGAATACAAATCCTGTCTTGTGTTATTTCAAGTAATGGTGAGGTGATATGATTCAGGAAATCCAGATTTTGCAAATGTAAACAGTGGGAACTATTTGATCTTTTACCAAGAAAATTGTTGAGTAAATAGTAAAAATGTGGAGTGAAAGTAATCTCCCATGTTTGCACGTGTTTGACCGGCCAATACGATAAAAGTTGAGTCTGGTTCAACTTCTTCATCAGGTGGCCCAGTGGTCGTTTGCCAGAGACTCTGAATGGCCTCATTCAAACCAATGACTGAGCAGACGTCGGTGTTTACATCAAAACTAAAGTGACCTCAGGCAGCTCAGTCACAAACCTCTGACCTTCCTCTGTGATCACCAAGGGGGCAGTTGTCGGTCTGAGAAGTGAAGCTCACTTCCGCGTTCAAAAAACTGCAATCCCCTCGGCTTCCTCTGGGGCTGGTGTCAGAAGGGAGCATTCTCCATAGACCCCCATGTTAAAATAGCCGACTTTACATCCTCAATTAACATGTTAACTCTTTGACTGCCAGCCATTCTCACAGCAGCTTCCTCCAGCTTGCCAGGCATTTTCCAGCTTTTTGACTGATTTCCGTAGACCCACCATAATATTATGTACTGTTACTACATACACATTCAACCCATCAAAGGAAAGAAGAGGGTCTCTAGTTTCCAGCAAAAAAACCTGTTTGTTTCTATCTTGTTCCAGTCTTGTGAAATTGACGGTTGAATATAGGTTAGTTTAGCCCAAAATGCCATTTTGGCACCAAAATCTTGAGAAAAAGAGGTTTTTGTGTCGGCTGTCATTTTCAGGTGAACCAGTACAATTGGCTCCTTTATATTTTGCTTTAGTGACGCCTCAACATCTGTACAGTTGTTCTCTTGTAAACAACAACTAAATCAACACTGACAAATGACTTTTGATGACAAAAGACAAAATATTTAGCTACTGACACACACTACTGCAGCCTTTTTTCTTTCTTTTCTTTGAGTTACAACTTTTTCTTTCCTTTTTTTTAGTGTGTGTGCGTACGTGACGTGTGCGTGTGCATACGTGTGTGCATACGTGTGTGTGTGTGTGTGTGTGTGTGCGTGCGTGTGTGTCTGTGTGTGTGTGTGTGTGTGTGTGCGCGCGCGCGCGCGCGCGGATCAGTTCGACAGGTTTTTGTAGCCGAAACACGGCGCTTTAGATCAGATCCAGCTTCCTCTGGTCAGCAGGCAGCGGTCTCACTCACTCTCTCTGTCTCACACACATCTACACACACACAGCCGACAGCTCTGGCTGACGCCCCCTGAACTCACAGCCACAGACATGTGCGCTCACAACAGAGTACAGACACTCCCACCACGTTTACCTCTCGTCACGTTCGCCGGCGCCGTCCGTTCCTCATCCACACTACTGTAGATCGCAGGATTTTCAAGCTGCTATCCGAGTGATTTCTCGCAAAATCTGGCGACTTTCCAAACGCTCTTGATGACTAACGACGAGCGATCGACGGGGTTGTTGTTACTAACGTTTGTGCTTTGTATCACGGAGCTGCACAGAGCTTCGACGAGCTGCCGAGCCGCCATGAGCCCCGCCGCCGCCCCCTAAGCTCTCACCGGCGGCCAGAGTGTCACGGAGCGGCGCGCTGCAGTCAGACACCCGCACCGCTCCGTGAGGGGGGGGGGATACGCTATATTTTTTACATCTCTCAATCCAAATGTGTTTTTCTGCACTTTATTTTGATGATACAAGTCTGATCTTCACAGAGGAGTAGGGCAAGACATTCAGCATGGCGTTGCCATTAAAAAAACGCTAAGACGAGTTATCTCGTCTTTGGCAGACTACGCTTGGATTCGCTAAGACGAGATAACTCGTCTTTGGCAGTGAAAGAGTTAAAAGCCTGGTGTCAGAACGTTTTTTGGTCTCAATCGATAGTTTCTACCCCCGCACACACTCTGACGGTGCGTTCACACCAAACGTGATGGACGCGATGAACGCCACAACTTTCCATTAAAAGTCAATGTAAATGGCGCGATGACATGCGATGGCGCGTCGGGCGGCACGTTTCGGGCGATACGAGCGACGCGATGAAGCGATGACGCGGCCATCGCATCATCGCGTCCATCGCTTTAAGTTGAAAAATTTGAACTTTTCAAGCGACATCGCGTGACGCTGTGCCGCGACATCCAATCAGTGTTGATATTCAACCACGTCACCGACACAGCTGCAGACACACATTTCAAAACATGGTGGAGAAGATCACTGTGGCTGTAGTCTCGCTCACCAGACCCTCCTTCAGAGAACCCGTGGCTGTGTAAAAAAAAAAAAAAACCCAGGGGCTGTGTGTGTTTTCCTCAGATCAATAATATACATCCATGGCCGTTTCCCGGAGCTTTATGACACGACGTCGTACTTTTACCGCGGTCGTAATAAAAAAAGATAATGCCTGCAGAGGGTCAGAGGACCTACAGCTTCCTCCTTGTGAATATTTTATATGTATTTATATTTATTATTATTTCTCAGCCATGGTTGAGGAGAGAAAGAAAATAGCAGGAGGTGGGTTGCATCATAGCGCGATGAAGCGATGGTGAAAAATGTGACAAATATGTCAAGCGACGCGATGCTCGCGTTACGGGCGATGGCATCGCGTCCATCGCGTTAGGTGTGAACGCACGGTGAGGGGGGTGATTTTTTTTTTTAACTCTACCGTTTTACTGTTATTAGGTTAAAACTCTGGCCAATCAGGGCGCAGAAACGTTGAGTGA
Organism: Trachurus japonicus; assembly: GCF_045865225.1. Classification (NCBI taxonomy): domain Eukaryota; kingdom Metazoa; phylum Chordata; class Actinopteri; order Carangiformes; family Carangidae; genus Trachurus; species Trachurus japonicus. Next base: position 15,911,154 of record NC_140923.1, read on the forward strand.
CAGGTCCGAGCAGCTTGGTGGACAGCTGCTTCGAGGCCAGTGGGCGGGTTCTCGGCCGGCCAATCCAACATGGCGCTGTTCAGGCCACCATATTTGAGTCACAAAAACGACTCCCCAAAACCAATGGGTGATGTCACGGACGCTACGTCCATATTTTTTACAGTCTATGGTGATCACTCATTTTACAGGCCAGATCGGCTGCTGACATGACCCTGCATATATGTAGATTTGTAGATTTATGCGATATCTTTTTTGACGATTTTTAAATCGATTTTTTTTTTTTTCAAATATCGATTTTTTTGGGGAATTTTTTATTTTGGAATTTTTTAAAATATTGTGCAATGTGCATTTGTTACCCTTTTTTTTTTACATACAGAGAGTACAGGTTTTGAAAAGGGTTTAGGTTCACTTCAGCTAATGGAGTATGTTAATTTATAGGCTCCTACAGTATTTGTGTGCAGATAAAAGTTAAAAATGCAGACTAAAAATCGAGAGAATTGGCAATATCGTAGAATCGCAATTTAAATCGAATCGCCATCCAAAAAATCGTAGAAGAATCGAATCGGGAGAAAAGCGTATTGTCCCAGCCCTAACATCCAGTTCATTTTCCACTCTGTGATAATTTCTCTTTTCACTGACACACAAGCTTCTTCTTGTCTCTGTCTCTTCTACAGATCTGTGACTCTGTACTTTATTATCCACCCGTTTACTGTCGGGTCATGAGGCCAATCAGATCAGATCAGCTGTGTCACGTTAACTCTGACTGGTCATAAAGCAAACACGCAGAACTGAAACCAGTCTGCGCAACACAGTCTGATAAAGACACAGCTTCAAATGGATCCAAACAGATCCATTAAACGTTAACTAAACATCTTCATCTGTTATCAGCCACTAAGTCTGAAGCACATTCTGTCTCACATAACATTTTTGAAAAATTTCAGTCTGGCTTTAGACCACGTCATAGCTGTGAAACAGCCCTGCTTAAAGTTTTTAATGACATTTGTATAACCCTGGACTCAGGATGTGCAGCAATGCTAATGACCTTGGATTTAACTGCAGCATTTGACACTGTTGATCATAGGACCTTGCTGTCACGTTTGGAGCACCATGTGGGCATAAAAGGGTCAGCCCTCACGCTGATTAGGTCATACTTGACTGATAGGAGTTTTTCTGTGCAGTTGGGCATTTTCTCCTCTGTTATGGCCCCCCTCACATGCGGAGTGCCACAGGGTTCAATTCTAGGCCCTCTGTTATTTTCATTGTACATGCTGCCTCTGGGATCTATCTTCCGTAAGCACAACATCTCCTTCCATTGTTATGCGGATGATGTACAGATTTACCTCCCTCTTCAGCTGTCCTCTAAGGATCCTCTGAAATCTTTTCTAGCCTGTCTAGCTGACGTCAAGAGCTGGATGAGCCTGAGTCATCTTAACCTCAATGAAAATAAAACCGAGGTCACCGTATTTGGCCTCCCTGAAGGCAGCCTACACACAATTTATGGTCAGGATCTCCTTGCTTTTAACACCACTCCTTTTATAAAAAGCCTTGGGGTTACTTTCGATAGTAAACTTGATTTTAAGAAACAAATCAACTCAGTGGTAAAAGGGTCTTTTTACCAAATTCGTATTTTATCAAAAGTCAAGCCTTATTTATCTTTTAATGACTTGGAAAGAGTTATCCATGCCTTTGTAACATGTAGGCTCGATTTTTGTAATTCATTATATGTTGGTCTAGACCAGAGCTCACTCCGTCGCCTGCAGCTGGTGCAAAACGCTGCTGCTCGCCTTTTGACCGGCACTAAAAAACATCAACACATCACCCCTGTTCTGGCCTCCCTCCACTGGCTTCCTATCCGCTTTAGAATTGATTTTAAAGTGTTATTAATTGTTTTTAAGATTTTAACTGGTCTGGCTCCTCTATATCTAGCAGACCTTATACAAATCCGAAATCCAGCCAGAAATCTACGGTCATCCAGTGAGTTGTTGCTGGATGCACCAAGGTCAAAATTAAAAACCAAGGGTGATCGTGCCTTCTCTGTGGCTGCTCCCAGACTATGGAACAGCCTCCCATTACATGTTAGACATGCGGGATCCATGGAGAGGTTTAAGTGTGCCTTAAAAACGCACCTTTTCTCCTTGGCCTTCGGATCCATAAGGACTTCTGATCCTGGCGAGTTTTTTGTTTAAATATCTATGTGCAATGTTGTCTATGACTACTGTAGCTGTGCACATTTGCATTTGCGTATGTGTATGTATGCGCATATGTCCGTATATGTATATGTACATAAGTCTGTGTGTGAGAATGTGTGATAGTATGCATGTAATTTTGTTTCTTGCACATGCATTTGTCTTTGTTTCTGTCTCTGCTCTGTGAAGCACTTTGGACGACTGTCACAGGTCTTTTTAACTGTGCTATACAAATAAAAGTGAACTTGAACTTGAACTTGAACTTTTCTTATTGTGCCATATAACTCCCAGCGGTGATGAAAGTGTCTTGTTTGGGCAGGTGTGTGTGGTTTCATCTTCTGACGGAGGTTGAGGAGTGTTGCGTCACTTACACTTTTCTCCTTCTTGGTTTCAGCAACTTCAGACTCTTTCTTCTTCTCTTTCTCTTTCTCCTTCTTCCCTTTTTTCTCCTCCTCTTTGCTGCTGTCGCCTTTAGCCTTCTCTTTCTCCTTCTCTTTCTTGGCGTCTTTCTCCGGCTTCTTCTTCATCACCTTGAGAGCCCGGTGGAAGAACTGCTTTTTTAGAAGTCTGCAGAGGAAGAAGAGAGCGCGTCGAGAGAGATAAAAAAAATGAAAAATGAATCTCCAGCAGTGTGCACAGGCTCAAGTATTTGAATGATTAAACAACTTTTGTCAAATTATAATCATCAACAATTATAAATTATGACGACAATTACTTGATTAGTCGGTTCAATCAGCATAATTTTATTTTTTGGCCTTTTTTTGCTTTTTATTTGATAGCACAGTGAGATAGACAGGAAAGGGGGGAAGCAGAGAGAGGGGGAATGACATGCAGGAAAGGTCTGCCCGACGCGGGATTCGAACCGGGGACGCCTGCGTTGAGGACTGTAGCCTCTACATGGGGCGGCCGCTCTAACCACTGCGCCACGCACCGCCCCTCAATCAGCATAATTAAGCAAAAATGTGTTCCAGCTTCTAAAAATGTGAATATTTTCTGATTTTCTTTGAGGAATTTGTGCTGGATAGTCCCAATTTATGGATTTTTATTAAGAAAATAAATATGTCAGAAAATTTGACTTTATTTGGGAGTAAAAATCCGGTAACACTTTACTTGAATAGGTATTCATAAGATTGATAAAACTGTCATAACCATGACATAACAGCTGTCATAAACATCAATGAATACTTATGACGGCTGTCGTTAAGTGTCATTCGGTAAGTTATGTCACTTTTGATGCAAAGTTGACATTATTTGAGATGTCCTTGTTATGAGAACTTGACACAATTTTTAAAGTTTGGCAATTGACCCTTCGCCAACTCCTCCCACAAACGGCTATTGTCCAATCCTACGTTAGCAACCGAAACTATAGGCCTGGCAAGCTTTCCGCAGTGAGTCATTACGTTTGCTTTTGTGGACACATTTTGAGACTAAAAACGAAAAACATTTGTTTGTAGAGAAGGATGTTGTTGCTGCTGCTGCTACTATGGCGGTGGCGGCGGCGGCAGCAGCAATATAGAGATGTTCAGATACGAGCTGACTTTTTTTTCGACTTGAGCAAGTGTAAATGTGGGGATAACCATATGTTCACCTCCGAAATGACAGCTGTACTTTTAGGGCTTTTACCTGGGCTTTTAGGCGAGGGATCCTCCAGGCAGGGACTGCTTTCACTGACTGATACAGCGGTGGGAGAAAACAAAACAGCAGCGAAAGCTGTATGTGGTTCACAATCGCCCAAAAACTTGCAGTTTGACAACGTTTCATGACCAGTGAGATGACGTAAGTCTTCGTGGGTTGATAGACGGTAAAATGACCGGTCCTTACTGCTGCTCTGTACATTGTCCAGTCGTGTCGTTGAACAGATGTTTTATCCTCCTGCGCGAGTCACGTCACTGAAAACTATGAATGATCTTTGTGACTTCTTCTCTCTATTATCTCAGAACAGTTTATCCAGAAATTTGCTGATATTTCCTTTGAAATCGATACCAAATACTGCCAGGAGCATGGCTGGGAGTGAAAGCTTGCCTGCCGTAGCAACAGTAACCAAGGGGGCGGGGCTTACGCGAAGGGTCAATTAGATCTGCTATGACAGTTTAAATTGTCTTTATGTCAAGTTGTCAGAACAAAAACATCTCAAACAATGTCAACTTTGCATTAAAAGCGACATAAATTACCGAATGACACTTAACGACAGCTGTCATAAGTATTCATTGATGTTTATGACAGCTGTTGTGTCATGGTTATGACAGTGTTATGTCAATCTTATGAATACCTATTCAAGTAAAGTGTTACCAAAAATCCTTCATATGATAAATGATTCTTCACTAATAGGAGACACTGACCTGTTGCAGTAATCCAACACAGACTCCCTGGTGGTGAACAGCGCCTCCTCTCCCTTCTTGGCCTTGGCCCACTTGGAGTCCATCAGACAGTCCACTGCCTTGGAGGCTAAACGGGGGACACATTAAAGAGGCGGACGTTAGTAAAACCTACAGTGTTAGTGGGCCACTAAATGTTACAGGGGGTGTTATGAACTCCCCTGGGAGATGTGAAGCAGGTGAAGTGTAAGGGCCAGGTGAGGTGGAGGTAGACTGATCCACAAATACACAACACAGAAACATATCACGAGATGGGAGGTAGCTCACTTAACCCAATGAGTGGGCGGAGTTTGGTTGACCCATATCACCTGGGCTGGAGGCGGAAGTGAGAGACGACTTCCGGGGTTTCGAGACGAAGAGCGGCAGGTCTTCACGAGGAGACCACGTTGGCGACAAACACACACCCACACACCGCACCAGAGTCACACACCAAATGAACTAAGAACCAAGTGCCGAGTCGAGCGAGCTGGCCGGCTGTGGAGCTGCCGTGGCCGTGTAGCGACGGGGACGCCCTGAGCTACTGCCTCGCAGAGTCCGGTCGCGCCGGGTCGTACCGGGCCTAGAAGCGGTAACTACGGAGAGGGTAAGTGAAGCAACTCCCATGCTCAGGTAGATACACACACACATACAGACAGGTACACAAACTCACGTGAGAGAGAGATAACCACAGGAGCAAGCGGGAGGTTTCAGGACAGGCATAGTTTAATAACAAGCTAACGTAATATCATGTTTCATGTACCAATGCAGTCCCGTTTGTCCGCGTGTGTTACAGGGGGATTATCTTGTAAAAAACATTTGACAGAAAGAAAATCAGTCATGTTTTAGGCACAACTTGTGAGATCGGCCGTAATGTCTTAATGTCACCCATCTGATCAATGACGTCATTGTTGTGTTGAAGCTTTTCAGCTTTTCTGTCTCATTTACTCTGAAGAAGTTCCACGGCACCGACATGTTTGTTCACTAGTGATGATGTTGCTAGCTAATGATTCAAGATTCAAAAAACGTAGCCATGAGACGTGTCTATTTTGCTTTGCTTGTTTGTTTAAAGCAAAACAGACACGTCTCATTGTTGATACTCAGTTAAAGGGATAGTAGCATTTTTTTTAAAAGTGGGGTTGTATGATCTACGAATAGCCCCTAAGTACTTTAATTGCAGTAGAAGACTCTCTACACTCCTCCCGTTAGCAACGCCAGCCCATAATAGCCCTGCCCAGAGATTTACAACATACAGTGTTGTGAATGGACCCAAAGAAACGGCCTATTTTCACGGCCTAAAAGAGGTTTTATGTGAAAAAAAAGTACACAGTTCCATTGTTCGCTATAATATAATTTTTTCCAGCCCCTCAAAGTGCAGGAAAAACACAGTTTTTATTTGGACCTAACCAACTGCTGATCGGCGGGCGCTAACCCTGGGCGGAGGGATATGTGAGTTGGTTAGGTCCAATTAAAAACTGCGTTTTTCCTGGCTGGAAAAAATTATATTATAGCGAACAATGGAACTGTGTACTTTTTTTTCACATAAAACCTCTTTTAGGCCGTGAAAATAGGCCGTTTCTTTGGGTCTGTTCACAACACTGTATGTTGTAAATCTCTGGGCAGGGCTATGGGCTGGCGTTGCTAACGGGAGGAGTGCAGAGAGTCTTCTACTGCAATTAAAGTACTTAGGGGCTATTTGTAGATCATACAACCCCACTTAAAAAAAGGGCTACTATCCCTTTAACAGTACATAAGTATACACAGGAAATAAACAAGTTATTTAAATAGACATATTGATCGGATCGTGATTGGTTATCGGTTTATTTAAACTAATTCATTGGTGATCTGATCATGTAAAGCCTGGTCTTATTCGTGCAAAATTCATTCTGCTGCAGGAAAATGACCTGAGATAGAAACAGGCAGAGCTGAAACCAGCCTCAGCAACAGGAAGCAACAGATGGAGTCAGTCTGGGATCAACATGCAGAGACAGAAGAGACTTGGATCGACAGTGGAGCTGCAGCAGCTTCTTGAAGACGCCTGGATCAAGCCACCAGGTGAGCACCTCGCTCTTTGCTCTTCGCTTCATTTGACAAGTAAAACAAATGGGACCAGACGAGTGAAGAAGCACAGCTGAGGTCATGTGACAGTGATGATGATGATGATGATGATGATGAGGAGGAGGAGGAGAAACCTTACTTCACCCACGACTACTTAAGAGTTACTGTAAGAACATTTCCCAACGCAGCCACATGGATTCCTCTGTACCAACTATAAATCCTGTGTGGGAGGAAAACGCAGCAGCGGAAACATTTGTTTAAGAATTTGACAACTGTTCAGCGACGTGGCGCAGACGTTTCAACACAGCGGTGGATTCATTTAGAGAGAGAGACGCTCAAACAAGTGAATCCGTCTGGTAAACACTCCAGTCTGTGCTGCTCGACGGCGACAGACACAGGGCAGCTTTTTTTTTCTCCTGGCTGAGTCTCCGAGGTCGGTCGTGTGTTGACTTGGCATCGACGGAAACACGAGACACTCACCGATGAAGTAGTCGACCCGGTGGCCCATCATGTTGGTGGACTTGGTGGGGCAGTTGAATCGGAGGTACTTGGCCACTGCCTTCTCCTCCTTGGTGGGCTCGCTCACCTCCTGCAGGGTCGCACAAACACACAGATTAATACACACAAACACACACACACACACACTCAGAGAAACAGAGCCACAGTCAAACTCTGGTGAAATGATGCTTTATTATTTTATTTTCTGACACTGAACTACAGGCAGAAAACCAATTGTTTTTTTTGTTTTTTTTTACAGCAGGACATGGAGCTGGACCTTTTAGTTGATTCATTTATGAGTCAAGTGAAAGAAAGTCGCCTGAACATTTGTAGTCGCCTGAACATTTCTAGTCGCCTGAACATTTTGAAATTCAGGGACTTAGTTGATTACATTACAATACAAACCATGTACAAAGCAAAAAATAAACTTCTTCCTCAAGATATCCAGAATCTGTTTAAAATGAAGGATTCCAGTTATAACCTGAGAAGACCACTATTATTTGAGAAACCAAAGACTCGAACTACTGTAAAAAATCACTGTCTTTCTGTTAGAGGGGTTAACATCTGGAATAATTGTCCTGAAAATATTAAATTATGCTGTACTCTAGTCAGCTTTAAAAAACTTTATAAGAACATCATAATTACTCGTTACAGTATGGAAAATTAAGTTCAATGATTTTGTACTATTTTGGGTATTGCGCTGTGTACAATTCTTTATTTTGTTGTGATCAGAAATGTAAGTGTACTGATTAATTTCAAATGTCTGTGATCTGATCCTATTGTATTAATGCGTATATATATTTTTTTTAATTTTTTTTAATTTTAATTTTTTAAGGTAAAAGGGGTAGGGGTATATAAGCTTTGGCTTCAACCTACACCCTTTCGGTCATATAAGCTTGATATACCGAAATAAATAAATTCATTCATTCATTAAAAAAACTATTTTTATGTATTTTTTTGATCACTGATGTTCATTTTGAAATGAAAATGTCAAGTGACTGATGTTTCCAGCATGAGAGTGTTTTTTCCAGGTTATTTAATAAAAACGTCCCCCCTGATAAATTAATACCTTCATTTTCCCCTATTTTCTGACGATGCTTTAGAGTCAAGACAAACTGACTAATTAGAAAAAAACCCCATGATGAAAATAATAGCCAAGTTGAAGCCCTGGTGAGATAATTAACATAATTTATGCTGAAAACACTTGACTGAGAAGAACAGACACTTTAACTCCAGCCGATCATACTGGATCATACTGGATCATACTGGATCAATCCGGCCAAACATCTGAGACACGAGGCAGGAAACAAAAGACGTCATCCAAATCCTGTGTTACATTAGTTGTTCTTAAGGTAGGAGGAGTGACCTACGAATCATCCAGCTCTCACCACAACACAAGTGGATATAATACAGGCATTTACAAGCCACCTACACAACAACATACTGTCATAATTATCATGTATACTGAAGTTGGTGGTGGTGGTGGTGCACCCTGAGTCGTTTTACAGTCAGATCTGTTCTGCAGTGTTGTTGAACTGTGTCGTCTTCTTTTAAATCTAAAAAACCACAAACTAAGGCTTTGTTAATGATTACCGTGTTGAACCAACAGCTTCGGGGCCATTGCTGAACAAAGTTTGAATGTCATATGTCGTGGTAATGTGCAACTGCTGCTTTAACGTGGTCGCCCCCACATCATGTCAACAACACAGAAACGTGACTGTGTCTGGTAATGATTATGACATAAATGACAAACATTTTGCTCATTGCAACTTCTCAAATGCACGCACTTTAACTGTTGTATATCATCATATGGCACACTAACAGGCGTAGACAGACAGACACTGGATTTTATTTATTTTTAAAGCCCCCACTGGCCTCTTACCATCCTACTGTATATTAACTCTTTAGTATCTTTTAATGCAAGTCTCTATCATACACAGTCAAAGGACTGGCTCACACTGCAGCCAGGTTCCCTCTGTTAACACTGAATTTGGAAAGTCCAGTTTTTCTTACTGTGCACCTGCAACCTGGAACACTATGCAAAACCATCTGAAACTTACCACACTTTTATCATTAGGACAATTTAAATCCATAACGGCATCTTACTTTACCTCCAACTGCTCCTGTTTTTTAACTAGACTTTCTGTTTTCAATTTATCTTTGTCACTTTTACTTTTTGGTATTTCGGATATGCTTATGTATGTTTCAAACGTTTTGTTTTGTGTCTTGTCCTCAAATGTTTTGTGTTTTGTCTCGGCTGTATTGTAAATGAGGTTGCTCCTCAATATATTTCCGAGTTTAAATAAAGGTTATAATAATAACAATAACAACACTGTGTGTCAAAGAAAAAAAAAAGATTCACTGTCAATGAAAGCATCAGAGGGTGCATCGCAACTTTAAAATCAAATTGCACCTTTTTTTCATTCCTCCAGCTAAGTTTCTACCTCCATCTGAAACAGGTTATGACTCAGATGTTACTGTCATTCAGCAGCTGAATTGACATAATGGCTTCGCCCGGAGGTGGCGAGTGGCGGTGGTGGCGATGTTTGATTTTGATTCTTTACACAACTGTCTCCTAACTTTGTGTTATCATATCTGAGCCTTTAAGTGAAACAGGAGAAGACAAGACCATCAAACGAGCCTTTGTTTAAAGAAGCAGGTATCCGTCACACAGCTCAGTTACACGACACCCCCCCACCCACAGAAAGCCCCCCTCCTCCTGTCAGCGTCCGTATGATCTACCTGGTTTAATCTCATGGGGATTAGCTGGTCTCCTTTAACTCGCTGCCCATGAAGCTGGCAGCAGCAGCTCTCCGCTCTTGGCCACAGTCACAGACTCAGTATGTGAAAACTGCGAGTGCACCATACCAAGACCAAATCTGTTGAAATCTATATCCAAGCTACACTCGGAGTCGTAGCAACAGATGTCCACGCCGCAACATTTCAACTCAAGAACGCTGTGAAACACAGTGCTGACTTACATATGCATTATCAATACGAATTATGATTTTTTTTTTTAAAGAAATGAACTGTTGTGTGATGGAAATGGATATTTTCCATAAAATATCATGTTGGAACCGTATCGGCAGATCAGCACCAAAGTAAAGGTAAATGCACCGCTCCACTTACCGCAACGTAACATTGAATATTAAAATGAAGTTAAACATTTGGTATATACAGTAGATGACAATTAAAGACTTGAATATTTCAAACACTTCCCCTTGGGGATTAATAATTGGTCCTACATTAATAGACATTAAGTATTTTGTGTAATATTTTTGACTATATTTGATTTTACATATTCATAGTGTTGTGAAGTTAATTAATGCATACTGTAATAATCGTGATACCGTGATTATTTCTCTGACAATAATCATACCGAGAAAATCTATAATCATGACATCCCTACACCTGCCTAAAAGGCTCTATCCACACATATATTTTTATACACAGAGTTTTTACTGTGTTAAATATTCCCGTCCACACAAGTTTGGGTATTCCATGTCCACAAACGAATACGCATAAACACTGTCGTAGAACATGTCATAACCCCGCTGACCAATCAGATGGCTGGAAAATAAAAATACTATCGTGTACACATCCATTTCTTCCACAACTGTTTGTAAACAAAGTGGCGAGTGTGGTGAGAGAGAGGAAATAGCGAATTATAGCAACCTAACGCATAGCTGTGGCCGGGATGTGACAAACATATCCGTTTATCTTGTCCACACGTCAAAATAAATATGGTGTGGATAGAGCCTAAAACTAACGTTGTCCAGTACAGCCAGCAGCCCTGCAGTAAATCCTTCCTGCACGAGGGTTTGTGAAGACGGAGCAGCTGTGTTAGAGAGGTGTTGATTCAGCTTTATGGTCAGTTTATGGTGCACGTCGTCCCCAACATCGTGTCCTCACACTAACAGGGAGATGAAGTGCTGCTTCATATTTACACCAAGGTCCCTCCCTACTGCACTGAAGCTCACTGACGTCCGTCCGTCACATTATAATAAGTCTGCAAAAAAGACTGAATGTAAATTATGATGGCTGTGGTTTGTGGTACTAAAAAAAATATGTTTCTAATATTGAGTTGACTAATCATCGATTCAATTTGAATGGATAAAATGCAGAATCAGAGCACTTTATACATTGTAATTAAGAACACATCCATTTAATATCTGTGGCTTTAAACCTAGCCCAGTGCTTCAGGGCTATAATGTGAAGCACAATTAAACAGCTTTTTGAGAATTGTGTCAAAACAGGAGGTAACTGTTGTGTAATGCAGGCTGATAATGGCAGTGGTGGACGAGCCTCTTACAGTTGCAATATAGTCGTAAATGAGATAAGAGCGTATGTGCAATGCAGCTGAAGTCAAACAGCAGCACAGTTATAATGTCGCCCACAGACTCTGTTCACAGCAGGCAAATTCACAACACTATCATCTATAACTTTAACACATTTGTGGGTAGTGAAATCATGTAAGATGTCTAGTTTAGACACTATAGAGTTTATCGACAACGCTGTGAAATATTAGAAACAACGAACTCACTATACAGCAGAGTACAGTTCAACAGAACCACAAGCTGCTGCCTATAAAGGGCGAGATAAATTAGAAGCAGAGTAGAAACAATTCACCCTTTCTCAATATACTGTTATGAATATCCAACAGCAATGCATCATGGTCTCTCTCCATCTTCAAATGTCTTGTTTAGTCTGTCCTACAGCCCAAAGACGAAGAGTTTACAATAACATGACTAAGATGATCTGTAGTACACATTAAAAATGTTTGACAAATTTGTTTAAAAACTTGAAATGATTAATCGATTATCAAAGTAGTAGTAGTAGTAGTAGTAGTAGTGAATAATTTTCTGGCAATCGAGTAATCAAGTCTTTGTTTCAGGTCCAATTAAAAAAATTCCACAGTTTGCAAAATGTTTAATCTGTTTCGTTTTTCAAGCTGCCTTGGCATTTCCTCTGTGCACTGCATTGTGGGATAATACTGTGCATTAAATGCAAGAGTTTGTTTAAGGACACATGCTTTAATTTTGAATTTTCCTTAATAAAGTATCAACATAAGAGTAAAAAAAAGTTATGTGTAAGTGTTACATTCCCACTTACAGATACGTGTAAAACTAACTTTGAAAGGATCGCAGGGTTGATGATGTGTATGCACAGAGAAAGTAAAGCTGACCCTTACCCCTTGATTACATATAGTCTCTGTCTGCATAGCAACCTTTGATCTTGACCTGGTCCAATGTGGTCTAAATGTGATAAAAATTGTGTTTTCACAGATAGTACACAGGTTTCATCAATCTGAAACTCTATTTTAACAGCTGGTCTTTGTGATAACAAAGGTCCGGGTCAAGATAAAGAAAATGCAGTCTTCAGTGATGAAAGTTTTACATGAATCTGATGGTGGGTTTTCAGCCTTCAACGAGGACGTCTAACACACTTGGCTTAAAGAGGAATAGATGGATCAAAAACAGAGAACTGGAACTTAAATTTCACTTCACTGGAAGAGAAACTTAAGCATCACATTATCATGTCTTCATCTGTACTTCACAGGTGGTTAATGACTCTGAGGTCAAGAACTAATAGACTGAGAAACAGCTTTTATGCAAGAGCCATAACTGCACTTAATGCAGCTGACTGGCTGAAACATGTGCAACAACACAACATGCAATCACAGAGTTGTTTTTAGCAAGATAGTGTTTATCTATCACATATATATTGTACTTCTCTTTTTAACAGCACCTAAGGGGGATTGGACCTCTCAGTTTCTCTGTGCTTGTTGCAAAGACAATAACGTCATTCTGTCCTATTCTAATGTGAAGTTGTGTGACCATCACCGTTTGTTTGTTTTTTACACTATAATGGCGTTAACTGATCTGAAATCTGGTGTGTTGTTTTAAGGAAAGACTTGAGATTGACTTTTTCTGTCCACATGTACACGGGTGGTTGTGTTAAAAGTTGAATGAACCTGGACAGACTCTATATAAACTGTTGCTTTACCTCAAATCATCTGATCTAATCTTCCACTCCATCTTGCTGCTGCCGCCACCTGAGCAGCAGCAGCAGTGTTTGTTAACCTCTTGTTGTGACACACTGTGCTGCTAACTCTTTTACATATTAGTTGTTAGTATCTATTGCTTAATTTAAAAAAAAGAAATCGCACAGATAGCTCCACGTTATGTAAACACGGTCTGCTTAGAGCTGACGCAGCTTAGCCTGATGCAAACCTTCAGCACAGTTGTTCAACAACCCCGCTGCAAACGGCTCTGAATCTACACAGCTCGGTGCCATGGTAACGGTGTTAAACTGCGTTAACCACCGTGTTAGAGAAACCGATAAACTAACTAACACACTGTTTACACTCGGACATGTACTCCTCCAAACAGAAATACTGACATTTGTTTTCGCTAACTAGCTCTGGCTAATGCTGCTAGCTGCCTTCAGCCATCCCGTTAACGGCTCCTCCTCGCGGGGGATGCTATGCTGCCGTTCACAGTCGCCCCGCAACAAGTCGTAAACGTGTGTGTCTTGTTGTTGGTTTGTTTGTTGTGGTTGTTGTTGTTCTTAACCTGACGCGGGTTGTGGTTTTGTTTGTTAAAGAACTGAATGATGTTACCTGGATCCGCTTCTTGTGTCTCCTGCGCTCCGCCATGATCCTCCAACTCAGCTCCTCCGACGTGCGCGAGGAGGGCGCGCGCGCGTCTGGCATGAAGTATCGCGAGATTAAGCGAGAGAAAGAAAAACAAACAAACAGTACAATAATTCGTTACAAGTGAAAGGGTTAAATTTGATGTGAATTGTACTTTCTGTTCTGTAGGACATGCTGAAACTGTGACCCATTTTGTTTAGGCTCTGCCCTATTGTGCAAAAACTATGGAGTGATATTTGTAATTTTGTTGCTATCAATGTTGATGGTGATTTTATTTTGTTTTGGAGGAATGTTCTGTTTGGGCTCCCTGACCTGAAAAAAACAAGGAAAAAGCCAACATAACTTTTATTATCAACCTTATTATGGCAAAATTTCATATTCACAAATGTAAGTTAATTAAAAAAAAAAGAACTTCCTTTACTGCTTTTAACGGTGAGCTCAAGCAATACATAACCTCCATCAAATTTTCAAACAACCAGAAAGCGATTATAAGACTATCAATATATGTGAAAACTTGAAAATGTTGTTGTAAACTTATAAATTCCCCCTGGCGTATAATATAAATGTGCTTTATTAATTGCATTTTACCATGAAAAACTGTTTTTGTATTGTGAAACAAAGTTTTGAATAAAAAAAATAAAATAAAAAAAAGTGAAAGGGTTAAAGGTTAAAACTAACATTTTTATCTCGGTTTTAGCTGGTCATATTAAAGCTTTCGACACTGACATTGTGAAGTATAATATTGTAAAAGTTGCACATTTTGAACAGCCAGTTTGCACTTATTTGTGATATGAATGAGGCTCACTGTCTTGAAATGAAATGAAAGGCTACATTTAATTCATTCAAATTGTATTTTAAATTCTATTGATTTTGCTTGTCCAGCAATTCCATCTAAAGTGAATTCTCAATTTACCAACCAAACTGAGCATATTTATTTATTTATTTATTTACCGGTAGTTAGTTTGTATTTTTTCTGACTGAGCAAATCTATTTTACGGGATTTGGACTATTTGAATTCAAATTATTTTCATCCTGACAATTTACATTTCATGGACCATTAAAAAGCTCATAATAACTAAAATAAACCTAAAATAAAGATTCAACGAAAAAGCTACATTGAGGTACCTCCATGTATTTCTAGTCTGACCACCTAACCCTTATTTAAGATTAGACATCATAAATTCTTCTCTTGGATTAAGCCAGACATTTTTCTTGATTAAAAACTGTTGTTTTGTAATATTTATTTTCTTGATTATGGCTTAATGTCACAATCCTAAATTTGTTATTATTTTGCCAATGTATTGTGTCTTATGTCTTGTTGCTTCCCCTCTGTATTCCTTATGCTCTTTAGTATGGAGCATTTGATAGTCAGTGAACTGTCATGACTTGACCCGCTTGAAAACAGGATGATACGCTAATCCTGAAGATGGATCATGTTTGAATTTCAATTCTTTTCCCTGAGAACTGAGAGATTATAGAGCCATAGCATTGCAAGTTTTCAGGATTTTATACGTTTATTCTTAAAATAAATGATTCTTGATAGCCACTTTTTCACCATGATAGAAAGACAGAGCTGCAGGTTTCTATGTAGAAAAACACTATTTATACAATCCAACAAACACAAAAGGTATCAAACATCCCAAAACCCCCCAAAATCTTTGATACTTCATTTTTTGATTATAAAATCACCCCCATGTTATTCTATGGTCTTTTATGCTGGCCTAAGAAATGACAATATAGCAGCTGAAAAAATATTTTTGAAGCCACAATCAGACATTTAAAGACAGTCTGTAATGTAAAAGAAAAAAAGAAAATGAAATTGGACCCTCTTAGCATCTCATAACTCAAAATCCACATCACTCAGTATATACATGTATACAGTATATATATATAAAATACAAATATGTAGCAGACAGCTGGGTCAAGTGGACCCGTGGCAAATAGAAGGTAGCAAATAGTAAAAAAGCAAATCTTCAATCCAGTGTATCATCATGTAAACAAAACCATCACTGTGACAGCAGCAGTCCATCGGGTGTAGTGCTTTAACTGGTCGTTCAGTTCACATCCGTCCACGCATGAGTGTCCATCAGGCCGTCTCACTGCTGGCGGATGGAGGAGAGTTGTTCTCCGTCTCATGAAGGTGCTCTGTGGATTTGAGGACGTCGGGGTCTCTCGGACTCGCTATCATCTCCTCGCTGTTGCAGTTAACAGGGGAGCCGATCTCGGAGGAGCGGTCCCCGGGCTTCTCAGCGGCGGGGTGCAGGGTCGGGGTGGCCAGTGGCAGGTTCATCATGTACAACATGCTGCCCAGACGCTTGGACACCTGTGGGGGGAACAAAGAGGGGTTGACACATATTAGATCCACAGTGTTCATTTTAATTGCTTTCGTTACTCATCTGAGGGAATTGGCTGTAACACCTATCAACACATGTGCTCCACAGGCCGTATTCACAGGTGTAATTTATAAAATGAACAATGGCTTAACTCCATTTGATTACTTCAACATGCTCACTGGGACATGTGATTAAAAAATGCAATGTGATGCAGACGTGTTGTTCAGAAAATGACTTTGTACCTTACTTAATATCATCTTAGTACAACACACTACTGCATCTTTTGTCGTGGAGTTTTTCCACAACAAATGAGGTTGATGTCTAAGGTTGATGTCATAGTGAAGCACATTTTCCTTCAAGACAGCGGTTCAGTCAGACTGTGTGTGTTTTCCTACCTGTGAGCGGATCTTGAGAGCCGGTCCCAGCTTGAGCCCCAGTGTGTCCAGTAGATGTTCCTCTGAGAGAAGGGGCAGTGTCTCCCCGTCAATCATGTGGTCCTTGAACGTCTGCAGAGTGCAAATCAACTCATGTTAGTGAATCGAAGACACAACAGAAAGAATGAAATATACACTGCTTATCGAAAAAAAAATTACACCACTTGGATTTAACTAAACTTATACAGTAGGTAAGAGCCTCCCATTGGATAATTACTGCATGGATTGTGTTTCAGCTGGCAACAACTGATGCAGTCTCATTTCTTAAACAACCATGTCAGAAGACACATCCTGTGGTCGTGGAAAAGATGTTAATCTGTTTCAGAAGGGTCAAATTATTGGCATGCATCAATCAAATAAAACATACTAAAACTGGGTTAAAGCAGAAGTAAGCGATCCGGTCGTTTTGGCTAATGCTGCGTTCCAGGCAGGCTTTTGAAACCGTAAATTACAGCTTCAAGTCACGACTTACGACTTTGTACCGTTCCAGGCAACCCACTCGTGTTTTTCCGACCTGTTTTACCTGTGAAAGTCACTATAACGGCCACTCGTAACTTCCGACCCGTGAACTCGTACCAGATCGAACTGGTACGACTTCACAGATCGGAAAAACACGAGTTACGGGTTGCCTTGAACGCACCATAACTTCTTGTCAGCCGATGGAGTTAGCAGCCCCCGCCCTCGTCATGGATCTATTGGTCCTCGTCCCTACGTCACCACATTCAGGCGCATCCCTTGGCTGCACACACAGCCCTTCATGCCGTTCTCTCTCCTCATTGGATAAAACTTGTAGGACACGAGAAAAGTTTTCTCCTCGGTTTACTGACAGACCCGTGTTTCAGACCAAACACTCTATGTAAGTGATTGCTGTCGGAAGATATAACTATTTAAGACTTATATTAACACAAAAATATCGCTTACTTCTGCTTTAAGAACTGTCCAACGCATTATTAAAAACTGGAAGGACAGTGGGGAACCATCATCTTCAAGGAAGAAATGTGTCAGACCTGAACCCCACTGTGAATCTTTGAAAAATGAATGCAACTCTGGGCTGAAATAAATGTTGTGACATTGCAGCAGAAGCTTATTGAAACGATGCCACAGCAAATGCATGATGTAATCAAATTAAAGGCGGTCCAATGAAATATTAGAGTGTGTGACTTTTTTTTTTGGACTGGCAGTGTATATCAGTTTAAGACAAGTACCAACCTGAGCATACTCTGAACACGTGGGTATACTGTTGACGAAGTTGTAAACATCATTCACTGTCCACTTTCTTATGTCCTCCGACACCTCATTACCATTCAGGAAGAGATTTGGTGCACCTGGAAAATAAAGAGGGAGTACAGGTTAAATCATTATTAAAAGATTTATTTCTCAACCTCAGCATTTTAATCAAGCTTTATTTTGTTGTTGTTTTTGTTTGCCAAGCTCACCAGGTGGAAGGAAACCATTTCCAGGGACTGGGAACATGTAAGGCATCCCCGTGAGAGCGCCCCCTGCAGGCGGATACATGAACTTCTCCTGGAAAGCTGAACATTGGCTGGATATGTCTTTGTCGTTTGACCCGCTGTTGGCCCCATCGGAGCAACTCTCCTGACTGTTCACGCAGGCTTTACGCTCTCCCTCTTTGTAGTTCTTCCTGCTTCCCGCAGCGAGTTCAGAGTCTATTTTCGCTTGGTGGTGATGATGATGCGTTTTGCTGGTGGCGCACTCCTCTCCCATGTCCCCCTTGGCCTCCGCCTCCTTCTCCTCCCCCGATGTGGCCCCTGGGCTCTGCTCCACGCTCTTGTCTTCGGTCTGGCCCTTCAGGTTGCTCACGTGGCTTTCTGCGCTCTTGTGAGTGGTCGGTCGTCTGCCGGCCCTGCGCCCCCGCTCCCGGTGCAGCGTGCCGATGGGCGGGTACGGGCTGGCCGACATGAGGATGCTGTTGGAGTGGAGCTCGTCCAGGGTGGGACGGTGGACGAAGACTTCGTGGCCGTCCGGCATGCGCTGACGACCCCTGAAGGCCATGGGGTTGGAGGGGTAAGACATGGGGTTGTCCATTCCCATCAGCCCCTTCTGGTGGGCGTTTTCCAGCTCCTTCTGATGCAGGATGGCGTTCATCTCCATCCTAGAGTGCGAGCACATGGAAACATAGATACATATATAAGAAGACTAGATGACTCACCCACCGCTGCTGCCCAATGACAAAACGTAGCCAGTAGCTACGGCGGCCATCGTGGGACGGGCAACTCTCTCCCTCAGAGCATTAAAGGCCCCACGCTGTGCACTTTTCTCTGGGTTTATTTACCTGCTGATATCCCTAACAAGATGTATCATTGGAATTCACTCCCACTACACATACGCACTCTGGACTCCATCGACACCTTCAAATCCCACCTCAAGACACACCTTTTTAAGTTATCCTACTCCCTATAACACTCTGTCCCCTAACCATTTTATCCACCTTAACTATGTTTCTAGCCACACTGTATTTTCTTTGTATGTATTCATGTATGTGCTATTGTATTTATACCTGTTTTTGTTTCTTGTTTTTGTCTCATTTCTTACATGTAAGGTGACTTTGGGTTTTTGAAAGGCGCCAACAAATAAAATTTATTATTATTATTATTATTATTATCATTGGTTTTGAGTACCTGTGATCTGCTTAATATCGTTTATACTGCCCCTTTCTGTTGCCTCTTTCTGGAGCTCTAGCAGGCACAGGTCATTTGGCCAATCAGAAGAGAGAATGAGAACCTCTCCTCTGATTGGCTCACTGTTTTTGAGTGGCATGTGGTCGGGCCAATCACAGGCAAGTAACTGAAACCTAAGCTGCATTCATAAAAATTGAAAAAAAAAAAAAACTGGTCACGGTGGGCGGAGTTACCTTGTGTGTGACATCACAGAAAGGAGGAAGTGCTATCTGCTCGTCTTAAAGAGACAGTTCCTACAAATGGGCGGTGTGTGTTTCTCCGTTTATGACCAGTTTGATGCATGGGACAGTATATACGTGGCCCAGAGACCTCCCCAAGCACGAAAAAATAACCAAAATCACATTTTTCATGCCATGGGGCCTTTAAGCCTATGGTGCATGTTCTGCTATAATGACCATAACTTGCTCAGTTTTTGTCCGATTTCAAAACGGTTTGATTTTTTATGAACGTCTGTGCAGTTATGATGCAGCATATACATAAAATCACGGATCAGTTTAATCATGTACTTTTCTTTTGTAAAAGTAACATTATAGTGACATTATGCAAATAGTTAAAGTAATAGCTACATACTGATTTATTTTTCACAGAGTTATGAATCGTTTTTTTTTAGTGAAGCTGACTGGATCACCTATCTACTGCACTGGTGTAACTGCAGCCAGAGTCAGAGCAATTTGCCCGTTCAAATATGGCCGACTGTGCATGGAAACACGTTTGAGCCACAGTATCGGAGCAGCAGGAGCCGAACAAAATCAATATGCGGTGCAGACAAATAATTGTGTAGGTGGAATATGTTTTTGTGAGATGCTGCTGGTGATTATTCTGTACGTGTTACCTTGCTATATTTTGCTTGTGAATGAGCTCCTGTCGCCGGGCAACTGTTTCCATGGGCTCTGAGGGCAAGAAGCCGTAGCCAGCTGCGAGAGAAGGAAATGAGGCGGTCTGTTGTTAATAATACTCATCCACATCACATTCCTTCAAACTATACAGACGGACTGGGGCGTCACGTCTCCTAGGGAATGTGTGTATGTGTGTGTGTTGCCCACCTGCTCCGGGGAAACCCCTCCCAGGCATGACGTTGGCGTGGGGGGGCAGCGGGGGGCCCAGGTGAGGCCCCATGTGCATCTGTCTGGCCTCAGACGCAACCATCTCAGAGGGAGGAACCAACTCCCTGATGAGAGGAAACGAAGGGGGAATCGGTTATTTAACACAGATAGAGAACAATGATGGACCCTTTTCACTGTTTTCAGCCACTTTATACACCGAACAGTCAATCAGTTATTAGAAAAATAATAACAGCCAGGCGTGTTGGTGATGAAATCAATTATGGGTTTCTGTTTAAAGCAGAAGTAAGCGGGATATTTGTGTTAATATAAGTCTTAAATAGTTATATCTTCCGACAGCAATCACTTACATAGAGTGTTTGGTCTGAAACACGGGTCTGTCAGTCACTCTGCTCTGCTGTAAGCCGAGGAGAAAACTTTCCTTGTATCCTACAACCTTTATCCAATGAGAAGAGAGAACGGCATAAAGGGGCGGTCCTCTCTGTGTGTGCAGCCAAGGGATGCGCGTGAATGTGGTGACGTAGGGACGAGGGCGGGGACTGCTAACTCCATCGGCTGACAAGAAGTTAGCCAAAACCACTGGATCGCTTACTTCTGCTTTAAGGGTCCACAATACAGCATACTAATATTGTATCAAATTGTGGACACCAATTATCAATCTTTTATTATGTAAATTGGAAATATGAACTGATGCTTGAGTACTTCTCATGAACTCTTGAACTTGGTCAGTTTGTCTGCGTGACAATTCCATTTTGCAATGCAAGAATAAACATTATTTAAGTGAGATGAGCTGAACAGAGAACTTCATCTTATTAGATAAAACAGACACTGACCAAGTTTTCCTTTTAGGAAATCATTTGTAGTTGCAAAAAGGTAATAAATTACAATGTATGACAATATGTAATTGCAAAAGACGATATAACCAAATGTTCAAAATCCAATTCTATTGTATTGTGACTTAAATATCATGATAATATCATATTATGGGGGCCTCTCAACCTTACTGCAGTCTTATTCTTCTATGAGGAATTCTAAATGTAGTTTCAAATTTCGACACATGTGTGCATACTCAATTGTAGAAAACATTTTCCATAGAACTACTATATGAGGTTTTAGAGTGAGTTAAGGTACGAACCTCTCCATGAAGTGAGGTTCAAACTGTGCCGGGACCCCCTGTAACCTCTGCTGGCCCTGGGCGAGGATCTGTGGCGCCATGGCCATCTGGTTCCTCATGATCATCTCCTGCCTCTGCCTCAGCTCTGCAAGAGAAGAAAAAGCACAACAGGTCACAAGGGCGCAAATCTTGGTCACAATACAATATGCCAAACCTGTCCTGACATATACATACAAATATTATACTATTATATTATTATATTATACTATAATCAATACTCTAAAATCAATGCATAATATGGCAGACAAGGTCACAAAGTTGTTATAACCAGTTTGGAGGTTCAGATTGTGACCAAATTCTGTCAGGGAAATATGTAAATCGGAAAAAATAAAAATAGCACATGTATGTGAAGCCGTGTTACACTGATCAGTCTGTTTGTTTCCTCGCTCACCTCCCGCTGACATGCCGTTCACCAGACGGTACCAGTGCTTCTCGTCCAAAGCCCCCTGCTCTCCCAGCGCTGTCATCTTCCTCAGTTGCTCCCGTGGGGTCATGACACACGTGACCTTTGACTCCACGTGAATATTGCTGTGGGACAAAAAAAAAAAAAAAGGTCAAGAGATGAGTTTATATAAATGGCAAAATGGGACAAATCGACTGTGAGCGGTTTTTTTTTTTGTAATTTCTTGTTACTACCGCTAGGGGGCAGCAGTTATCTATGTCACTTGATATAACTGCTGGTCATAAGGAAACTGACCTTTATGCTAGAATACACACACACACACACACACACACACACACACACACACACATCTATATATATATATTTATATATTTCCAATTATAGGACTACAAATGAGGAGTTCAAATGCAAACATGAGTGACAAACAGTATTTTTTAAATATTGTTCGTCCAAAATACATAATTGTAAATGTCATGTGCCATGTTATTGAACCAGTATGTGCAAACATATTTACCCAGAAATCTAAATTACCTATTAAAGTGTATATTAGCCTATTACGTAAATTACTGACAATACGGTAATTAAATGTTGTTTAAATAATTTAATAACATGTTGTAATAAAAAAAAAAATCGAATTCACATTTTTCTACACTGTACAAATAAATGCTTGATTGATAAATACATTAACAAAACTGAGATTTTCTACAACTGTAGAATAAGCATTCACACAAACACAGGCCAAGTTCATTCCTTAACCTTTGACCCTTACTCTCACCTCTTACTTTACCCCTAGCGTTAAGCATTAATCTTAAACCAACCTTAACCCCTCACCGTAACGTAAACCTAATCCTTCATTTGAATTTAACCCGTAAATCCAAATCCTAACCCCGGCCCTTAGAGATGTCAAGAACAGGAAAAACAGTCCCATATTGGAGGATTTTTCTCATCTCTCCATCCCTGCGAGTGCATTTGGTCCTCAGAAGTGTAGCGATGAAATGACGCACGTGTACACTCACACTCATGCATAGTGCACATACGCACTCGCTCCAAATGGCCACATTGTTCTTGGCTGAGCCAGCAGCTTGTGTGCACGAGCACAATCGACTTAGACACCTCCAATTAACCTTCCACACTGCAGAAATCCCATTACAAAATATGATACTGTAAACGACAGCACAATAATCCAGTTCTGCTAATCCAAAGGGCCAGTGTGCAATATGTTTCTGGATGAACACAAATGAATTCAAATCACACAAAACTTCGCCAAACAGCCACCTGTTTATATCACGTGAATATAAATACAGATGATTATTCTACAACTGTATTTTACTGACGTGTTTATGAGACATGTTTAATAAAGTGTGCACATGTACTTGGCCACATTATTTCTGCCGTCCCCTCCCCCAGACAAATGCTGCCATAAGATTTGCCCTGAGGCCTTTGCGCATTATCCACAGTCCCTCAAGTTGCCTCTGAAGTCCATCTAATCCGAGGGCTGTAATCCCCTTGTTAGTCCTGCAACAGTCTGCTAGCTACATCTGCTGACCTGCCTGCAGCCCGCCCTGCTGGCCCGTCCCACCCCCATCCCCACCTTCCCAGGCCCCTGCTACCCCCAGGATCCTATTAGCTAAGTCCTGGCTATACAGCACTTTAAAGGGATGTGTTGGAGGTAATCCGCACGTTTAGAGTTTTACCCTCAGCAAACCTTGCCTGTAAGCATCCCGGACAATACACCCTAAGTGCTAAGCCTATTAGCCTCCATTAGCTCCCAGGATGTCCTAAAAACACCTTGGGGATAAATCTGGGGATGCAATCGGTTTATGTGGTGCTATGTGGTGAGAACACATGCACCCTGCCTCCACCTCCATCTCTGCCAATGTCACAACAGCTAGCATCAGCAACATGAGGAGAAATGTATTTCTACATTTATGTCTCTGTAATTCCCAAGTGGGCACTAAGCTCTGAGCCTCAGGGCCTTGTCTAATGTATTCGTGCCTTTACACCATAAAGTCGTGATTTACAGTTTATATGAGTGACCATAAACAACTGCAGACATTTTAAGATGATTAGGCTTGTAAAGTGATGGAGTTAAGTGTAATTGAACAGCTCACACACGCTCACAGCTCACATATTTTATGTTTGACTATAGGAAATATGAGAATCAAAATGTAAAATAAAAAATATGAGTTTGATTCAATTTACGACTTTATTTTCCTGGTAGACAAAAAATGAAATATTATTTCTACCTTTCTGCAGAACATCAGCAAAATCTTAATGCAGTTAAGCTCATATAGTAAGTCAAGTTGAGTGAACTTTGTTGTGTGGAATAAGCCGTGATAAATCAGTAGTGGAAATATGTAGCAGCAAAATATAGTATAAAAAGTAACAGTGTGCACCATTTTCAATATATATGATAGATATGATTAGAATATTAATACTGATTAGTTGATGTACAAGCATGATTTTAAAATAGTCTGTGCTGCATTTAAAAAAAAAAATGTATGTACTTTTGGTTTAATGGTTCAATTTATGATAATACATCAAATTATATAAAAGAAAATCTTAACTTGTAAATGTGACATTTAAATAAATGTAGTGGGGTTTCAATAATTTGGAAATATTGAGTGGCATGACATTTAAAAAGTCCAGTTAAGTAAAAGTACCATAGAAATATAGGCTACTCAAGTGTAATACTTGATAAGATGTTCTCAACATGTTGGAGTGTAAGATTTGCTGTTAATAAAGGATAATAATAAAAAAACTTTTTTTTTTCTTCTTTAAATTGTGAATCACATTTGAAATGTTAACTGAGACAGGACGTACGTAAGAGTCGTATTTGTGGTGCAGCGGGGAGAATATTTCACTTCCAAAAGGTTAGAAGTCTTTGAGGGTTGTGGCAACTCCTTCGCAGCAGAAGTTTGCATTATTGAACAACTTTATTGGCTTTTCAAAGATCGCGGAGGAGCTCTTCTCCTGAAAAAATAACTACTGTACTAAACTAAATCAAACATAATGGAGCTGCATGGAAAGCACAACGTGGGCCGGGGCCTGTGTGAACTTGAGCCATGTGGAGGAATCCATACACCGGGGGCCTGTTCGATCACAGCTAACACTTTGATTGGGTTTTGTTTTAAGTCTCTTAAGTGAAGTTGTAGCCGGAGACTTAAAGTACTCTGCTGTAAACGCATGTTCAAACCTGACCTTCCTGCTGGTGAGAGAGAACCACAATCATAAACTTAAAGCAGCCTCAGCATTTTTTTTTTGCGAATGAAACTGTCGTCAAAGGTGAGCTCGACAAACTCTTGTCATATTTCCTCAACAAGCAGAGGCCACACCGCAGCTGCCAAATCCAGGGATTGGGCTCCTTGGATTTGCTGTTGCCTGGTTAATCTCATTACAAGAATGAATTAAAGGGAAAAATTGCTGACGACTTAGATGGAGCCCTGAGGAGGTCATATCAGACAAGACAGAAGTATTGTCTAGTCCCTCCTAATCCCTTCACACACAACGCACACACACACTCACACACACATAATTTGTCAGTTGCATGAAAGCAGGTGTGATTTTATGAGATGTGCACACAGAGCTGCAGGTTTTTTCTTGTTCATTTAAGAATTACTTTTGGTGCCAGAAGATCAAATCACAAAGTGCAGAAAAAGACTGTGATTGAAAGAATAAAATGAAACATAAATAAATATATATATCTATATTTATAATACAGGAACATGTCATTGCAGCTAATAACAACAGTGTACTTTGGTATTAATTTCATTACTATTTATGTGCTATTTACAGAATCTGGGCTAATTATTAGGTTAATTATACAGATTTGAAGGTTGTTCATCTAATCGCATTGGCCTTTAGATTAATCACTTACTAAGGGATCAGCAGCCTTTTATACCATTTACTGCTTACATTTTGCATGGCAATATGAAAACATTTGCATGGTCTAATGTAAAACTTTAGCAATGTGCATGGATGTTTATTCATACATTGTAATTTTTAATTGCATACGCAACGCGTCAGATACATACATTTCATACCATGGAGCACGCAACGAAAACAAACCTGTTTCAGAAAAGAAGGATACGATGGATGGAAGAGGAGAGAGGGAAGTAGTAAAAGAAAAAAAAAAGTTTGAATTGACTTACCTAGTTCACACCAGTAAGATGAGCGCTGAACTGGTTTTGTCCCAATTCAGGTTGCAGAAAAACAAACAAAAAAGAGTCAGAAATGTGGATGAAAAGCCTTTGTAGAGCTCACAGGAGTTGTCTCTGCAGTGTCCCTCTTCTATACTCACAACTACACGGCCTCCCACTAACCAGCCAACTGGTCCGAGCTCAGTCTGCTGCCAGCTAGCTGCCTTAACTAAAAAAGACCTTTTAAATACAGATTCGTTTCATCTCCATTAGCTGGCCTTATCTCCTGTGGTAAGCCCTCCCTGTCCTGACATCACTGTGATCTCCCATCCAACTGCTTGCCGCACCTTGCAACTGATGTGTAATTACTATAGCAGCACTGGTCCTAAGCATGGAGTGCTAAACCTCTTTCAACGTTTACCTCACTAATCCCTTGTTAGCACTTTAGGCCATAGTTAAGACACCTAAATGCTTAGCTTCCTTTTCCAGTGGCAAAATGGCCAACCCCTCCTTAACCGCTCTGTGGCCACATGCAGAGAAGCTACATGATGCAGCTTGTAGACTTTATAAACCATAGAGATCAGTCTTGTTTTTGTTTTTCTTCACATGTCTAGTTTGGGTGTCAGAAGTATTGTGCTCCCCAGGGGAGCCAGAGGGATGATGACCCAAACATGCTTGCTGGTAATTTGCTAGAAATCTGACTAAATGTTGTTGGCCGGATCATCCTCTCAGACCACTTAATCTGACAGTTTGTGCTCACCAACCGCTCACAGCATGGGCCTGCACCCCTATGAATTATTATGTTTTCTTTAACGCCTGGTGGTGGCAGTTAGCTGTGCACAACTTGGGTGGCTGGATGGTGATTTGGTTAAACAACAGATATGATACAGAGTTGAGCGTGTGTGTGTGTGTGTGTGTGTTGGTTAAAATTCTGAAAATTATTGAATGTTTGGTAGTTTTGAGCAGAGCTGAAGGGGCTTCAGAGATTTATGCAAAAAAAATATTGATATGTGATAACTTCATAGCAGTTCTTTTGTGCATCCATTTTTGGCCACTAGGGTCCCCAATGGGTGAAAAATTTAAAATCTGACACCACAGAAAAAATAGTGATGCAATGATGAAATCAATGTTGGTGCAAATGTTTGACATATCCAAGACTCTAATAACCAGCAATGCCCCAACCCCCCACTATTCATTATATTAAAAAAATCTCATATTTGAAACATGTCTTCAAACTGGCATTTAAAGGGTTAAAATCCCCAAAATTAATGAACATTTAGTAGTTTTGGGCAGAGCTGAAGTGGTTTAAGAGATTTATGCAAAAAATAAATAAATAAATAAATATATATATACAGTATATAGAAAAAATACTGATATATGATGATTTTATAGAAGTTCTTTTGATGGTCCATTTTTGGACACGAGGGTCCTGAAAGGATGAAACTTGTAGGAACCCATGAGTTTTTAATGGTAAAGTAGACTCGCAGGAAATGCAGCAGAGGCTGTGACGTCTGCAGGAGCATTTATGGCTTGATCATAATCACATTTGTTTCTAGTTTGATTAACTTTATTTCAATTTGGCCACATGTTTGTATTCATATATGTGTGCACACAGTTGTGTAGATTATCATAAGGCAATAATCACTGATAATAGGTTGTGGAGAGGCAGCACTGATCAGTTCAGACTCTGAACATGAACTTTGTGTCTGTTGTGCTGCTTCACCAGACTTCCTCCTGTGCTCCTGTTGTAATCACAGCCACCACTAGAGGCTGCCTGTGGTAAAACCAAACCATGGGCTGTAATAAGCTGCAGACACAAACAGACAATGGGCTTGTTTATACTGGAGGATATTCTCAATCATCACTTTAAATAATTATGATTTGTTATAATAGTTTCAGGAAATCACAGTTGCTGTATTGAAGCTCTACCAGGTGAGCCACCTATAGTCTGAGATGACTTTGAGAAATGTTCCAGTTTGTTCTCATAACTAATTCTTTAGTTTCACGATGACCTGCCCTGTATCATGCTGTTAGTAGATTTTTCATCTAATGTTTCATTAATTTATGGGTTTGGCTCTTGGAGACTGTGTAGGCATCTTTCCCAAAATTACACTCTTCTATTATACTTGTCTCTGTATCCTGCTGAATATACTCTCTGACATGAAAAAGTGTATGCTACCTGGTCATAAACATAATCCACAGGTGTACTGTGGCACTAAGTGATGCTCATTTAGCATTAATGGGCCTGGTGTGAGCCAGGGAATCGCTTACTTCACTGTTACAGCACATTACAGCACATTACGCAACATAAGGCATTTAGAGTCCTCAGCCTGACGATCAGGTAGAGAAGTTTTGTTTTGTACCATGCACAACTAATGTGTAGAAAGATGCCATTCTGCACAGTAGAGTCCTTCTCCTGCCATCTCTCATATAAAACTATCTGTCCTTTCAACTAGTTAATGTATCAGTACTTCAACAAATACATAGTTTGTTTTGTTTGTATGGTATTAATACTTGAACTCGAACAAAGGATCTGAATATGTCTTTACTTTACTTTACTTTATTTGTTTATTTGACTGGGACAGTGCACATCAATGTACATATAAAAACATGTATATGTGCCGGATTGTAGCATCGATGCTAATTTCCGTCCGGAGTCCCAGAACATAAAAACAATACAGTAACAGGGGAACACAGTTATATACACGACATGACGAAGCAGACAACAAGGTAAAAAACAGGTCAGATAATCAGGCCAGTAATGGAACCTGGACAGTTTGGGAAATAAAGTGCAAGGTGCAAAGTGCTTTCACCACTGCAGCAACCACAAAAAAAGAAGTGGTAATGGCTGGGGCAATGAGGAAATATTAACAGTACCTATAGTACATCATATTGTATTAATTTAGTTTTTATTACAGCCAGTGGACAAGATGATGTTTCAGGTGATTTCTGAGGCTGATAATTTTTGTTGGAAAAAAAAGAGAGAAAAAGCCTTAATAAAGGATTTGGGAATTAAGTGAACAGAGCATTAGGACATGTAAACCGCTAATTTAGGAATCTCCTAGGTGTAAGCTTTTTATAAGGGATTTTCTGTCCTTCTTGGTTGCACCCAGCCAGCATTACAGATTCACAGTAAGGCGAAAGGATCAGAGCAGGTTTAACCTCGAGAAACAGGCTCAGCTATAAATTCACTGGGTCAGTGCAGACACAGACACCATCCATCTTCTAATTACAGTCAACAATCTGGTGTCCGGACAACCTGCATCTCTGAGGTCTTCATAAGTTAATGACAATGATACCGAAAGTGTAATCCCACCAAGGAGGAAGCTTTACGTCTTCTACACATAATGTAAATCTTGTTTAGGTCTCGATTAGTGAGATCCTGGATAGTAGGATTCTTCAGGATCAAGAATCCTTGAAATTACAGGAAGAGCCTTAGATCCATTCAGAAAACACCTACTGCACATTTAGTTGTTCTCTATAGATAGTCTGCAGTTTGCTCTTTTTATTTACCATGACCACTAAATGCTAAAAGGTTATGAGTGTACAATGCAAAGTTCAATTTTCATAGGTTTATGTTTTTAGGCTGGTCATCGTGAAACTAATAGCTCTGATCACATGCTAGTGTGCATGCATGTGAGACATCTGGGGAACATCTGTACATTGTTGCATCTACCAATGGATGTTAGTTCACTAGGGATGGGAATCGAAAACCGGTTCTTGTTGAGAATCGTTTCCCAGTGTTTCAATTCCTTGGAATCGTTTGCCAATTTTGCAAACGATTCCCTTATCAATTCCAGTCCTGCCAGTGAGTGCTTTGGGACGGGGCTCGCGGTAACACCCGCTGCTCGTTGAAAACAGCAGTGATTGCCTACGTGCTTTCACATCTGAGTCTCCAAACCAGACACGTCTGTAACAACATCGGAGAAGTTGGCAAGTTGCTCAAAACAGCGATATCGCAGCCGCAGGGACCTGCCGTGTAGAGAAAAAAAAAAAAACTGACAGCGAGTGAGTGTCACGACTTCCTGTATGTGGCCCTTCAAATTAAAAGCCCTTCAACCTTTCACATGGTTCAGTCATATTGATTTTGACTTAATTTTGACAAGCCATGCCTCCAAATGTTGAAATTTAGGTCAACTAATGACTTTTTGGTCGATAATGCTCGGTCGATTATTTGGGGGGAAGCCCTGGTACAAATGTGAACAAAGTTTGTTGTCCTTTTTTTTCCAAATGAGAATCGCTAAAAGAATCGATAAAAAACCGAATCGTTAAGCAGAATCGTAAATGGAATTGGAATCGTAAAAATCGTATCAATTCCCATCCCTACAGTTCACATTAGCTAACTAGCACGTAACCTTATCAGGGGGTTGATGGTAGTTAGTGTCTTAGTTTACCCCCAGACTAGAGACTGAAATTAAGTCTGGTTTGCAGAAATATTGTTTGCAGTTTCTTCAAAGATATAACATAAATATGAGTATGTATATAATGTAACATCCTCATAATGGTGTTATCTAACTAAATGCAAAGAACAGGATATATTCATTGCACTAATAATATTTTTACATTCATTATTCATTATTATAATTCACTCAAAACCACAAATTCCTGTCTCATTTTTGTGCTGAAAGGAACGTCATGGGATCAACAAAATCACAAGTAGTACAAAATTTGATGCCAAATGTAGTTGTCAAAGTATTTAAAAGTAGCCTACTGAAGTGTTTTGTCATGATGTCACCCTACATCACT
Source organism: Trachurus japonicus (assembly GCF_045865225.1). Taxonomy (NCBI): domain Eukaryota; kingdom Metazoa; phylum Chordata; class Actinopteri; order Carangiformes; family Carangidae; genus Trachurus; species Trachurus japonicus. The sequence continues at coordinate 15,941,891 of NC_140923.1, forward strand.
GTACAGTACCAGAGGAAATTAATATACATTATAAATAAGACTTTTCTAATTGTTCGCCTAAGTTTTCAGCCAAGGTCTGCACACAGAACGAATCAGATTTTTACACAAACCTGACAATCATGTGTTTTTCTGTCAGAGGTCTGTTTAAACATAAAGATAGTTCTGTGAACAGGTGCCAATTCCCACACACACACACACACACACACACACACACACACACACACACACACACACACACACACACACACACACACACACACACACACACGTTCTTTAAATAGACGTGTGATGTAAATACTAAGGAGGGGCTGCACAATGTGGCCGCTGATATAAAGGCCATCAACACTCAGACCGCCACTGCTTCCCGGTAACACAGGTACAGTAAGCTGCAGCTATAATTCCCACCTGGTTACTGATGTCACTTTTTTGTGTTTGTTTTTTTTGTAAAACAGAATAAATGTTCGTTCCCTACAGGTTGTGGAGACAAGATGAATGCCCTCCAGGTGATTTCCATCACTCTGCTGTCCGTCCTGGCAGCTAACGCTCAGGTCATCGCCCCAGGAAGATGCCCCAAGGCTGCTGTTCAGGAGAACTTTGACGCCGCCAGGGTGAATGTCCAACTAAGTTTTTGATTTTGTATAAGGGTCAATGACATGATGTAACCCAATGTCAAGTAGTGTAACCAGTATTTAAAAACAACAATAGACAGACTATATACAGGAAACTAAATCTGGACACAAATGTGGAATAAATTTAATTCATTTTTGCAATGCAACACTATGTTTCTTAACAAATTTACATAATTTGTCACAATATTTAGAAAAAAGGCAGTGTTTTTAGAACAGGTCCTGCTCAGTATTGCCAAAATGCATTAAAATTTGAATATAGAAGTACAGCAAAAAAAACAAAAACTATTTCTATTTAATGTTTTAAGCTTGAATCCTATCTACACACTACATCATATCTCCTAATCTACAGTGGTACATAACATGATAACATATCCAATATTTATCATTATTTTGTGGTTAAACCATTTGACATTTTCAGGGGCATTCAGTCTTAGATTTGTTAAAAAAAAAAAAAAAGGTTAAAAATTCAAATGACATAAAACCAGCATGAATACAAAATGTACATTTGATTTGAACAAATCTGATTCATGCTTGTAAAACAATTTTTGAAGATATTTCTGGATTGCTCATCTTTCCAACCCTTAATTTGTCACTTGGGCAAAGCAAGGCTGTATTTTTCTGTTTCCAAACTCAAACGGTCAATTATTGTGACTGAATAAAAAACGAGCACTTGCTTGCTACCTAAAGAAAAAACAAACCTGAGGTACAGTAATGCATGTACTGTATGCTCTGTGTGCTTTTCTCTGCAGTATCTTGGTACATGGTACGACATCCAGAGACTGCCACACACTTTCCAGAGAGGCGAGTGCTGCACTGCCACCTACAGCCTGAAAAGCCCCGGAGTAGTCGGTGTCCTCAACAGGGAGCTGCTGTGAGTAGTAATTCACTTCCTTTATCTATAAAAGAAAAAGAAAAAAGAACAGGATGTGTCAGTATAACACAAATTTCCTTTGACATTTTTCTGTCCGTCTCTTTAGTGCTGATGGGACCATTAACGCCATTAGCGGCTCTGCCACGGCCAAGAACCCCTCTGAGCCCGCCAAGCTGCTCGTCTCCTTCTTTGAGAGTAAAATGACCCCTAATTTATCACAAACTTCTCTGCACCACTGCAAATGTTATACCAGCACTCAGGGCCGTTGCTAGGAATTCTGGGCCCCCTTAAAGAATACTAAAGTGGGCCCCTCCCCCTAACTTTTCCTTTTTTTTTTCTTAGACTACGTATGTATTATCGTTTTTTATTTAGCCTTCTTTGTTTTGATGCTAATGCAACATTACACTGCAAAAACTCAAGTATCTTAGCAAGAATATTTGTCTTATTTCTAGTCAAAATGTAATTTCTAGTCAAAACAAATCTCATTATACTTAAAATAAGACACATCATATTAAAAGTAGCTTGTTTTTAGACACTTTTTACTTCTTTCAAGCATATTTTCACTTGGAATAAGTAGAAAAAATCTGATAGCCTTTGGAATCGCGTGATAGGAAGTTTTTCTTCCTTATTACAAGCACAAAAAACTTACTTTCACTGGCAGATTTTTCTATTTATTGCGAATTTAAGTGAAAATGATCTAAAAACAAGTTAATTTTTAGGTAATGAGTCTTATTTTAAGTGTAAAGAGATTAGTTTTGACTAGAAATGAGACATTTGGACAAGAAATAAGACAAATATTCTTGGAAAGATGTTGAGTTTTTACAGTGTACTGTGAGTATTAGTCAGGGTCTTACGCAGAATAAATCAGTCATACAAAGATTAGACTACTGGGGTTTTTTTATGGGCCCCACTGGTCGCTGGGCCCCTGGAGTTATCATCACCTTTCTCCCCTATACAACGGCCCTGCCAGCACTTGATATTACATCTTTGCAGGTGTTGGATGGTTTTGTAAACTTGCAATAATACATAAAGATGATTGTTTATATTTGACTGTGCCGTCCGTTCCTTTGCACCACCAGACTCCCCCCCTGCTCCGTACTGGGTCCTGTCCACCGACTACGACAGCTACTCTCTGGTCTACAGCTGCACCGACCTCGGCGTGCTGCACGTGGAGTTCGCCTGGATCATGAGCCGGCAGCCCACCCTGTCGGAGGAGACCCTGGAGGAGCTGCACAGCCACCTGGCCTCCATCGGAGTCAACGTGGACAAGCTGCTCACCACCAACCAGGACGCAGCTTACTGCAGCGCCATGCAGCAGTAAACTGACCGAGAAGTTATTATGATCCTGACTCAGCCGACAGATCTGCTGCACGCTGCTGCTGTGTGGTGTTGTTATGACTGTACTCTGACTGCTGTGCGTCTCATTGTAGATCTCATGCAAACCCAATGCAATAAATCTATTTAGATTGATGAATGTGTTTTACTGTCATTTCTGTGGTCTGATGAAACACAGTAGGGGAGAGTGGGGTAAGTTGAGCCACTTTTTGTATTCAGGATCACTACATCAAGACAATTATAGTTTTGTTGCTAACTAACACATCTGCATATATTTCTGGATGTTTTGCATCCCTACAAATTAACAGAATGAGTGTAAATATAACTGTTTTTAAAATATAGCATGTTCAAAAAAAAGTGGTCTTGTGAGTCAACTTACCCTATGAATGGGGTAAATTGACCATAGGAGTGGGGTAAATTGATCAACCCCCCCTTCTTTCATTCCATCCATCTCCTACCTCCCCCTTTACTTAATATTTCACCCGTCCAGGTTACAGGTGAACACAAACTGCAGGGACTTCCTGCTGAGCCACCAACTCACTGAGATTTGGGGAGTTTTGCAATTACATGGCATCTTGGGAAGAATCCCAGAGATTTTTCTTTTAAAGTAAAGTTTGGCACACTATAAACAACTTTTCCTGTTTATAGGAACATACTTACTGTAATCACAAACATACAGAATCTTGATTTAATCATTTGGACATATACAGCCAAAATATGTCCTACATGAAAAATCTGACAGTGGAGCAAGTTTTTCTTTCTTACAACAAGCACAAAAAACTTGCTTTCACTGGCAGATTTTTCTACTTATTTCAAGTGAAAATACGTTTGAAACAAGTGAAAATGATCTAAAAACAAGTTCATTTTTAGGTGATGAGTCTTATTTTAAGTGTAAAGAGATTAGTTTTGACTAGAAATGAGACATTTTGACAAGAAATAAGACAAATATTCTCTGAAAGATTTTGAGTTTTTGCAGTGTGTACAGGCAGAGCTAAACTTGACAGACACACTATCCTCTCTCTCTCTCTCACTCTGAACACTGTCTGCCCGTCTGTGTGCATTTGTGTGAGTATAGAGAGCCAGAGGAGTCCCAGATAATCAACACATGCAGTTGGATAGGTCACTGCAGGGGAATGCCATTGATGTTGAGTTGGTTATAACAGCACAGGTTGGGAGAAGCAAAATGGACGATTCAACAACTGACTGGTGACAGTGGCAGGCTGGATGTCAGGGTCGGTGTGATAATCTGTGATGGACGTGGGAACAGGAAGAAAGTCTGGGGACATCTGGTGGGTGGATGTGAAATTGCGGACAAGAAACCCAAGCAGGGATAAACTGTGTGATCGTCAAAATCATAAAGCCAGTTCTTACAATAGAAAGTCAAAAGAAGTCATTGTCAACACAGCTTCATTACATGATATTATTTCTGCTGGAGAATCATGGCAGCCTGGTTCTTATACAAAATAGGCCTAACAAACTCCAATGACCCATGTTTTATTGTGTCCAATGTGAATATGAAACTTTACTGATGTAAAACCAAGATTAAAACCTAAAAAAAACTAAAACTGCATTAGGAAACAAGGTACAAATCTATACCTTTACACTTCTTGCTTTGTGTGTGTATGTTTAGGTTCAACAGTATTCCTGTCCTTTGTAGTTCAGAATGAGCTCAACATCTAAAGACAAAACACACGACATGCATTTTCTTTCTACAGGTTTATTGCATTGACTTCATACATAACATTCACAAGATGAGGCACGCCGCAACCTGTACAGAGTGAGTCATGTCATTAAGTCCACGTTGTCCTGTTTTGCCACAGTCTTTGTAAGCTGAAATAGGAATATCTCTGTTTACTGGTCCATGGGGGCGCAGTAATCCAGGTCCTGGTTGGTGGGGACCATCTTACCGACATTGACGCCGATGGAGGACAGGATGCCGTGCACGTGCTCGAGGGCGTCCTCGGACAGGGTGGGCTGCCTGCTCAGGACCCAGCTGAACTCCAGGCGGAAGATGCCGAAGTCGGTGCAGCCGTAGACCAGAGAGTGACCGTCGTAGTCAGTGGAGAGCACCCAGTAGGGACCAGGAGGAGATGGGACTGGAGACAAGTTAAAAAGAGTCAAAACTACTGGAATATTTAGTCAACATTCAAGTTAATATTCATAATAACTTGACTAAACTTTAAGGTTTGAATGAATGCATAATGGATGAGACGTCTTTACTGTCAGTGAAGGAGACCTCCAGCTTGGCAGGCTCAGCAGGGTTTCTGGCTTTGGCGGAGCCGACGATAGAATTAATGGTGCCATCATTCCTATAAAAGGACATAAAAAACAAATTTAGCTGAGTGTTTTCTTGTATTTCTAAACATTTGTTAAAATATATTGTGCATCCTTAATGTTTTCATTTGGATTAGATACAGTGTGAAAAGATTACTTGATGATGCTGTGCAGGGCCGTTGCTAGGAATTCTGGGCCCCCTTAAAGAATACTAAAGTGGGCCCCTCCCCCTAACTTTTCCGTTTTTTTTCTTAGACTACGTATGTATTATCGTTTTTTATTTAGCCTTCTTTGTTTTGATGCTAATGCAGCATTACACTGCAAAAACTCAAGTATCTTAGCAAGAATATTTGTCTTATTTCGAGTCAAACAAAATAAGACACATCATATTAAAAGTAGCTTGTTTTTAGACACTTTTTACTTCCTTTAAGCAGATTTTCACTTGGATAAAGTAGAAAAAATCTGATAGTGGAGCAAGTTTTTCTTCTTTATTACAAGCACAAAAAACTTACTTTCACTGGCAGATTTTTCTATTTATTGTGAATTTAAATGAGAATGATCTAAAAACAAGTTAATTTTTAGGTAATGAGTCTTATTTTAAGTGGAAAGAGATTAGTTTTGACTAGAAATGAGACATTTGGACAAGAAATAAGACAAATATTCTTGGAAAGATGTTGCGTTTTTACAGCGTACTATGAGTATTAGTCAGGGTCTTACGCAGAATGAATCAGTCATACAAAGATTAGACTACTGGGGTTTTTTATGGGCCCCACTGGGCGCCCTAGAATTATCATCACCGGCCCTGATGCTGTGTGATCATGAAGCAGGAATCTTTGCAAACAATATTCAATACACATGTTTACAATGTGGACTTGCTGCAGGAATCTTACAGTAAATCTGATCACATGTACTCACAGCAGCTCCCTGTTGAGGACGCCGACGACTCCTGGGGCCTTCAGGCTGTAGGTGGCAGTGCCGCACTCACCCTTCTGGAAAGCGGTTGGGAGCTTCTTGATCTCATACCACTTACCAACGTACTGCAGGGAAAGCACAAGATTTCAAACACCCCTCTGTAAGTAAGTGTCTTTTTTGTTTTGTTTTGTTGCAAAACAGCTCATGCAAGACATTAAGAAACAACAAAAGGAAATCAAGGAAGAGCTCTGTATTCACCCTGGATGAGTCAAAGTTAGCCTGAACAGCAGGCTTGGGACATTTGCCGAACCTCAGGACATGAGCGCTGGCTGCGAGAACACACAGCAGAGTCAAGGAAATCACCTGCATGGCCTTCATCTTACCACCACAACCTGCAGCAGGGAACAAGACAAACAAAACAGTACGATTACTGAGGTTACTCTCCTGCTTCAGAGCTCAGTGGACAAGATGCATGGAGTCACGGCTGCAGCCTGCGTACACACCTGAATGCGATCAGCTACGACGTGTGTGCAGGACTTTTGGTTTCTGTGGGCCTTTTATAGGTCGAAGAACCTGTGGCTTCATCATTGATCACATCTACGGCCCCTCCTCTGTGTTTTCATGGACGACTGTTGTGATGAGTGTGTGAGAGCTGGCACCTGTTCAAATGAAGACCCTGTTTAAACAAGGGTCGATGGCAGGTGAGGGATGTTATCAGATCTTTGTAGTTGAATTCATCTCCATTCATTTACCTCTATCATTCATTCATTCATTCATTCATTCTTCTGAGCGTTATTGATTCTTCAAAGGAATCTCAGCAAAAAGCCAGAAACTAATATTGAAATTAAAAGTCAAAGTCAAAAATTATACAAAGAATTAAAAAGTGTATAGGCTACTAATTTCCAGTAGATTGTGACATCAAAGCAGCAGAGTCATGCATCAAGTTGATATGTTGTGAATTATACATTTTTAATTTTGTTGACTTTAGAGTCAACGTTAATGTGCTTTGGTGGATTTTTAAAAGAAGTAGGCCTAACTGTTTATTTAGCTTTAATAATTTAGGATTCCCCCCATAAATATTAAGACTGTGATATTGAACTACATTATGCAATCCCTAAAATATTTATTAAAAAAACCAAAAAAAAACCCATTGGAAATATGTATTTGCTTCCTTGACTTAAGTGACAGATGAGAAGATGGATGTGTGGTGAAGTTGTAGCTTTAGCAGCTGGTTTGCTTAACAAAGCACAACAAATAGAAACAGGTTGAAACAGCATAAAGGTAAGAAAATCCACCTCCCATGGTCCCTAAAGATCACGAAAAACTTTTCATGTACTTTTTAAAGTGCAAAAACCAAGGCGCTACACCTGCTCAAACCACTAATTGTTGTTTTTACACATTGGGTTTTCAATATATTGATAAAAAATGATATGTGGAGTGATAATTAATTAAAGACATCTTTTGTTCTTTCTGGACTGCTAATGGTAATTTAAATTTAGCATCATATTTGCTGAACAAAATCACAAATTTCTTCTCTTTTCTTATTTTCTAAGTAAGTCTTGACAGCAAATAGAGGCATATTTCTCTTTGAGCCTCATTGAATACTCTGCTAGTCAACTAAGGCCTAGTCCACACGAGCCCGGGTATTTTTGAAACCGGAGTTTTGCTTCGCGTCCACACCAGTGGTGTAATAAAAACACTCCGTACACACGCAACCGTGAAATCCGCTACCAAGTGACGCAATGCACGTGTGGAAGGCTGTTTTAACCAATCAAAATACAGTGGAAACCGCTTGGATCAAAAGGCTTGGGACGGAATCATTTCTATACAAATGCTGTTTAAATAATTCGTCATCAAGTAATTCGCTTATAGTGTTCATTTTTGGTCATTTTATGGATGTAAACATGCGCAAAAACCATTTCAAAACTACGTGTTATTATAGCTTTATTTCACAGACTCCAAGTCCAACAATTAAATATTAATTAATTTAATAAAAATGTGTAGCCTATTTATTTTATTTTCGGCGGTGTCCCTTTGACGTGCAGTGCTGCAGCAGCCTGCACATGTTGCTGCGCTGTGTCTTGACTCTTGTGCTGTGTGTTGTTGTGAGCTGTGTTGTTGTGCTGTGTGCGTCACCTGGCTGCTGAGCCACATGACTGTCTGTCGGTGCGGCGCAACTCTGGCTGTTGTGTTGTCTGTCAAAACATGTATGAATGAAACATATCCACTTTATATCGACCGCGGACGTCACGGATACATTTTCGGCTTTTGGCTCGTTCCTCATCTCCGCATAGGCTCTTTTTATCACTGCATGATGCGACCCCCCCCCCCTCCCGTCGTACCCGGCCTGACAGTGACATAGGCTATTGCCTGTTCATTCATGAAAATCATCCCGAAAAACTCTCAATCAAACAAGGTGGGGAATAAGAAACTGCAGCGCTACTGTAGTAGTTCTGTCATTTTAAAAACAGCTGATCTGTAGCGTCACTTGTTACTGTAAATGATGCTGTGTGGAAAACCAGCTGTGGTCTGTGATTGAGGGTGAGTTTGGAGCTGACAAGAGGATCGCCCTGACGACCGTTTCCTTATATTTTTCTCATCGAAAAACTATACAAATAGCCTAGCATTTAGATGATGTAAAAAAATAAATTTAAAAAAAAGTGATAAAAATCCACTTTGTCACCTCCATTTTTGCGAGCTCACCTGCAAACCGCTGCAAACAACCTCTGCGGGCTGGCAGTGTTTACATCAGCACGTGTGCAGCTATGACGTAAACGAGTAAAACAATCACGGTTGCAGTGTCCACACGCACCCGGTGAAACCAACCCCGGCCGAAAACCCCACCCTGGACTCCGGTTTCAAAAAACCACGGTTTCAGGGTTCCAAAAGCACGGTTGCGTGTGGACAGGACATACAACCGGGAACATATGTTCACGGTTTCAAAAATACCCGGGCTCGTGTGGACTAGGCCTTATAGCCTGAAGCTAAGAGAACCAGAGCCGAGGTGTAAATACACAAGTGGTTGTGTGTGATGTGGTTTCAGTTGCTCCTTTGTGGTCATGTTGTTGTTGTTGTTGTTTCTCGTTTCTCATCACGTTAAAGTGGAATTTGACCTTTTGACCTTCCAACGTGATCCATTCTCAGGCATGTTTGACCAAAACACTTAAAATAAAGGCATGTTATCTCTGTTAAAGGATAACCACACACTGTATCACTTAGTTTAACCAAACGTTCACCACCTCACTCAGCTCACTGATAACACTAACCAGCATTTTATCACTCACTGTATTATATTAATGCAGTTTGTTTTAACTACTTTTAAAATATCATGGATTTCTATCCTGCCATATTTCAGCGATTTTAATATTGTTATCTTTTCATCTGCTCTTACCTGCCCAGGGACTACAGGTGGAAATAAATGCTGCTATAACCTGGCTCAAGACATCTTTTCTTGTCCCTATACGAGATCAATGTTTATTTGTGCATTGTCCCTGTTTTAAATAGATAAATTCCTATCCTATCCTATATCCAGCGGGTGCATGTACACCTTTAAAATATTAAATCAATTTAGTGATATACAGTAGATTATCTTTCATAAAAGTATCTAAATGACATGCTAATTAAGGAGAACTTTGCTTTTAGAGAGAAAAAACTTGTTCAATGTGCAACAACTTGCTGTTTGAAATTTCACATGAGTTAGTTATGTATTTCATCAAATTTAAACTGGTTCACTTGAATACCCGCTTACTGTTTTGATCACAGCATCCTAAGGGAAATCAGCCATTTGTTTACTATTTGATATGACGCCATTATCCGGTCCAGTGAAATGTGAATAAAATGCATCAAATTTAACCTGTGGGAAACTTTTAACACTGAGCCGCTGTTGGTTATGATGCTATTGTTTGCGGTCTTATTGTATTGATCTGTGATCCTGTGCTGTCAATTATTTCTCAAAGCACATCCGCCCTCTATACTTAACCTAATCTTACCGTTGAATTATACAGTACTTATTAAAAGGCAGATTTGTATTACAATTGTTCCTCTCTAAATATGGCTAATCCAAGTGTTTATCCACAGAAACCTGTGGTCAAATTACTTCCTAACACCTTTAAGACTCAATTGAATAACTTATTTTTATGTGACAAAATATGACTTGTCCTTTTTACGACAACGCTCTTGACTGTATCGAGTCAGTCTAGGTGAAAGGTCACAGTGTTGCGACATTTTGTGACCTCTGCAGTTATTCAGCAGCAGGAAATATTCTCAAGCCCCTTACAGTATGTGTGTTACGGCACATGTGAAGACATTTTCACTTCCACATGTTTAACCTACAGTGTGTTTGTATGTGTATGTGTGTGTGTGTGTGTGTACACAGGTGCTAGAAACCCCAGCTTGACCCCATGCTTAGCAGTATGACAGTCTTACATAAGGACATAAGGAAGTTTGTTGCTATTGCACGTATGAAATTTGAATTTGGCACTCTTAAAAGCAAGATTTTTTATTTATTTATTTATCTTTTAAAGCAAAGAAAAGATGACAAAACTAGATAAAACAGAACAATCCTAGATAAAACAACAATGAATAGAGGACAGCCAAATTCAGTGGTAAATTCAAAGCAGCAGTAGCATCTAGTGCAGATATAGACCATGAAAAACATTCACAGTGCAAGAACATCAAATATCAGATTAAGGTCAATATTGCATGTTGTTTAGTCATTACCAATGATTGTCAGGTGTGTGTTGTGTGGTCTGAATGGGGAGTGTGATATAGTGGCCACAGCTCTGGGGAAAAAGATGTTCCTCAGCCTGTGAGTCTGGGTTTTTAAAGTGTGACATTTCTTCCCTGACGGTCGTGGGACAGACAGAGAATGACCTGGGTGAGTTTTGTCAGTGCTAATGGGTCTCGTACTTCCTCCTGCAGTCGATGCGCGTAGTATACAGCGTCTATAGGTCAAGAGGCACAGCTCCCACAATCCTCTGAGCTGTCTGGATCACCCAGCAGCACAGGTCCTTTCTATTATCCACTGTGCAGCACTGACTGCATACCACACCGTGAGAGTCTGAGACACCGGCAAAGAATCTCTATTGTGCTTCTGTAGAAGTTTAGATGCAGTTGATGAGCCTCTGCTGGGCCGACTTCACCGGGCTGGAGGTGTTTGCTGTGTTTAGCGTTGTCATGTTAATGTTGTCAAATTCAAATTCTTTATTTTTTAGAAAAAGGGACAGTGCACATTGATCAACATTTCTGAACAGAAAGTAAATGTGGCCGAATTAGCCGAGGGCTAGTTTTCATCGGCAGTCCCTTCGCCAGATGGTAATATACATGTTGATAATAATTCAATAAATAAAAGCAATTAAAACATCATACATCATTTTACAAACTAGTATAAGGAATGTCCCGCTGATCTTTGTTCTTGGAGTGCTTCCCTGTGACTTTTTATGTAAAGAAAAAATGTATCTACTCAAAGTCATCATAATGGTGGCAAAAAAGATGATAACTATGTCCTGGTGTAAGCCATTACCCTCAACTGTTGATCAATGGAAAGAAAGACTTCTCAGGGTATACACAATGGAAAAAATAACAGCAAAGCTCAACCTTGACATGGCCTTATTCAAGAAGAGGTGGAATCCACTAATTACTTACTTTGGACTAACATTACAGGACACCTAGATGATTCAGCATAGACACCTACAGGCCTGGACCCTCAAAAGTAAAAGGGTGTATTTCTGTTTTTATTATTTCATTTCATGAGTATCAATCACCATGGAAATTCTACTCAATTAGATTTTTACATAATTATCAATATTTGTATTATCTATTCAACCATTTATTTTAACTTTCAGACCTCTGACACTGTCATAAGAATATGGAATAACCTTGCTGATTCATGCTGTTCCTATTTTTGGCCTTTTCTACTTTTTTACTCAGATATGGAACAAAAGAATTTAAAGCTTTTAACAAGAATAATTCTGTAAGTGTGTTTAAGTATGTAAAGCTTGAAATATCAATAAAGACATTTGTTAAAAAAAACAAACAAACAAACAAAAAACATACATATAGATTAGACATACAAACCTACCACATTGGCCAATACACTGCACCAAGAAACACGACTGAACTCATTCAACACTTAGATAGAATAACACTCAGCTGCATACTCAATCAATTATTAAAGTAACATCTGTTAAAAAATAATAGCTACATTTTAAACCACAATGAATTTAGATAAGTCAAGTGTAGTGTGATAAATCCAGTCATGTGAACATGCTGAATCCCACAGGAACATTATGACTGGCTCTCTGGCGCCATCCAGGGGCGAAAACCAACATTATTTTCTGCACTAGAGATCAGGAATGATGCTTCTCTACTAAATGGTCAAATTACAAAAGTGTTGCGCATTGTGACAAACTACCTGATCCTGTGTCACAGCTCACAACTCTCACCAACCTCTTCTCCAGCAGCAGGGAACTGTTTTCAACCAAAGAAAACGAAAACGAAAACGAACACTAAACATACAAAACACCAGCATTAAGCAGAACAGTTCTCTACAGCTGGGCGGTTATAGCCTGAGATGTAACGGCAGCCATATCTGAAATGAAAGCAGCAGGAATCTCATATACAGAAACTCCAAGAACAAAAATATCACAGCGCTGAACAACTGTAGGAAATGAAGTGTGATAATAAAACTTGAACGACTATGCGGCACCACAGATAAGAGACAAAAAGAGAAACCAGCCTCCATGTGATGCAATAAAAACTATTGGAAAACAAGTGCATGGACCAGACAGTTTCTACATTCTGCTACTTCTCATCCTTTTGATGTTTAAGAGCAAATATGCCAGTGTGGTTTGTTCTTTCCTTGATCATCTACTTGACCGGTCAAGCTCATTTCTTCCATCCGGGGAGAAACCTGGTGCCTCTGCTTTAGCCAGGCTTTGATGTGTCTGCATGGCTGCTGCTAATAAGTCAGTCCTCTCTGAAGAGTATTAGCTGGAAACTGAGCCCTCTGATCTTTCTCTTCTTTAATTTAGCCTTGTTTGTAGCCACAGGGCTTTGTCTGGAAGCAGGTAGGATTTAATAGGACGCCTTAAAACTGGTTTGACCCCAAGTGCTGGGTGACTGGTCTCTGCTGCATTTTGTAAACACTCAACCATCTTGGTCTCCACCTTAAACACCAGTCACTGAGTGTTTGAATATGGATGGTACAATATGGACTTTATGCTGTGGAAGTATCAAAATGCAAAAGCAAGACTGGGTCAAATCCGTCTATGACGCTGGACTGAGGATCCACTGACATCATTACATCTTAATTGCGTTCTGCCCAGTGTCAGCTGATTATTAAGGCCAATGCAGCTGACACGTCACATGTTTTGTTGTCTTTTTTAAGCCAAGTGTTGTACACTAAGTATGGCCAGTGTAGTAACTAAAGGTTTCTGAGGTTTTATCATGTTATCCTTTGTTTTCTTACTTATGTTTTAGTAGACAATGCTTAAAAATAATGTGTCATCTGATATAAAGATTTAGTAGCTAATGTAAGTGTTACTGTTTAGTTTTCCTTGAAAATTAGGTTTGTTGTGGTTGAAAGGAAACTTTTTGATGATGAAATTAAAGCAGAAGTAAGCGATCCGGTCGTTTTGGCTAATGCTGCGTTCCAGGCAGGCTTTTGAAACCGTAAATTACAGCTTCAAGTCACGACTTACGACTTTGTAGCGTTCCAGGCAACCCACTCGTGTTTTTCCAACCTGTTTTACCTGTGAAAGTCACTATAACGGCCACTCGTAACTTCCGACTTGTGAACTTCACAGGTCGGAAAAACACGAGTTACGAGTTGCCTTGAACGCACCATAACTTCTTGTCAGCCGATGGAGTTAGCAGCCCCCGCCCTCGTCATGGATCTATTGGTCCTTGTCCCTACGTCACCACATTCAGGCGCATCCCTTGGCTGCACACACAGCCCTTCATGCCGTTCTCTCTCCTCATTGGATAAAACTTGTAGGATACAAGAAAAGTTTTCTCCTCGGCTTACAGCAGAGCAGAGGGACTGACAGACCCGTGTTTCGGTCCAAACACTCTATGTAAGTGATTGCTGTCTGTCGGAAGATATAACTATTTAAGACTTATATAAACACAAAAATATCGCTTACTTCTGCTTTAATGTTATAATGACTTTTTCAGATGCAAAATAAACATGTTACAACACCTTTAACCTAGCAACATATCAGTTTTCACAATATCAAAAACCATTCAAAATTAGGACCCATAATCAAACCCAGCGATGTACCTGTAAATGATGATCGAGTCGCTTCCGTTTTACTTTAACACAGGAGCTCAACACTTACAGTTTTACAATCCCAACTCACTTTAACCAAAATTGAATCTGTCACTTTAAGAGATGAATGCTCTGTTTTTCAGGAAAAAAACCCAAAACCAGTGCGGCCACAGTCTGACCCGGTGAGGAAATGTCAGGAGATCATTGAAAAGGAATCTGCAGAGGTGGAGGAGACATGTCACTCTAAAACCACAGAGGTCACATCTCAGTTCAGAGCAAGGTGGTGCGTCAGTCGTCATCACAGTCTTTGTACAATTAGGGCTCATAGGGTTTACAGTTTGTCAAATGGGACAGTGGGAGTAAGTTATTGTGGCGTGGACATGACTAAATATTATTGAATTATAGGTCAAATCTAATTTATTTACTCGTTTACTTTGCATAACCAACGAGGCCACACTGGAAATAAAGTGGATCATCTACTTTCCTTTCCTACTTACCTTCATTTATTTAGAAGCTGTTGTGTCGATATTGACACTGTGCAGCTTTACAACCTGCAGGCCTCCTTCCCTTCCTCACACCATCAGATATTCACTTGCAAACAAACAGAAAGAAAAAAAAAAATCCACATTCCTGCTCATCTGGGGCACGGAAACACCCAGATTGTTTTCTATCATTTCTACCGGCATGTCCCCCATGACTCCAATTTGCTAATAGTTTACTTCATGTCTGAAATAAGGCTGGCTCCACACAAAGACGCCCATTGATGACACAGAGGAGCAGCAGCGCAAAACCTCAACGAGCAACGCGTCTAAATTCAAATACCAAGGATTTGTCCAAGGGAGAGAGCACATATCTGAACCACTGGGCCGTGGAGGTAGGAAAACATATACATATCGATGTATTTTATGATAAAATAACAAAACTGATTCTCAAGAGCGTTAGAACAAGAAACCAAGCATTTTTTCTTGCCTGTGACTTTTTATTTTGGTTTTAATAACATGAATGCATCGTCCTGCTGTTCACATGGTTACCCTGCTCATATTGATTTGATATTTTCACTCTTTATTCTTTCTGCAGGTAGCAGAGCAGAGGCCTGTCTCACTATGAAGTTATCTTTTGCACTGGTGTTTGTATTCATTCTCCCGCTCATCAGGGCTCAGGTACCGCACTGGGGACCGTGTCCTGAGCCGGGCGTTCAACCTGCATTCAACCTCAAACTGGTACAAACAATACATATACTAACTATACTGTTGTGTGGGGTTTTTTCATCCAGTAGGAAGTAGCCAGTAATAAATATGCTTGTTTAATAACTATTTCAGTGGTGGAGGATGTATTCAGATCCAGAGTAGATGTACAGTGCTGCTGGTACAGAATGGTTTTCAGAGTCTCCACTCACAGTGTTTTAAATTGTCTTCGACTTTGTGTGTGTTTTTACCTTCACAGTTTATGGGGAGATGGTTTGAAATCGCCAAGCTGCCGGCCCAGTTTGAGAAAGGTCGATGCATTGAAACCAATTTCACCATGAGGGCAGACAACTCCATTCGAGTGGTCAGCTCTGAAATACTGTGAGTCCTTTTCTGCAAGTTCTTTCTGCCAGATGTGGTGGGGTCAGGAGGTGATACTGTAACTTGCCATGGTGTCTATTTTCTTTTAACCTACTGTAATGTAACATAGAATTTGAATCTCACATCAAACAGAAAAGGAGAGCTGAAGAAAATCGAAGGGACCGGAGTCATAGAAGACATCAAGAATCCGGCCAAGCTGGGGATCAGTTATTCCTATGGTGAGTCAAAGTCAAACAAAGTCAAAATCTTTATTTGCCATTTGTGCATACACACATAGGAATTTTTGTACGGTTGTTCCGGGTCAGGTGGAGAAACAAAAGAGAACACACAAAGATATACCAGACACAATGAAAACACTTTAAAAAGGGTTAGGTCTATGAGATCTATGTCTATAAGTTAATAAATATAAGAATAAATAAGCGTAAAGTGCCAAGTGCTACTGAGGTGGGTGCGTGTTGTGTTGCCATGTGCCCGGGTTATTTTGTGTTTGCTAAAAGTCTGACTGTAGCCGGGTAGAAACTGTTGAAGAAGCGTGATCTGTGTGTGATGATGCTGTCTGGTCGTTTGTGTCTGAGATTGTACAGTATGTGCAGTGTTTGTGTTTAAGCAGGGAGTGAGCTGGATGTTGTGTGTCTTTAATGATCCTCTGTGCTCGCTTTTGACAGCGCAGTGTGTAGATGGAGTTCATGGATGGAAGTTCAGTTTAACATTGTTTTTTAGCTCTGAGAATAAGCGACTCTAGTTCAGGGAGTTACTTGGGGACTTTCTCAAGGAGGCTCTAGTCTATTGATCTGATCTAATTTTGTGCTTCTTAAATCTCACACCTTCACTGTATAGTCCTGCCCTACTCCCCTTACTGGATCATGTCCACTGACTATGTAAACACCGCCCTGGTCTACTCCTGCACGGACATCCTGAGGCTCTTCCACGTCGACTTTGCCTGGGTCCTGGCACGAACACGCACGCTGCCGGGGGCAACCATCGAGAAAGCAAAGGAGACCTTCGCCAACAACAACATCGACGTGACCAGGATGATCGCCAGCAGGCAGCAGGGCTGTGAGAAAACTCTGTGAGCAGCACTGGGAACGCAACACAAGATGGCACTGTTGGTGACGAGGAGGGAGAGAGTTTTCAGTCCTTTTTTAAGATAATATATTGATCTTTACAAGACAAAAATAACTGCATTTATATACTGTGCTTTATATGAAGTAATTTATGAAAGCATAATGAATACTATGTCATAATAATTGACCCACATCATCACTGATTGTTGATATTACAAGCTAAGAATAATCTTTTTTTGCAAAGTTTGTTCAGCAAAGCAGTTTGTTTTGTCATCAGAGAAAGTGTTGTTTCATATGCAGCGGCCTGAGAAGTTGTAAAGATAAAGAAAATTGAGTGAATCTGATGTTTATAGCCTACCACAAATTGGAAACATAACGTGTTTAATTTGAGTTAATAAAAGCAAATTAGACTTATCTCATGTGATTTTACTTGATTCCTGCAAGATCTCCACATTTCTTGAACACAATTTTGACAAAAAAAAGTCCTGCATATAAATGAGTATGGAATATCTACAAAAAGCTAGGATTGGAGTTGCAATGACCTTTTTTCCCCCTGAATAACCATTTTTAACACTTCTTTTTTAAAATAATTGGCTGCAGTTTTCAAATGTTCTTCTCTTCATGGAGTTAACTTGAAGATCATTCTCATGACTGAACGTGTGTTTTCACAAGGGATTTGAAATTTTTCAAAAAGCAGACCTCAAATTTCCAGCATTTGGCCTAAATTATTTCTTTATACAGTGTTCTAGGACAAATTGGCCTCAGTGTGCTTACAGCGGAGGTTCTAATATTTAGACATAAAACACTTGAGTATTGTTACATCTGCAAGTATCTTAAAAAGATGAATTTGAGAAAATATGTAAAAGTCGAGAAAATGGCCTCAAACCTCAGAGGGCATAAACACGTCTGTATTCAGTTTTAACCAGTGATGATGTTAGTGCAGGGCTACAAACAAAAATCTTGTTTAAGGCCACCAAAATCCTAGGGCCGGCCCTGTCTGACATTATGAGGTCAGTTTACACTTGTTGCATTATTGATCCAAGGAAGCAGCAGCGGAACCTTTGTCTCCTGACTTTGTTCGTTTGTTTCACGTCGGATTTATTTTCCAGGCGGACTGAGCTCTGCTGTGTGTCGCAGCTGATGGTGCCCCACTAGCTTATGTGGCTCGGAGAGCAGCTGGATGTTAAACATTTTGTCCTTACAAAAATAGAAAGCGATTTGTTCATTCATCTATGCCACTAAAGGACCAGTCCAACTCGACCGCCATGAAACCCGCAGTGGACGAGATGTTTCCTGAAGGCGCCGGACCGTACGTGGACCTGGACGAGGTCAGTCGGTTAGCTCCGTTAGCTCCGTTAGCTCATTCACGATGTAAACAACAAGGCAGCGGCACTAAAACAGCTGCGTGTCTGTCATTGCACATTTAACAGTCCGAAAGATTAACATTTCACAAGCCATTTATGTAATATGAACTTGATTATTACTAATAATATCTGATAATGTCACACATGCTAATGCTAATGTTGCTGCTCTCAGATAGCTAAGTTAGACAGTGCACTATAATCTTGCACGTAAGCCTTTAAAATAAACTGAATAACCGTTTGTAATATATCTATATCTATATCTATATCTATATCTATATCTATATCTATATCTTACCTATATCTAATGTTACATAAAATAGTAAACACACAAGGTGAGCACTTTATTGGCATCACCATAGTAACGCTGGGTGACGCTCCCCGTCGCTCTCGCGACAGTCTCAGGTCTTCTTGAGACATGCTGTCATCAAAATGTTGGAAAACTTGGTAAAACTTTATAATAAGTAGTAGTAGGCTACCTACAATTAAGCATTAGTTAAGCATTAATAAATACTGAATTCTTCTTTTATAACGCGTGAATACTCATTAGTATGTAGTTTATAAATACAGTTAGTGCTTATCAATGATGAGTAACTGTGTTTATAAACTACATACTAATGAGTATTCATGAATTCAGTATTTAATGCTTAACTAATGCTTAATAGTGTGTATTTATTATAAACTGTTAACGAAAACTTTACTTTCTGCTCTGCATGTGGATGAAGGTAGTGTAAACATCTTATGCACATTTAGCTAATCTCCATAAAAAGCATTCCTCTAAATGCATATTCATGTTGGAAGATGGTAAATAATAGTGGCCATGAATGGGTGCTCATATAGTCAGCAACAACACCCAGACAGGCTGTGGCATTTAGATCATGATTGATTGGTATTGAGTGTGCCAAGAAAACATTTCCACCATCAGCAGCCTTGGATGTTGATACAAAATCAAGTTGGCTTAATGGATTCATTTGTGAAATATTAAAAAGCTTATATGAAAATAGCACGATGCTGATGATGATTGTAAAATATTGTGACATAACTTGCAGCTACCAACTTCTGAGCTCAGTATGAGCATGAAACATTTATCAGTATCTTGTTAATCTAATTCATTTCACAAAATAGATGCCTGAAGTGTTTTTTTTTTAAAGAAAACCTTTGATAAAAAGTTGACATTGGGATTTATGAGCCGTCTGCTAGTCACGGTGAAAACAGGCAGCTGCAGGGGTATAAATAAAAGATCATAATTTCTAGATCTCTTATGCTCGACCTCAGTTTTATGTGTGATAGCAGTAGAGTAACTTATGTAATCATGGTTTTATATAACAGGCACTTATTCTGGCCGCAGTAAGCTGCTGTCTGACCTTCACTTCCCTGGGTTAGATTGGTAACTTCCTCTGAGCTGCATGTTTGTTTTCCTGCAGGCTGGGGGAAGCACAGGACTGCTGATGGATCTGGCCGCCAATGAGAAGGCAGTTCATTCAGACTTCTTCAATGGTAAAGACTTTTTCACAAACTTGCAGCTTGACACACATGACAAATTGGGATTCTCAAAAAATGACTTAATTGCTTTGAACCAATAGGTCAGTATCAAGTCAGTGTTATCTGCCTAATATTGCTCATTTTGCATTTTCCACCAGCTTTACACATGTCTATGTTTTAAAGGATAATATACCCATTTTTGACCACACAGTTCATTTCAATTATCTTCATAAATCGACGTCAGCATATGATTGATTATACTGATGAAGATTTCAACAAAATGGAAAAACAGACTTTTCTAAAAATCTTAATATTGAATGTTTACTACTAATAGCAGTGATTCATGGGCAAACATTTTAGGTTTTTTCTTAATGACAAATTTTAATCCCATTTTTGCAAACCGTGTCAGCATCATCTGTCTAAATCCAGGATTTCAGCCACACTGTACTGTATGTACATGAGCGAATGTCCTTGAAAATGTGTCAGTGTACCTCTCCAGTCCGGCAGGAGGAGTTTGGGACTGGCTTCGCTACAGCTGGCGTTACGTTAACTTGCTGGTGTCAAGAGCTTCTCCACTCTGCTCCTCTAGTTTAATAGAGTAAAACCTACATACCAGGGCTGTTTCACACACTGAGCTCCTGCACTCTGGGCTCTGTGCTTCAGTACAGTTAGTGGTGGAAATAAAAAATGCATCATGCCACATTAAAGTGCCAAGTCTGAACTTTAATTTAAGTAGGTTTACATAAATATAGAAGTAACTGTGTGTGTGTGAGAGATAGGGCGATATAGCCCTTTAAATACACAGTGTCCAAATCTACTGAGGCCAAATACTTTGGGCACCGTGAGTCAAAGACCACAGACATTATTTAGTTTCTTACTTGTTCATTGTGCCAGTGTTGGATTTTGGCAAAAGTACAAATTCTTAATTAAAATATCAGAGAATAAACATCCAGAAGTTGTTTCTCTAACTTTAATTTTTAATGTCTGTGCAGCTGAGAGCTGCTGCCAGAGGCATTTTCTTTTTGCACAACCCATCCATCCATCTAATTCGTTTCCCGATATCTCAGGTTACGTTTCCTTGACCTCACAAACATGTTTTTGGTGTTAAATCACAAATACATATGCTGATTTTTTATGCTCAACAAGGTGATAAACTGATGATGCAAATATATTTTACATTTATTTAATCGTAATGCTCTGCTTAAACACATCTGACCATTATTCAGTGCTGTAACCAGCAGAACAAGAAAAAAAAAGGTACGACCATGTTTCCTGCAACAGGCCGACAACTGCGAGGCCGTAACTCTAGTTTTCAAAAGGGTTGATCCATTCTTACATCCTGAGCTGTTACAGTGCTCTAAAAGCATTTCACAAATACGAGTATCAGTGCAGGTTATTTTTGTCCGTCAGGTAATTTAAAGTGAACTTCAGCGAGCTGTCATCTTCAAATAGGAGGTTGTCAGTCGGTGCAGATTGAATCTATTAGCACATGATGTTCTCTCACCCCTGGGCGTCGGTGCACTGCTGCTTCCACAGCAGGGACCTCCTTTACTGCCCCCCAAAACATTCCTAGTGCCCCACACCCCCCTTGTTTTTGTTTTTTTTGTTTTTTTACAAACTGTGGTTTATAATGTAGTGTGATCTCTGTCCTGAGGCGTTGCTACATCAAACAGCCACAGAAACTTCTTGCCATGTGCGACACAAATTCCACGCAGACTTCTCAGCAGGAGCTCTGGATGGATGTGAGGCTCATTTAGGGTGGCAGCCTTTATCCTCCTCCTCCTCCTCCTCCTCCTCCTCCTCCTGATGGAGATGTGTACCACTTAATGGTCTCATTGAAGGCTCATTGAAAGCAGCTTCCAATCCCCTGGCCTACATTTGTAAATGGATTTTAAACGTTCATTCATTTAAACAATCGGTGTCACACTCATTTAATTTCTTTACGAGGCCACAGAAGTAAAACTGCCGTGACAGTTTTTTGTAATGCGTGTTATTCTACGCTGCTGAGAGGTATTCAGGTTACAGCAGCTCCCAGGAAAATGATTGTTTTTAGCTCTAAATATATAAATGGCCTTTGCCTCCTGGAGTAATATGAAACTGTGGTATCGCTAAGGTGAAGAATAAATCGTGCACTGAGCCTTTTTAGAAACGCTCTGTAGTATAGGCTCTAATTCTTTTGTTAAGTTGGTGATACAATTTTATCAATGACACTATATATAATTTATCTTGTGGTATTGATTCATATTCATATTCATAGCAGCTCTTTTACTTGAACCTTTGCCTTAAAGGGACAACGAGGAGTTTCTAATCGGTTATAAAAAAGTAAATGTAGTGTGAAAACGCTTCGCTTTTCCAAAACTCCTCGTTGTCCCTTTAAACTTTCAACAACTGCCCTGAAATGTGAGAGTCTGAGAAGAAAAACATTGTCCCAGCAGTTACAACATGACACAATGAGTTGTGTTCACCCGACGGCACCTGTCTTTCATTGTATGAAGTGTGTTTTTTGTTTGTGTGTGAAAAGGCTTTCATTAGGCCCATCATGTTGTGTTTCCATCATGCACTGTTTTTGCGCCGCGTCCGTCGCCGATTTTCTGTGTTTTGTATGTTTGATGACACGTTTGAAAACAGCTCTTTGTGCACAAATAGGACGAACAGACAACATATATTCACAGCAAATTGCTGTGGGGAGGCTCAGGCTGCACACAATGTGCTGCTCACCATGTAAGCTGAGAACAGACTGTTCGATAGCGAGTGAGTAAACTTCATTTATATTAAACAACAGCTTGTGTACAGGAAAGTGTGGGCCACACACACACACACACACATGGGCATTTTGGGCTCTGCCTTCCTCCTCGCGTGCGTGTTTACCATGTGTCTGTGGTTATATTATATTGCACTTAATGTAAATGTGAGATCAGCAGATTCTTGCTCGCAGCTGGTAAAAGATCTGTAGAGATTTGATATAAAGGAGCCGGCTGCTTATGTTGTCTGAACCAGGTTCTTAGATTTTTCATTGGAGCTGTAGCAGCGAATAGATTGAGACAAAACAAAACAGCGTATTTGATAATTAATTAATGTTTATGAGTCATTTTTCAAGAAAAAATACGTACAAAAACTAAACACATTTGGCTTTAGAAACATCACATTAGGCTTCAGGGATTTATGATGTGTGTTTTCAGAAGTTTATATTTTCAGAAGCGATTCATTCTTCTTGCAATTATTTTTCTGAGTAATTCATTGTTGTTCCTAGTGTTGCTACTGTGAAAAATGTCCATCATGATTTTCCACAGCCCAACCTAATGTATTCAGATGACTCAGTCCAAAACTCAAAAAATACTGGGTTTACTTAGGTACATGTTGAAGAAAATGCACCAAATTCCCACTTTTAATGAATCTGCAACCGGTGATTAAACATTAGCGAACATACAGCACAATCCATCACACTACAGGTCAAGACAAAAAAACAAAGACTGAATAAATGAATGCGTATGAGTGTAAAAGAGAGTTTACCTGCAGCAGAGGATGTGGCACACATTATCGTGCATGTTCATACAGTTCTCCCGCTAACCTCCGACCTCACAAACTGTCAGACCCACAGGAAGGCCGCGCTGCAGACCCCTCACCAAGTGCATTCCCAGATCCTTTTACTTTTATCACCCTGCACCCCCTCGACCCACCAACACTTTATGAGAAAATGCCTGGCTCGCAGAAACGTTTGAAAGCGTATGTGCAGCTGTTATGTAAGTTTGGCCGTTATAATCGTGTTTTTGTTTTCCTTCCTCCTCCAGATTTTGAAGATCTGTTCGATGACGAGGACATCCAGTGAGACGGACGGACATGTCAGCGCGTCCTCGCCGGGATGATGGATGATATTCACACAACTCCTCGCCACATTTTTTTTGTGGAAAGCAAACCAGCCATTTACTGTCTAATGACATACAATTTCCTTTCATAGTTGTCCTAGTTTCAGGCTTTTTTAAAACATCCTTAAAAAGTCGTCCCCGGCTCCAGATGTTGTGAAATTCTTAAGATCCCAGGGATTCCTTCATATATGGTATGTTAAAATTATGAGCTTGTATCGTGCTCATGTCTTTGACTGCTTCTAAACTGGATTGCAGGTTTCAGAGAGCTGGAGAACACCTGTTAGGAGCGTAATTATACATACGACGGGCAGAGGCTCCATGTGCTGTCGCCCCTAAACATGCTGCAGATGGTATATGATAAATGATGGCCTGCTTAAATTATTTGTATGACGGTGTGTCGCACAGTCGCTCATGCTCAGTTTTGGTTTTTATACCAGTGTTACATCATGAATTTGTACATATGTGTACAGCAGTTACGCAACCACGCTCAAATTTTTGTGATGAACGTCTATGTGTGACTGGTTGAAACTCAATAAATACCACTTTTATATATATGAAGCATTAAGTGCATGTGGATTTTGTCACATCTTGGTAATATCGATTTAAACTCAAAGATGCTTTTACAGTGAAAAGAGTATGATTTGGAAAATAGAAATCACCCTGATGGTTTCATTCTTATATTTTTATTGTTATTAAATTGAATGCTTTGAAAACAAACTGCACAAACTGAAGTTGGGGTTAAAGAGCGGATATTATCTGTCAACTATTTATACCACACTAATTAAGTGACAAAATGAGTCATGAAAGAGTTTTTAATCCAATGCATCACATTTCTTTGCACTGACACATTATGATCATATCTCATGATCTTCATCAGCAAATGTAATTTTTCTCAGCGCTTGGCTATGAAATCAAAATTATCTTTTTCCTAGGAAGTTAAAAAATATGTGAACTTTGAATATTTTGCGATATCTGAGCAGACACCATCACACATGCGGGGCTGAAATAATAAACTAACCTGAAACTAATTTGAGGAGTCACTTGAAAACAACTTATGTTTTAACAAACTGTTAAGTGTCGATTCTTACTTTTTTTATCGTATAGAGAAAAACCAATAAACAGATAAATGGAGATAATGATCGGGAAATTAGCTTGCGTGTTGTGCTAAAAATGAACTTTTAACCTCCATGTACTTCCACCCACACAAGTCATTTCATCATATGGAAAAAAAAAGTCAAACTGTGATATTTATCTATCCATACTGCACAGCCCTTTGCTGAGATGATGAAAAGATTAATTATAAGACTATTAAACTGTTCCATTACAATCTTTACACTGCAGGATATCTCACAGTTTATTTCAGGAATATAAAGCACAGACTGTGAAAACTAATCTCAAGGAAACTGGAGCATCAGGAGGCACTGAGTGTGATAAACTGCAGCTAAAACACAACGTAAGATGTGGGAATTTTCAGAGCATCATACACTTACCTCACATATGAGGAAGCCAGATGAGTTTTAGCAAGAAAATGTTGTTGGCATCTGCAACCATCAGCTGAGCTAAACAGCACAAATAGTGCAGTGTGTCTGCAGATTACATCACCACTTTATGAAAAGACTGCTTTAAAATGTTGTCTATACAACATGTGTGTGAGAGAGTGAGATGTGTTTCACTTTTTCTTTGCATCCTCTGTCTGTCTGTTATTTAGATCTGATCAAATCTCAACTCTTAGGCATTTACTGTGTAATGAGAGACTCTGCACCAATGGGAGAGCTGATCTGAGGCCGGGGGGTCAATAATATTTACAGTCTGAGCAAGAGGATATTGAAGTTTTATTACTATTCAGCACAAGTTGTGGACTGATAAGCTTGTGAAGAGCACAAAATGCTAACTGCAAGTTTTTAAAAGCTTTCTGTATACGGATTCAGCAAAACAGAGAACCGTACTGTCAGCACAGCCACGTCCAGCAGTGAAGACAAAAGTATTAATTATACTTAAAAAAAAAACAAAAAAACAGAAAAACACAGAAAACAAAAACCTTTTGATTGGGCATTAACCAGCAGTGCACACCAAATCCTGTCTGACTGGCGTTCACAACATGAAGCATAAACTCAAGGATCAGGGCCAATTAACAGAGGTGTTGGTTAATAGCAGGAAATAATCAACTTTATTAGACTATAACTATATATAACTTCTGAATCTGGAAAGGAACAGAGATGAATTCTGGCTGTGCAGGACGTTGTGGATATTAGACACGAACAGACTGTTATTTGTATTTCATCATCAAGACTGAGAGTCTGCAGTCACACAGCAGTGCTGCCGGCTAAATGCTAACTTGGTATGATAATGTCAACATGCTGATGTTTAGCACAATTATTAGACGCCTATCTGTTACAGTGTTCATCGTGTTTTTGTACTGTGTTTGCACTAAGGCAATTTATTTATTTGTAACAAGTAACTAAAACACCCAAGGATGATGGGAATGAGATTAGTTTTGCATATAAACCAAAGTGAACCAAAGACAAATCGTGATCTGATGATGACGGCACTTAAAAGTGGATCATTGTAGTGGGTGTAGTTGATCATCTGAGGACCATGACCATGACAATCTGTGTAGAAGGTCACAGGAATTCATCCAGTGGTGTTTCTCTCTGGATCACAGATGTTGAACCTACTGCCGGTGCCATAGGAAACATCTAATGCAAAGGGTTAATCATGTTGGGCCCATTACAACACTATGCATGGACACACAATATGAGTGAAGGAGCCCCAACAAAAGCATCCACTTGGTTATTCTTCTCTGTAGAAACTGACTGCAACATTTGCATAAACAATTCACCAAATGTCTGAGATTTTGATTCTATGCACATAAACTTTATTGGACGTCAGCACCGATAACACATTTGAAATTATACGTAACCCACTCAGTGTCACAACATTCATTAGTTTGACTTTTTTTTTTCTCTTCTCTTTTGCATTTGAAGCTCTCAGATATTAAATTCAGAAGTTGTTTGTTTGTAAGTTCAATTAAACTTTTCCTCTTTCTCTTACCCGGCAACACAACACTTTTTAATTATTGATAATCACAGAAGTGATTTACTGTTGAATTATTTGTGTGTGACTTGCAACTTGAACCACAACTAAAGAGTTTACATAAAACCATTTGACAGCCATCATCATTTAACAAGGGTCTGTGTTTTTAATGAGCTTTTCTTTTTCACAAAGTAGTTCAAGGCGCCTAATGAGGTTTCCTTACCCCAAATCTTCTCTTATGTTGTCGTGAATTATTCCATGAAGGAGACCGACGTCTCTCCTGATGCCTGTTCTGCTTCAAACTGTAGGAGAGGAGGAGAGGTTTTTTTTTTCCTCTTTATGTGACGGCATCGGTTCTTCTTAAATGAGTAAACTGCAGGGATCAGAGCCCTGGCTGAGTCATCATCATTCATAAGGTGAGGGAGTATCAGGAACTGAGCAGCAGAAGATCCTCAAGGCCGAATAACTAAGTTTAGTTTTTAGTTTTTAATTTAATATAGAAAATATTGACATTTACAACCAAAGCTCTGCCATTTTAATTAAGGGATTCCCAGCCATGATGCTATTAGCCCAGAGGTGCTTCTGCAGACACCTGGAGGTATGTGGAGAAATGTGAAAGATAGATACATACGTTGATTGATTAGGCTGTAAAAACACAGGTTGGAGAGTGTTAAAGGGATAGTTCAACATTTTGGCAAATTGGCCCATCGCCATAATCCCTATAGTTTTAGCAGTAGGTTTGTTACCTTTAATTGTCGGTGCAAGCTATTTTTAGAACGGCGGAGCTGCTCAGAGCTACACTAGGTAGGCTCATGGGATTTCTTGGTTTCCTTCATCAAACTCATCAAATACACAATCCAACAACTCCAAAACGCTCTGGTGGACAAGTTGTGACCTGCACATTCACCACGCTATGAGATAATAACAGAACATTACGAGACAGAGTTGTTTTAGAGGTAAATTCATGTAAAACCACTGATGCGCGTTCCTGTTGGGGGCAGTTTTTCGGCAAGCAGTCTCTGCATTTGCCTAGAAAACAACTATGTCTCATAACGTTCAGTTATTATCTCATAGCGTGGTGAATGTGCAGGTCACAACTTGTCCACCAGAGCGTTTTGGAGTTGTTGGATTGTGTATTTGATGAGTTTGATGAGGGGAACCAAGATATCCCATTAGCCTCCGTAGCGTAGCTCTGAGCAGCTCACGGCTCTGCTCCACCGTTCTAAAAATAGCTTGCATCGACAATTAAAGGTAATAAACCTACTCCTAAAACTACAGGGATTATGGCAATGGGCCAATTTGCCAAAATGTTGAAGTATCCCTTTAATGAGCTGACAAGTCCAAGTCCAAACAAACAGCAATGGATAATCAGATAATATAGGTAATATATCCAGTTTTTGCCACTAGCTACACAAAACCAAACATCACAAAAAACAAACCAAACACTGCCTACTGTTCTATTCTAAACAATACACAATCTAAATAACCACACACACGTACTGTATATACAAACAGTCGGCCTCTGTCTCTTGTTTCCATAGCTCCTATACACATGTTGTGTATATTCCACTGACGCAGGCTGTAGGCTGTGCAGGCGACGTGGCACAATCCAAGCACCAGGACCAAACAAACAGCGCTGTTGGCATGCTGGTCCTAATGGCTCTGGCTTCTACAGCAACAGCAGCAGCAGTTTGCTTCATTAGTGACCTGCTGTACGAGGCCTCGTTCCTCTAACGACTCCAGCTCCAGCCTCCATGTTGCTGAATAAAAACATACACATGTGTGAAGAAGACGCATCTTTGAAACTCTCTGTTGGTCTGTGCAGAGTAACTTACAGAATCATAATCAGTAGATAGATAGATAGATAGATAGATAGATAGATAGATAGATAGATAGATAGATAGATAGATAGATAGATAGATAGATAGATAGATAGATAGATAGATAGATAGATAGATAGATAGATAGATAGATGGTGCTACTGCTGCTTGTATAGTGTTGCATCAGTGAAATGAAGCGTGGTATCCTGAGCAACATATTTGTCAATATACTGATGCAACACAATTATTATTTCAGGAGTAGTTTTTATTCTCTGCAGCCAGTTTTCCTCTCATGGAGATGGACAAAAGAAAGATTATTTATTTTATTTATCTACAGTTGTACAGAAAGTCTTTGTTATTTACTTCTACTTATTTGTCACTGGGTTGTTTTAACGCACATCGTCTCTTTTGTATCATCAGGGAAGTACCAGGACTATTTCTTGTTCCACTGTTTCCACTGTTTAATCAGCACCACCTCTGTGATCGCTGCAGGCACTTACATCTGCGCTCCTGTAACATAGACCTGCAGCTGTGTGGATTTAATAGCTTACAGTTTTTTTTCAGTCCACTCCCACTGTGCTATTTATGTAAATTTCAAATCTGAAAAATCAACTAAATACAATGTCACCTCGTATGATGATGACCCCAAATTCCAAACCTGTGAGGAAAGAGAGCCGGCCGCTAAATGGCACCTTGTTAATGTTTCTCCACTGGGAGCAGTCGTTGCTGCTCGCCTCTTCTAATTACAGGACCCCCATTGGCTGGATGGATGTCGGCACAGGAGCCAATCCCGGAGCGCCTAACAGCACGCCGGAGCCCTACGACATGCCTTTTTGTTTTTAATGATCAAGTGAGCTCCTTAAAAATGTTTCCCTGGCCGTCTGTCCCATACAGGGGAACCGAGAGGTAGAGGGTTCACACAGCTTTGACCACTGTGCAGCAAGGCCCCCCACCCCCCCGTCAAGAGAGGTGATCTCAGGAGGCCGCAGCTTCAGCACCTTTGCAGGTAAGGACAGATGTTTCACTTCACGCCTGAGACTTCCATCTTCCACTGGGAGAAAAAAGTGAGAAAGAAAGTCCTCGGCTTCTTTGAGCCTGAGTGAAACTATAGGAGACAATCTCTCTTTGTGAGCACAGCAGCTGTAACTCCTCATCCACCCATGCAGTAATAGAAAAGTACATCTAAAGCCTCTGCCTGTTTGATTGTTCAGTACAGTCTTTTTCTTTTTTGATATTCTGATATTCTGAATTGAAGAGTCTTGTTTTTCTCACTAATCCCTGAAAAGCTCCATTACAGCATGTCCCCAATCCTCACTATTGTCTTGGGATCAACTAGTTAAATAAAAAGCTGTGTCTTTGTTCACCGTGCATTGTCCTCTCATGGATTCTTATATCCAACAGTTTGCTGGAAAAAAAAACTAAACAAAAACCCCAAAAAGACGCAGGGATCAATCGTCGAGTCGCCGCATTGTAAAGTCACCGCCAGAAATGTATCTTGCAAATGCAGCTCTGTTCCAACATTAGCACTGAATATTGTTTCTGTCTTTTCCCTCAGGAAGCACATAAGACTGAAAATGGCACGAGTTGGACGACCATCGCTTTCCCTGATCCACACAGGGCTCCTGTTAGCGATTGTTTTATTACCAGGTGAGACTTTAATTGCAAAGTTTGACCAATTTAAAGTTGGTCTTTGTCACATTCATATACTAAGTTGCAGACAGGTGGGAAGGAAACAATTAAACTGCATGTACTTTACATCACTGCTTTCAACTCCAGGTTATATTGAGAACATGTGATCTGTTTCTAAAGCATGTCTTCTACAGGTTCAATCAGTTTACAGCGTAATGTAGTTAAACAATCTCCATTTTGACCAAGTTCAACTGTGAAATGGCACTTTAACATTAACAAATTAGTGGTAAAATATAAAAATATACAGTTAATTAAACATAATAACAATATCACAATCACATGGGCTGTTTGTCAACATGACAAATACTTTAACTTTTGAAACTATAGGTGCATTTAGCCAATAATTCATCTGTAATTTTAGTATTTAGTATTTCTGCTCCCCCTGTTCTTTTGGTCAAAGCTTTTTATAAGAGATGGAGACGTATAAGAGGAATTAGGAGTAATGACCTTTGTAGCCTATTTCTAAAGTCCTTGTTACAGCCCAGGGCACTGGCACATTAATCTGTGGCACAGAGGTGTAAAGACACCATTACTTATCTCCTTAACTGTAAAGTTGCATGTCCTGCTAAGAGCAAGATATTCTTCCCATAAAACAAATAACAAAAAAAAAAAGACATTCATCTTTGCCCCTTTGGGAGATTTTCCATATTAATAAAGCTGGAAGTTCCTGCCATAATCAGCTGACTCGGCTGTTTTCTCAGAGTCATAAACTTCTGAAGGAAACCCCCGCTGGAGCAAAAGTTGTGGAAACAGGGATGCACACAGACATGTCCCCTCCTTCCCATCTTCTGCTTTAACTGTGTATTGGTAATTGGTTTCTGTGAGGGCCCACGCTTTGTAGTTTTTACAGGATAGCATTAAGGAGGCCCCCATAAGTTGTATAAACTACCCCCCCCCCCCCTGCTCTGGCTTTCAAAGCCTAACTAAACATGTATGGGTCTGGGTTGGGGGTGTGGAGCGTTTAATCTGCAGGACGCAGCCTGCTCTGGGGCGCCACAGCCCCAGCACCTGCCGTGTTTCACCCAGGGGCTTATTAGCAGATCAGCGTTTTCCCCGATGTTAAGGGGGAAAGCTCAACATCTGGTCCCAGTCAACTAATATCCCCACTGCTGCTAATGTGGCTGCTGCTGCTGTTTTACAGAGTTTCTGGGGGCGGTTCCAGTGGAGCAGCGCAAGGAGGAGGAAGGTAAGGACCAGTGACGTGGCATGTGGGCTGCAGTGGCCTTTTAGTCATTCAAATCACAGACATTTAAAAGAAGATACCTGTGTCATCCAACTCCAGATGCAACATCAATGCTTATGGCTCGTATCACAGAAACACGCCCACACTGTCTAGTGAAAAACAGAGATTATTTGTTGATAGAAAGGTTTAATGGTTATACATATATCCTGTAGTCCAGGTTTAGTGGTGCTGAGATTTCCTGCTTTTATGTGACTTATATGATACCAAACTAAGAAAAACAAGCACATATTTAGCATTTTTACTATTTTTTCAACAGGCTACTGATTTTTAAATTAACAAACAATTAAACTGAACAACCAGTTACTGCTGCTCATCTTCTCACATCACTTAGTTACATTTTATTGTTAGGTGACCTCCAATGTAATAGTGGTGTAATAGTTATTACAATTCATAATTAATAATTAGGCTATTATGGTTTAAGTAACATATTGAAAAACCCTGCAGGGTGAATGGATGGTTTAAAAACAAAAAGAAACGATCATTTATCATCACCACAGAGAGGTTTGCCCTACTGCTGGACACAGGGACAAACAACTTAAATAGTTGTTTAAGTTGGTCTGGACTTGCCAAAGAAACTCTGAGAGTCTCTGTTTTTTGTTGTTTGTATCTCAAAGGCGAGTCAGTTTGTCCATAGATAGTGATGTTGTTGTTGTATTGAGCTGCCTCATATGAATTCTAAGTGGGGAGATAAAATAACAGCAGCAACAAACATTGTGATGTCGTCCACCTACTAAACTCAAACACCAAAGAACGTCTTGTGTATCTTATTCCACAAACAAAACTCATCAAAAGTAGGAAGCCTTTTTAAATACACAAACAAACAAAACACAGTTTGCTTTTGATGATAAGACTGATTTCACATGTGTGGCTGAAAGGTAAATATAGAGATAGAGGAGTTAAACACAAGAGCAGAAATAGAGCATATGACAGGCAGCATACACTTACTTTTATCAAATGTAAATGTAAATTACAGAGTCTTAGAGTTGCTGGTATGTGGACTTTTACCTCTGAACAGAACACGGCTAGCCGTCTCGGGAGCGTGCCTATGTTCCCACAGCCCTATGTTCCCACAGCCCTATGTTCCCACAGCCCTATGTTCCCTCATTTCTAAGGTTTTTCTTTTTCTTTCCAAAATTAGGCCCTATGTTCCCACATTTCCTTTATGGCCAATTTGCATCAGATTTGATCCCCATTTCTCCCAATTTGGTAGTCAGTCACACCCAACCTATTATCCAGTAGCAGTTGACTACAGATGTAATGTAGCTTTTAGCTAAATCTGGGAACATAGGGCTGACCCCTTCCAACACCGCTACTCCAACATAGGGTTGAGTGACGAACCCTTATACCGAAATTAAACTCATCTCCATGAGTTAGTGCAATTTAGACAACAAACTTCTACAGTAGTACAAATAGTGTTAGTAGTAGTAAACAAAGCATTAGAAAGTGTGTAGGTCATGGTGCAAAGGACCCTAGTTTGAAATTACTCTGAATCATCCCTTTAAAATAAAAATGACTTGACTTAGTTTCATTTTGAATAAGAAAAATCTTAGAAATGAGGCAACATAAACCTGAGGGAACATAGGGCTGTGGGAACATAGGGCTGACCCCATGTTTTTTCAGTCTTTATGCTAAGCTACGCTAACTCTCTGCTGGCTCCAACTGCATATTCATCTCACATAATGAAAGTGGTGTCAATAAGACAGAAAGTCAATCACACTCTCTTGTCCATGCTCATAAACAGTCAATTAAAAATAACTATGAGCACTGAGAGAGCTCTTCTTCACTCACACAGCACAGTTTATTAACCTCACCTCTCTCCCTCTCCTGTCCAGTGTCAGGCGACGTGAAGGCCGAGGCCATGGCCAACCTGAAGACACTTGTCCGTAACAGAAGGAACGTCCCCATGTTGGCTCTGCCCCAGCTCAAACGTGTGCCAGATTTCTGGGGATGGTACAAACACTTCATGGACACCCACAACCAGGAGGGAGTGAGTGGGATTTGTTTCATATTAATTATTCAGATTCTCCTCGGTCAGGATTATGAAACAGTTTCCTTCTCCTAAAAAGTGACGCAACTATTTGCGTCATTAGTTTGAAGAAGGACAGATTCAAACTGCTGCTTTTTGAGAGAGAGAGATTTAAGGAATTACTTATTTTTCATAAGAATAATGCTTCACTGCTCAGGCTATAGTTATATAAACATATTAATATTCCATTATCCTCTTAAAATGCGACAATACTTTTTAATGCAGCTCATGCTCCGGCATGTATTCGCAGCACCAGCGAGACCTCTGTGGTTTATGAGTCAGGCTGCATGGTTTGAGTAACAAGACACTAGCGAGCTGAAAAAGTGCACGCATTCCTCCACAGAGGATTTGCCTGAAAGTTTTCATCCATCAAAAGCTTCATTTGAATTCCTTTAGTTTCAGATTCATTCTCTATTTTATTCTCTGTGGCATGTGAGTCGTTCTAGATCAGAGAGGATTTATTCATTTTGTCTCTCCCTTTCATCACGCTCTTCAGATTGAGGATCTGGATCGTCTGTACATGGCCTATCTGCAGAACAAGCACCGGTCAGAGGAGGGGCCCACGTTCAACCACTACCTCAAGCACCTCAGTGAAATCTACAAGACATGCGCCGACTCCGACGACCCCGAGTGCATCTCAGAGATCACCAGCAAGCCCACCGCCGCCCTCATGATGCCCGCCCCCATTAAGTCTGCTCCGGTCAGGCTGTGCAACCCCTACCTCGACCCCTACTGCCTCTTCCCGCTCCTCCACAAGGCCGCGGAGCCCGAGCCCGCTCCCGCCAAGGTCCCGGCCCCCATCCTCACCCCGATGCTGCCCATGCCCCTGAAAGGCCCCACCGGCTTCTACTACTACGCCCCCGTGCTGGAGCCCTTCCTGAGCGCCGAGCAGAAGACCGAGCTGCTGAGGATCTGCAACGCCGAAGACGTGGAGTGTCTGCAGTACCACCTGAGAGCGGCCTACGGTTACCGCCCGGCCCCCGGCCCCGCCCCGTCTTATTCTGCCCTCAAATGCGACCCCAAGGACCCCTACTGCCACCCCCTCCTGGTGCAGAAGGCCCCGACCGGCTTCTACCACCTGCTCTACCCCAGCTGCGACCCGGCCGTCGATCCTCTGTGCGTGGGCAACGTCGCCGCTCCCCTCACCGCCGAGGAGCCCCCCAAGGAGCAGCACTGCAACCCCCTGTTCGACGCCGACTGCAACCCGCTGACCGCCACCAAGCTGTCCGGCCTCACCAAGCCCGTCCTGGAGTTCCCCGCCAGCGACCAGCCCGCAGCTCCGGCCGCTCCTCTGTCCTGCGACCCTCGCTCCGACCCGTTCTGCATCCTGAAGGCCGCCGCCGCCCTGCGCAAGCCCCCCCCCAAGATCCCCGAGCACCAGGTCTGAATTTGAAGTCCGTCTACTAGGATTAACTAGTTCACTGTTTGACTAACTTAGTGTAATCGTACTTGTTGAGTGGTTCTGTTAATTGTCTCCTCCTTTTCATTTCATTTATTAAATAATGTAGTGAAGTGAAGTGTAATCAGTGTTTCCATGATGCTTTCACTTGCTGTCTTCAGTCTGCTTTTCATCTGTTTTGAACCAAAGACAAAAATCAATCAATCAATTGATCAATCAACCAGGTCCGCTACAAGCTCGGTGTCCTCGGCAAAACCAAGGACGGCCACGACTGCTATGTGCACTATGACAAAGACTGCACCCCAGTGAAGCCTGGCGCCAAGGCCAAGGCCGACCTCAAGGCACCGGCCAAGCCCGCCTGCCATCCATACGACCCCGACTGCGGCAAATCGGTTTCACCGTCCGGCGCAGAGCCCCCGAAGGACGGCATAATCCTGCCCGACCCCGACTGTGACCCAGAGATCGACTTCAACTGCCGCCTGCGTCGCGCTGAACCTGCTGCTGCTGCTGCTGCAGATGAGCCCGCCGCTGATGAGCCGGCCAAGGTGGCAGCCCCACGCTTTGAAGACTTCCTCAAGAGCGTCATGAGCCAGCATCATTAAAATCTAACAGTAACATAACAACAGAACAAAAAGCTTCTGCTAGACAATAAGAGAAAATGGGACTAACACAGCAATCTCCATGTTTTCTGGACTTAATGGACCAAAACCTTCCACAATTCATCAGTTCATCACAAAATCATGACATCGATCGGAACATATCGAAGCTCTTACACAATTAATCTGTTTTTTTCTCACACAATTTGAAAGTTTCCTATTTTTGGTCAATTTTTATAATAAAGGGGGAACAATTATAGAGGGCCAAGCAACTTAGAACATGTGGTTTAAATCCTTTGTGTATGTATGTTTGTAGAAAAGTGTGGTATGTATAGATGTGTGATAGCGCAGGTGTAGTTTATGTAGATTATGTATCAGCGGGTAAGATTTCCTCTCTGTTGTACATTCTCTGTTTCAATTTGAGTTATCCTGAGTGTATTTAATGTTGTTTTCCACAGTTTTCTGTAACTCTAAACCTCATAGCGCTTCATCTGTTTAGTTTTATGAAGTTTTAAATAAAAAGGATTTTAAAAAAAACAACCCAAAACTCATGAATTATCCGGTTTAACAATCCACACACTGAGACACATCTGTTCTTAAGGTAGAAAATGTATAAAACCAAGTGTTAATAGCAGCAGAGCTCCAATTTACTACCCTGAAGTAAACAACAAACATTTTTGGACGTTTAACCTTAGCAGCGAGGGCCTGCTGTTTAAATGCTCACAGTATTCAGCACATTAATCCCCCAGTGTACAGTTAAGATGCAGCATGTAGTTGAGCCTCAGTGTGCCAGCTGGCATGTTGCACCGGTTTATGCTCCATAGCTAATTGTTGCTGTATCTGTGCATTTTATATTCACACATAATCACCAAAAATATGTGTTTTGTATGATAACATGTGCAAAACCTCAAATGAATCAGAGATGTAGCCTAGAATAGTAAAACGGAGGTGTGCTCCTGAAACGTCTGTCTAGTTTGATGAATGGTAAGAAGAATATTTCAGTTATCATTAATATACACACTCAGAAAATAACTAATCCAACACTGTTGCCACCTTCTACCCAGACCTGAACCCACACACATCACTCTCATAGCCTACTTGTTTTTGTAAATCAAGGGCACGCTGTATTGACTTAAATACACTCCCTCAGAGTTAAAATTAACAACCAACCTTCAACCACCTGTTCAGAAATAAATGGCTGTGTCCAGATTTCTGCACCTCAGTGTGATGCCGTCAGGGTGAGCAACACAGACTCTATTGAAACTGACATGAATTAATGATATTTAAAATGGAAGCAACACCTCTCGTTACATCTGAGCTCACAAAACACATTATCGTACAGAGAAGTTATTTAATGTGCTTGTCAGAAGTAAATTCACATAAAAATAAAAGAACACAGAGCCTAATAGGAAAGCTTGAGTACTCGTTTGCATTCATCATATGCTATAGCGTACTTGTGGTGACAGTGGAGTATTTTCTTTCTTACTTAAAAAAAAAAGTTTTAAAGAAATAGGCCTACATAGGCCTACTCTCAATCAGGATAATAATAAAGGTGAGAAATTAAGTGCAAAAACATTTAGGGGATTCAAGAAGGAAATCAAAACAAAACAGCACTAAACAGTAACAGAAAAGGAGCGAAGGATACAAAATAGGCAATTAATTAAACATATATCGGAGCAGCAAAATAATAAAGAAATAAAAAAAAAATTGCGAAGTCATGGAGTATTTTCTTAAACTGGAAACTGAAAATGTCCAGTCATTTACGTTAGGCGCATGCGCAGGATAATCACCTGATAGGTAGCCTATTACACGCATGCGCAGACGTGTGTAGGCCTTGTGGTATATTGATGTGTTGATGAAAAGAAGGGATCACCGCTGACACGTCTTCGCTTGTATTCAAAAAATAAGTTTATTAACAAGAAGAAGATCAGTGTACAAAAATGCTGAATCCTGGAGCATCTCTGGTCCAAAATGAGATCTCTCTCTTTCAACTCAAAGACCTTCCTTTTTATATGTTGGCATATCTCCAACACTCCACCTTCTCCAGACAGAGAGGAGCCTCCCCTCGAGGTGGTCAATGACCTTTAGCCTACCCCTTAACCTTCAGGCCAACGAAAAACCCCCTGTCGTGTTTCCCACAAACTTAGCCATAAGAGAAAACAAAAGAACCTGTCATTCACATTGATCCAGACATACTCCATGGAGTCAGATGACTTCTAAGCAGGACATCGATTCACACATTCCTTGAGTTCCAGAAAAGGCACACATACAAAGAAGAACATACAATAATTTAAGATATTAAAGCAAAAGTACAGGTGGATAATACACTACAGCCTACTGTTGATTAGAAAGCAAATTTTGAGAAGTAAAAGTCGTAAGTTTTACAAGTTTAACACAGAATATTGCCAGAGAAGTTGCGCAGCTGCCTTCAGGAATAACTCAATACGTAGGTTTTGTGCGTAGCCGGCGAGAGAGCGCGTGTAAGTTAACTTGCATGGATGTATTATGGTAACTTGTCTGGCAAACGGCTCCTCACAATCCATGTTCCGGGGCGGCGGCTCTGCTCAGTTATCATAATGTAGGTAGGCTACAAGTCACAACCATAGACTTAGCCATGCTATTGGTCAGGTCCATAGACTGTAAAAAGAATGGACGTAGCGTCCGTGACGTCACCCATTGGTTTTGGGGAGTCGTTTTTGTGACTCAAATATGGCGGCCTGAACAGCGCCATGTTGGATTGGCCGGCCGAGAACCCGCCCACTGGCCTCGAAGCAGCTGTCCACGGAGCTGCGCGGACCTGTCACTCAACGTTTCCGCGCCCTAATTGGCCAGAGTTTTAACCTAATAACAGTAAAACGGTAGAGTTTAAAAAAAATTCACCCCCCTCAGAGTGTGTGTGGGGGTAGAAACTATCGATTGAGACGAAAAAACGTTCTGACACCAGGCTTTTAACATGTTTACTGAGGATGTAAAGTCGGCGATTTTACAGTTTTTCTCAGTCGCTTTGGTGCTTTTCTCACATCACTCTTAACATTTGCACAACAGTTAGTGCATTTCTCAGAACAATTATCACAAACTGCAAAACCTAGTGGATGACCTGCAAAAGCGCGTCACTTGCTCAAAATGGATTGTCCATCGCTCAAAAGTAAGTACTCATGTCAATGAAACTGTCAGTGTCGTCAAAATGAGAAGTCCTGACACCATCGTTTATGAACAAGATAGTCAAACGGCTTTGTCATGTTTTCATTAGGACACTTTATTCTCTAAGTGTTTTCCAATGCAAAAAGTCATGATACCTGAAAATGCTCCAGACAGCACTATACACTACTAGTACAGCCATGTGAAAACTACAGTAAAGTTACACATTACTGTATTTAGTGGAGATACTGAATATGTATGTTTCACATTTCTACTGCATACAGTAATGCTCTTTGCAATTCTGATTTGTTCACAGCGTTGTGCAAAGGAAAAAATACACTACAGTCATCTACAACAAAACATAAGAAACACTCTTTGGGTACAACTTTACGTAAACAATGTTGCAGTACATATAGTAACTGAACCTACAGAGTACTGTAAATCATTCCTGCACATCCAGACGTTCCAGTCACATTTTCATCTACATCACTCTGTCAACTGTAGCGATATTCATATTCAATATTCCCAAAGATACAGTAAATGTCATCCTTACATTGTATCTCTTTCAAACTGATGCCATTGTTTGTAATGGGCTCAGTCTCTTCCAGCTCTTGTGAGGTTGTCTTGTAATCCTATGTGATGCAGAGTAAAAGTACAGTAATGTACAGTACATGTACTGCATCAACCATTATTACTGTAGTGTACAATACTGTAAAAGTGCTTCCTACTTGTAAAATGCTGTAGTACAGCACCGTACTGTAAAGATGTGGTTGCTGTAATACATTACAATACAGTAAATCTGTTCTCTAGTGAAGCTGTAAGTCTAAATGTAAATTAAAAAAGTTCTCATCCCACTGTATCTTACAGTAATGCCTGACACAATGACAGCAGTGCAGATTGTTTAGTGCTGAATTACTGTCCAATACCATACATACCTGTTCTTCCTTACTCTAAATGTTTGAATAATTGAATTCACAGCTTCTCCCAACATTTAAAATTAGTTTGAAAACTAGTTCAACAATTTTGTATGTAATGACTCAAGCAATGAAATGAGGACTATTAGTTTTATAGGGAAAGACTATTCAGCGTTCAAAAGTATAGTTCATTTTGACTGACATGACATAAACAAATGATAATGTTGTAAAACAGCAGAGAATTGTATGAGAGCAACTGATACATGTCCAAAAGCATTTGCACTTTGTTCAGAGGAAGGAGAAACTGCTACTATGATGTGGACAAATGACTACATGTTGTGGAGGTTGAACTAATAGTTATGAGAACTTTCATTCTGATCTGAGAACAGCACCAAAGCGACTGAGAAAAACTGTAACATGGGGGTCTATGGGGAATGCTCCCTTCTGACACCAGCCCCCAGAGGAAGCCGAGGGGATTGCAGTTTTTTGAACGCGGAAGTGAGCTTCACTTCTCAGACCGACAACTGCCCCCTTGGCCAGGTCACAACATGCCACTGCTGTGTCCACATTGGAGGTGAGTCCCTGAGCTATTATGTAAAAATGATTATATTATTTGTCCCCATGTTAGCAATGAGCAGGATTGTTGCAGATAGCCTATAGCTACAGTAACTGATATTGACAAACATAAAGTCATAGCTACGGTTTTTTTTCACAGTTAAACTTTATTTAAGAATAGCTGAATGTCAAACTGTATGATTTTCTCCCCTCAAAGCTGAAATGTCATATTTTAGAAATGAACTGCAGCCGTGGGCTTCAAAGATGGCAGGTCTGCTTTTCAAAAAACTGAACTTTTCAGCAGCTCCAGCACAGCAGCAGCTGCCTCGAGGAGACAAACACTGCTGCTGCTGCTGCTGCTGCTGGTGGTGACAGGTTAACACACAGTTTCGCCAAAGTAATGACTACCTGAACACAACGTGCACTCAGGAAAACCTCATGAAAGTATGCTCCTAATTGTAGCTGTTGTCCCATAAAGTTTGGGCTTGTGTTTCGTTCCTCTGTTGTACTGGAGTCGAATCTGTCAGGAGGAAAGTCTGGACTGTCATGTGTGCTTCGGTACATTTTACATTGATGATGTTTCTACAGGTTCTCGATTGCTTTAATACAGTGTAAACAAATGAACCATGCAATGTTTATATTATGTTGCAGTGTTAGTCCTTTAGTTTATGTTTTTTCTTGTGGATTTGTCAGTCCTCCTGTGAAAACCTCCTGTGTTTACTGCTGGCACAGTGCACACAAACATATTCTGTAATTACAAATATCCTCAACGGACCAAGTGGAGTACAGATTTAAGATTCAAGTACAGTAGCAACATCCTCAGGGGAGTGTTACTTTTCCTTTTAACACTATTTCCATCAACTTAAATCTAAAATAATAAATGCTAATCAAAATTCACATATTCTCACTTCCTAACTTAACTCATGCCCAAATGTATTTCTTGAAAATATCATCAACCAAAGACAACAGCACAGAAGTTAAGATAAAGAACATTCACTGCAGAGCATGTTGACGTTTGAGGCTTCATGTCGACTTGCAGTTTCCACCAGGTGGTGCTGGGAAATTGTGAGGCTGTCGGTGCTTCAGTCGGTGCAGGTCTGCCATCTGTATACACCTGCTGTCACAACTGTCTCAGTAAATGAATCTCTGTCTCCATCACTGACTGATTCTCACTGCTGTTTAGATGAAAGCCAAAGACTGGCTTTCACAGCTGATATAGCAGCTGATTCAAAACATTTTAACATTCAAAACACAATATGTTCGTGGTCTATAAAGGTCCCACTCTTAAGTAAGCAATCTCTCGTATGTTGATTGTTTCATTTAGACTATACCTCCCCTCTGATACAAGTAAAAACAAAATCTTAATCCCAAACTACACGGAACAATTTATCAAAGATGAAAGTTTGATTTCTTTAAGGTGAGATATGTAGAAGCTGCATCAAGTGTCATTGCTCAAAATTGAATTTCATCAAAGGTCGTCTCGGGGGAGCAGAGATCAAACAGTGTGAGGAGGAGAAAAGAAAATGTTTGGAATCAATTTCACGCCTCTGTGAAGAATAATTGCTGTGGATTTTAAACATTATGATATTAAGATAAGCGCCTTTCAGCCTGTCACACCGGAACGCATTTAGTCAACTGGTTTATCACGGTTGCCTGTTTTGTGTTAATTACTAAATAACTGATGAATTTATCTGCCGTAAAGAACCTTTTCTCCCCTGTTCCTGTGTGTGTAAGACATGATAGACAGACAGACAGATAGATAGATAGATAGATAGATAGATAGATAGATAGATAGATAGATAGATAGATAGATAGATAGATAGATAGATAGGTTCATTCTTGCTTCCATTTCCTCCACCAATTCAAAAATGGCTGCCAGATTACATACATTTTTTTCTTTTATCATAGACCCTTGAAGTGAATATCTCATCTTCTCCACCTTGAGATATTGTATAAACTCTTTCATCCAGTGCAGATACACAGGGGGGAAACAATCCTTCCATCTAAACAGTATGGACGCTATAGGAGGCCAGAATATTGCACTTGTTGTGACTATTCAGATGCATCCCCTGTGGTGTGACACTGAATGAAGCGATGAGACGGGATGGGTCCAATGGTTCTTGTATTATTTTAGATAAAGTATCAAAAAACGACTGCCAGAACTGGAGAAGCCTCAAACATGTCCGAAATGTGGAATAGATTTGTAGAAGCTTTTCTGCATCTGTCACATAAAGGGTCCTAAAGGTCCGTACACACCAGGGACGTATATTTTTCATGTAAGCAATTCGCACGTCAATATTTTTTTTCTGACTCTGGTTTTCATCATGAGTCCTTTCACACAGACCGCGAATGTTACCCAGAAATAATGCAACATCATATTTTTTTTGGAGTGGGGTTTCTGAGCTTTCGTCCAGCGAATAAATGCATCAACCAATCATGTTGTGTAGAAAGGAGGTACGTCACAACCCTACACAATTAAAGGTGTACAGAAAAGAAAAATGAATTTGATT
Source organism: Trachurus japonicus (assembly GCF_045865225.1). Classification (NCBI taxonomy): domain Eukaryota; kingdom Metazoa; phylum Chordata; class Actinopteri; order Carangiformes; family Carangidae; genus Trachurus; species Trachurus japonicus. The sequence goes on from NC_140923.1 coordinate 15,984,439, forward strand.
CCACTGTGGGTTCTAACATTAGTGTAATAACTCATCCAGGGCCGTTGTATAGGGGAGAAAGGTGATGATAATTCTAGGGGCCCAGCGACCAGTGGGGCCCATAAAAAACCCCAGTAGTCTAATCTTTGTATGACTGATTTATTCTGTGTAAGACCCTGACTAATACTCATAGTACGCTGTAAAAACTCAACATCTTTCCAAGAATATTTGTCTTATTTCTTGTCCAAATGTCTAATTTCTAGTCAAAACTAATCTCTTTCCACTTAAAATAAGACTCATTACCTAAAAATTAACTTGTTTTTAGATCATTTTCACTTAAATTCACAATAAATAGAAAAATCTGCCAGTGAAAGTAAGTTTTTTGTGCTTGTAATAAGGAAGAAAAACTTGCTCCACTATCAGATTTTTTCTACTTATTCCAAGTGAAAATATGCTTGAAAGAAGTAAAAAAGTGTCTAAAAACAAGCTACTTTTAATATGACGTGTCTTATTTTAAGTATAATGAGATTTGTTTTGACTAGAAATGACATTTTGACTAGAAATAAGACAAATATTCTTGTTAAGATACTTGAGTTGTTTATGCAGTGTAATGCTGCATTAGCATCAAAACAAAGAAGGCTAAATAAAAAACAATAATACATACGTAGTCTAAGAAAAAAAAAGGAAAAGTTAGGGGGAGGGGCCCACTTTAGTATTCTTTAAGGGGGCCCAGAATTCCTAGCAACGGCCCTGAACTCATCTATCAGACGATGTAGACCAAACTTTGTGCAAAATTCTATTTTTGAGTGAATCCGGGATGAAAGTGCGGTAGTTTTTTTCCCCGCATTGGATAATGCAGGTGCACGGATTATACGTCACGCTGCTCACGATTCATCAGCCACTGATATTGGATCCGTCATCCGTCAATCAAACGTCTGAGACACACACACACACACACACACACACCGGTCTCGCCCCAAGCTTTGAATATCCTGCCCGCTCGACAACGACCAATCAAATTCGTTTTCCTTACTTGGGTAAACTTGTGTGGCAACTCGTGGAAATGAGTCAAGTAGGTGTGCGTTGTACAGTTTTACTGTAAGGCATAACATGGAGGCAAAGAACCAGAACCACCTGATGCAAAGCAAAACTTTGGTTTATAATTGTCATTGTCACATATTTGCATCACCGCTGATATGAATGGTTTTGATGCTAAATAATATGTTTTCTCTTCCTCTGCTGTTATTTAACATTTACCTTAATTCTACTTTTGCTCTGTCTCTTCCCCGTCATGTGGCAAGTTCTTGCTTGTCCCTGTTATGGTTGTGGTTGTACCGATATTCAGTCTGCAGTCTGATAGAGAAGAGAACGTAACTGGATTTCTTATTTTTCATCCCTCTGTAATAATTCTACCCTCTACAATTATTGGGTTAGTGCTTCTGTGTCTTTGATGCTTCTGTATTGCAGGCGGTCTCTGTCATATTTGCACTGAGGAGCAGGTGTTATTAATATGAGACCTTCACTCATGGCTGTCCTCACCATGTTTTATAATGCAATATTTATTTATTTATTTCTTTTCTTTTCTTTTCTTTCAGTGCACACTTCAGGCCTGCAGCAGGAGAGAGGACGCCGGTGTGAATCATCTGTAGCAGGAAGGTCTGGACAGCGTTTACACAGACACTCATTAACCTCAGTGTTAACAAAATGCCAAACAAACAGCAGCATTGTAGAAGTGTGTTCACCTGTTAAATATCACCGAAACACACTGTAAAATAACCTCTAGCTGGCTTTTGTTCAGCGCTGCTGTTATATGATCGAAGCTGAAACTAATGCAAGCCTTCAGTGTTTGTACGGAAACACAGCTGTTGTTCCAGGAGCAAACATCTGGATTTATAGCTGATAGGCTACCTGTATAGAACATACTCACAGCATCAATGACATTACATTAATTTCAGAATAGCATATTTATTTATCATTACTTTGTTAAAGAAGAACTATGCAGAGTTTTTAGCTTAACTATGCTACATTTCTACCTTAATTAAGCTTTGGAGTTATTGTGATGGTTTAATAAATGACATGTAACTTGTTACGAGGGAGGATGGAGCTTCTCTGTCTTCCACCTAGCGTCTCTTGGCAGAAAAACAACTCACGATCCCTTTGACAAATTTTTATTGCAGGACAGGCAAGCGACTGGCTTGGCTATCCTGCAATAAAAATGTGTCAAAGGGATCGTGAGTGTGCTGGCTTTTCCTCCCCTTTTCAGTTTGCTGCTGTAGCCGTGCACCTCCTTAAGTTTTATCCTTTTTTTTTGGTGAGTGCTCGCTTCTCCCTATTTTTTCTGAAAAACAACTTTGCAAGATCGGCACAAGATCGGTCCCAGCTCTCGTCTCTGCGGCACAGCGTCACAAACACGCCCCGTCATCTGTAATATCTTGTTTATGACAGGTTAAACTACACAAATATACACTTCGTAACATCGTACATGATATATAACATTATGTACCGCTCTATTGATCGATTTCTCACCGGCGACGCTGTAAACAAATGCACATGGCCAGGAGGAGGGTTAGCAAAACAGAGGAAAAGCGACCAGGCTTACATAGTTCCCCTGTAAACTAGTTGAGGACACACCTGCACACACACTATATCCCCATCCTGACTCATTTATCACTATGAAGATAAAATTATCCCCTAACTTCAGTAACCTGGCTACTCATGTGACTCTTTCATGGTCGTGTGAACAAATAAACCGTGAAGTTGGAAGAAGCAGAAAAACAGCAGGTTATGTAGAAGTCAGCCACCAGCGGAGAGTCCGCCTCCAGTCCATCTGCAGTCTCCTCTTAGTACCAGGGTTAGTGTGTGTGTGTGTGCGTATTTGTGTGTTTTTGTGTGTACGGGGCACAGTGGTCATCTGTGACAGACTTTTAAAAGTAAAACAGGCGCAATTAGAAAATATTAGTTACTCCTCTTTGGCGCCCTTCCAGCCTGCGGTGTCCTTGGTGACGGCCTAGGTGGCCGATGCCAGAAGTCAGCGCGGCATGTGAGCCGCAAACAGCGGGTGTGAGCTAAACATTATGGTCTTGAGGAAACTGAAAACACCATCTGCAGCTTATATCAGATCAGACGGGGTCAGTTCTCCGCCAAATACAATGTCATAATTTGTCTAACGCCTCCAAGGACAAAGCGTTTTGAATTCCCTGATGTTTTAATTTTGTTTATCTCACATCAGTGTAGAGGAAATTGTTTGAGAGCTTTTTTTTTTTTCTTTTCTCCATATGTCAGGTTTTCTTATATGGATTTAAAAAAAAATGCATGTTAAAAAGAGGAATGCAAACACAGTTTTAGTTACAGCAAACGGCTGCCCCTAAACTTGTTGTTTGTGTGCAGCTTAAACAAATGAGATGCAAAAAGTTTAATTTGTATTTAGACGGAGCGTGAACAAATGTTCACCTGGTTTAATTAGCACACTGCAGCTCATTATTTAATCAGCTGAAGTATAGACAAACTATACAGGTGGTGTAAGCTGTAGCTCTGTAGCAACAGCTGTGTATGTGTGTGTGTCTGTTTATGTGACAGCTCAGACTCTTGACTACACATCAACACTTTCTGGTATTTTCTTTCAGCTTTGCTCCTTTTTTCCCCCACTCTGGTCTATACAATCATGAGCCTTGAAGTTATCGCAAGCTTTCACCACTTTATTGTCTGCTGTCACAACATCTCTGAAATGTGTCTTTTGTGTCTGAATCCACCTCAACGGATGCTGGAAAGTGTATTTTTCTCTCTCTGTTCAGATAGCCTTGCTTGATATTTCTTACTTGCATTCAGTCTTTATGCTAAGCTAATCACCCTGGCTTCCTGCCAGCTGCAGTCTATGACTGACCTACAATTTTATATTGATTGTATATAGTATACATAGCATAAAAGCACATGTTCATATGCATATTTTCAATATATGTATACAAACAAATTTTAATTTTTATGTTATTAATCTATGTCCAGGTAACAAACATGTCATCTATTACAGTTCTGCATAGGAAGTCATGAGGAGGAAACTGTTACAATCCTGCCTGCTTATAGTAATGGCTGTTTTGAAACTGCCTTTTTTTTTTCCTCCACTGTATTCCTCAGATGGTAAAAGGTTATACTAGAGATGTTACCAAGGTAGATAGATAGATAGATATTTTTCCTAGTTTTGTTTTTACTCCTCCGAGCAATATTCCACTATTGCTGGAACCGAATGTACCTATATTCCCCTGACATTTCCCCCCTGAATTATTCACATCAGAACATTTATATCAGCAACAGACCTACATATATACATAATGCATGAAGAGTCCATGGTCAGCTTCTGCTTTGGGGGACATCGATGTGAGAGGAGGGAAAAAACAACAACAACTGTAGCTCAGGTTTTCTTGATGCACTTTTCCCTCAGTCACATCTCAGCCCAAACAACCATTTATATTCAGATTTTTTTCTTTTTCCTTTACAGCACATACAGAGGCAGCCTGACAAAACTAATGCACTCAACATGTATTAGTAACTCACTGGGAAATACACTCTTCTGTTGAGCAGAATTTAAGTGGTGCAGAGATGGATGGTGGCGCCTCAGACGAGGGTGGTCTGCTGTGCTGCCAGCTGGTTGACGTCGGTGGGCTTCTTGTCTCTGCAGCAGCGAAACCTGACTGAGTCTAAAGTAGCAATATGAAGAATGGGATTTCATTTTCCTTGCCTTGTCCTCGGTATTGCTTTTTATATGAGTGAGGCAATAATGTGAAAAGGTACACTATAGCCATAAATTGACAGGGGCTTGTATCGTAGCGATCTTTAGAGACCCCCCCCCCCCCCCCCCCCCCCACTTCTCCTGCACTTGTGCTACACATGATAATTACGTTTTGTGGACCGCTCTCTCTCTGCTCTCTGCATTATTTTGCTATTTCAGGGAGATGATGGAAAATGCAAATGATTAGAAGAGTGGGAGACTAAAAGTTGTGCGAGAAAGTGAGTGTGACAGACAGAGAGCGTGAGTCATTTGAAAGGTCAGCGCCGCACAAGCTCTCAGTGTGTTTTTGAATTAAGCAATATAATGAACCTTTTGCATATAGATGTGTTTTCTGCTGTAACTGATTTGAGGCGGAGGTTATTTTAGATTTATATAATTTGTGTTGGTTTTAGTTTGCATAAGAAATGAAGCTTAAATTCTTAAAAACAGCTTCAGTTTCAGTGTATATGTGATTCCCAATTTATTTTGGTCAAATTAAGCTGATTATGTTTTGCATTTATAATCTTAAGTGGCAGGAATTGTGGTGCCGCTACTGAAACAGAAGTGAACCAGTATATCTGCACTTCTGATGACGTTGTCTTATCAACATTCATTGTATTTTCGAGCCAGTGGTGGTTCACACCAAGAGTACATGCATGAAAAAAAGCCCCACAGAGTTTGTTTGTTGCTGTTCAGTACTGCCTCTGTTCCCAAAATCTATTTCCTGCATAAACTTTCCCTCCAATAAATTGAGCTTTCTATATTTTTTTAGAGGAAAAAAAAAGCCTGAAGCGTTGTAGGGGAGTAATTGGACCAAAAAAAAGAAAAAAAAGAAAAACATTTTAGGAGGAAGAAATAGCTCCTAAAATGTTTTTTTTTTGCCAAGGCTGTGAGCTGGTTTCATTTCTGGATGTTCAAGCAGAGGTAATTTTGTTGTTTCATCAGATGAATTAAATTTTTACTATTTACTCACCGGTAGGTTTGCCATGTTTGAGGGACCGGGCTCTCAGTGAAGTAACGGACGAGAGTGAAGCAGTTTCCAGCAGCTGTCCTGTATTTTGACAGGTCCAGCTGCTGCAGGGAGACGACAGGGAACCAAAGTCATTTATTCAATGCTGGGCTTTTTGACCGGCCTCCATACTTCAGTCTGTTTTCTCTTTAAAGGGATAGTTCAACATTTTGGCAAATTGGCCCATTGCCATAATCCCTGTAGTCATAGCAGTAGGTTTGTTACCTACCTTTCATTTTCCGGTGCAAGCTGTTTTTAGAACGGCGGAGCAGAGCCGCGAGCTGCTCAGAGCCACGCTACGGAGGCTCATGGGATTTCTTGGTTTCCCTCATCAAACTCGTCAAATACACAATCCAACAAATCCAAAACGCTCTGGTGGACAAGTTGTGACCTGCACTTTCACCACGCTATGAGATAATAACACAACGTTACCAGACAGAGTTGTTTTAGAGGTAAATGCAGAGACACATTAGCGGTTTTGCATGAATTTACCTCTGAAACAACTCTGTCTTGTAACGTTCTGTTATTATCTCATAGCGTGGTGAATGTGCAGGTCACAACTTGTCCACCAGAGCGTTTTGGATTTGTTGGATTGTGTATTTGATGAGTTTGATGAGGGAAACCAAGAAATCCCATTAGCCCCCGTAGCGTAGCTCTGAGCAGCTCGCGGCTCTGCTCCGCCGTTCTAAAAATAGCTTGCACCGACAATTAAAGATAACGAACCTACTCCTAAAACTATAAGGATTATGGCAATGGGCCAATTTTCCAAAAATGTTGAACTATCCCTTTAAGTGTACTTTTCCATATCCTTAGACAAACCTGCAGACACCAGTTACAAGAAGACATTAAAACTTCAGGAACTAGTTTATGAGAAGAACAGAAGTAACTACAGCTCCATGCATTTGCTTACATCTGTATAATTTTGTTTCATCCATATCCAAAGAGCCCATCAACACCTCTTTTACATTCTACATTCAACTTCATAATTCATTTACTTCTGTCTGAAAACATGCTCCTCTCTGTCTTCTGTTATTGTCATGACAGCCCATAAGTCTATGGGTAATGCTGCCCTTTGCTGTTACAGTCTAATTGAACAAAATGTGCTGATATTGGTGTATTTTTTTAATTTTAAAGTTACATAAATCATCCCATTATGAAGTTTACCCATTTTTAATATTTTCCTCAGCCAGATGAAGACAAACTAATCCGACATAGCCACAGTAGCCCGCTAGGCCAGCCAGCCAGTCAGCCAGGCTGCTGACAAGAAAGATGCATAACGGTGGATTTATGGATGGAGAGATACTCTTTCCTAGATGGATGTATGTGTGTGCGTGTGGAAGGCCTGGAGGTCAGTATCTGTCGTTGTGTTTTGTTTCAGCTCTGGAGTTGCCAGACCAGCAGAATTACAAAATAGGCATTGGTTACATCTCTCAACAATCACTCTTCCCCCTTGTATAAACCCCCATAAAAAGGAAGATATTGATAGTTGTCAGCTGATCTGATCGATGTTGGCCGGCCACTTCTTTAATTCATTAACCGCATGGCGCATGGTCTTTCAGATGCAATCTAGCCTTGAATAACAGTGAGCTGCCCTGACAGGCTTTGTCATCGATCTGTCGCAGCTCGGCGGCTCTGCCAGCAGAGATCTGACCCATGGGTAAACCTGGAGACGCCTGCCGCTCGTCAGCGCTGACTCACACCAGGGTGAAGGAGGAGGAGGAGGAGGAGGAGGAGAGGAAAGCTGTGGTTTATGCCTGATATTTACACAGAGATGCGTAGGGAGCGGAGACTAGAGATAGAGAGAGACAAGAGACAGACAAACACACACGGACAGATGGAGGCTTAGAGACAGAGGGAGAGGAAGAGAAAACGAGGGAAAGAAAGCGACAGATGTACAGACAAACAAACTGAGGCAGCCCTGGGATGTTGGTGGATGGGCAACAATCAAAAAAAAAAGTCTGAACTCCATTATTGTTATTCAGCTGGCACTCCTCTGGGTCTTGTGGACAACGGTTTTTTAGCTGACTTGCTACAAACGCAGCTCCCTGCTAAATCTTGGCCTTGGACGCTGCGAGGGAGACCCGGACGCTGTGGGAGTTTTCTCCACCGCTTGAGTCAGCACCGCCAAAGGTTTGTGCTGACTGTAGCTCAGTGAGGCCTCAGCACCCTCCTGCACCTCCAGAGAGAGTGGGGGAATATCATTACCTTCCAATCAAACCTGCAGACTATGAATGGCAATGAGGAAGAAAAAAAGAAAACAGAGCTCGGTGAATAAGCTAACTGAAATTAGCTCATCTGTACATTCATTACAGCCTCGGCACAGCGATGCCACTCTGTTGCAGCCCGAGTCTGTGCGGCACTTTTTTTTTTTTAGCATTCAGCACACGACGACACCGTCTGCAGCCTGTTTCATCAAAAGTTTAAAATGAAAAAGCTTCAGTACCAGAGCTGCTCTTTCAAAGTGAAGTTTTCAAATAGTCCCTGTGTGTCTGTGTGTGTAAGTTAGAGAACAGGCTACATTTTTACGTTGTTTGGATGAGGATCCCAGCTGATAAAATCTGCAAATATAGAAGTTAAGACGTTCACCAAACACTGTCTTTGCGGCATATCAGTGTTGCATTTGATGTGCTGCTTGTTGGGAGAGCCACAGTCAACAGCAGAGAGCTTGTTTGCTGGCAGAGTTGTATTGGGATTGTATTATTGCAAGTTCACAAAATTCAGAGTACAACAAGGAGCTTGTCAAGTCAGAAATGTTTCCAGCCTCTGGAGAGCTGTTGTCAAATTTTTTTTATGGGGCTCTGTAGGAAATATTCCCAGTGCAGCACAAAGATATCAAACCCACTCCTTTAAAATTTTAAACAAAGTAAAGAGAAATATCAGATGGCATCTTTAAAACATTCAAATGGAAATATGGCACACTTCTTTCAAGTGTGTATACTACATTTTTTTTCATCATGTGGACACAAATGTTTTTTGTTTTCAAAGGCAGCGATGCTGTCAAAGTGCCTCTCTGCCTCAGGGTGTATTAAAATTTCTTACTTTTTAAATTTTTTTTTTATAAAAGAACGTCTCTGGGTCTTTAGAGAATAATTTTAATGCTACTTTTTAAAAATTCACATACCTCACATACTCAAAACTCAAAAAAGCCATTGACATTCGATAAGAACATAATTTGAAGTGGAGTGCAGGAAATAATCTATAATTTTACAACTTTCCGTTCCCACATACTGAGGGGTCAAAGTGGATTTCTGCCTTTTAAAGAAGCTGGTTTTACAGCCATTCCTGCCTTGTTCTTTTTTCGGGCTTGAAGCATTTAAAAAGCATGCGAGGGCCCCTGGACCCTCGGAGCCCCGTGGCGTTGGATGGTATTGACCATATTATGGATGTAAAAGTGCACACTCACACTCAGAGAGCTGAGCATTTGCTTTGAAGCGGCTACTGCCCAGAATATTTCTCTCCATTTGAGTTTCTCATCGTTTCTACATTTTTAACTCTTGTGCTCTTGATGTTGGAGGGAAGCAGACTTCACAGGTCAGACTCTTTACATCTCTTTGACCCAAATACCCTCCGATTGCTGTCAGGTTTATGCTGAACACGGCCTTGTGGAGTGAAACCATCCATCTTCAGGCCTTTCAAGGCTTTAACTGGAATGCAACACACCTTAAATAATTGTACTCATAACTTATTCTACTGCATATGAAGAAGAAGAAAAAAAAACAGATTGTGGAAGCATTCGCCTTGGGGGTGTTGTACAAGAAAATAAAAAATGTGAGTGAAAAGAATCAGAAGGGGAAAAATCTGTTTCCACTGCAGGATTATGGTACAGTACAAGCAGAAAGCAGATAACTCACATACTGTGGTACCATGTCCCTCTCTCCTGCCTTTTGAAGTTCACAACACATTTACTGAAGGTTAATAGTTTGCAGCCGTGTAGAAGAGAAAGGCGAGCGGAGGCAAGATGACATGTTCTTTGTCTGCGAGGGACACACCATCGTCTTTGTGAGGCAAAGATAACTGGCAAAGCCATCTTCTTTTTGCCATCTTCATTTCTATGGCACCGGCAGCGGGAAAGAAAGACTCCTGGTGTGTTATTTCTTTCTCTTTTTTTCTGTTTCGCTCACAGCAGGATGACTTACTCAATGCCCCTGAGGTTCGTACACATTTATGTAACTTACCTTTTGTTCTTCTGATGATAAGCTCCAGCGTTACCTCCACCACCAGTATTTTCTTCATTGTGGCAAACCGTGAATATCTACAAGGATTATCTTTAATTTTGTCCTCATATGGGGCTGATCAGTTATCGTAATGCAATGCAAGAAGACAAAATGTTGAAAACATGCCTGGGCAAACATAGCCTTTAAAATATGACTTGTTTTGACACTTAAGGACTTTAGCACAGTTAATGTGTTTGTCATTAAAGCTTGAGGTTTTGGTTGTTGGTTGTTTTAGTATCGGACAGAGCCAGGCTAGTGCGGCGTTACATTGACCTCAGAAGTCAGAGTCAGAGCTGGGAATAATGTCACATCCAAGTTTTTCCACTTATGTGTTGGCTACAAGTGGGAGAAGCAACCCTTTTGTTAACATTGTTAGCTACAGTAGCAATGCCAGCTGATAATGACACTCCACTACGTGATGAAAGCAACATGACAACATGTCTACGAGTAGAAGATGTACAATACTGCCAGGGTGATACAAAACAGACGACGTAGCTAATAAACAGTGTAATGTACAGATTTTATTCACTGTAGATGCACATGACTTGGCTTTCTGTGCTCAGCCATAGGTTTTGTCCTCATCTATGTGTGTCTGTACTGTAGATGTGTGGGTGGGTGTAAGGGATTCCTTTCTTTTAACCATGTAAAGCTCTTTGTGCTATATAAAATGAAATGAAATTGAATTGAATGCCGACTTCAGCAGGGGTCATGGTTATTGAACACACCATAGCCCTGTTTTCAGTCTATCAACATGCTGCTTGTGGTAGCTTCATACTGTACAGTACGGACAAATATGAGAATAGTATTAAAATATTCTCTTAAATATTTATTTCTTTTTTATAAATTTCCAATGAGCAAGTCTGATCTCATGTAGGAAGTGAAATTGACCACATATCTTTGCAAAAATAACGTGATATGATAAGATATAACATGACAGCCTTCCAGATTAGCAGTAAGTAGTAGTAGTTCCTGCCTGGTATTTTGTTGTGATAATTGTACACCGTATTATTAAATACAGAATAAATAAGGCAGGGAAACTGTGAATTAACTATTTTGTGTTTGATGGTCGGTGACTTTTCACGGGGTCAAGCATGTTAATATACAGTCTATGGGTCAGGCCAGCTGAGTAGCTGATTTATGGTCTTCATACCTAGCGAAGCGCAGTAGCTGTTGGCTGTAGCGGCTCGTATTGAACAAATAGAAATGAGAGTCTTGTCACTATTCTCATCATCAGTCAAGAAAATGAATAAGAGTATCTCCCAAAATGTCAAATAATCTTTTTTCAACAATCCACTGGGGACAATTTTAACTCTCCATCACTCTCTCAGACACAGAAACACCTTGACAGTTTTCCAAATGTGCAGCTGGTTGTACACTTTTCTGTCTCGCACTCATTTTTATCTCTTTCTAGGCCGCTTATTATTTACTTTTGAAAAAAATCAATGCACTGCGGTGTCTTGGGGTATACAGCGATGTGAAAAACCCTGGAAAATTGCAGAACTGATCATTATCACTGTAGTAGGGCTTTTTATCTCTGAGTTTATGTGCTTTTAATTTGGACTGTCTCTGAAGCATGGAGCTGACCAGTCTGCAGCTCGGAGGCAGACGTAATGCAACAGATGTTCGGCAGATGCCAAGGTTAAAAGACGCTCGGAGGTATTCACTTTCATTTTAACGGGCCGTTAGGAGCAAACCTCACAGCTGTAGCCTGTGGAAGTAAAAAATTGGCACGTGTGTGTATGAGGGGCCGTCAGGGACATAATTCAGAATTACCACTCACACACACATGTAAAACAAAACACATTCACACACAATAGTAAAAACTTCACACACTTACAAGTGAAATGCTTCCACACACACAACTGAAACGCTTTCACACACACAACTGAAATGCTGTGCTCTCATACACACAACTGAAATGCTCTCATACACACAACTGAAACGCTTTCACACACACAACTGAAACGCTTTCACACACACAACTGAAATGTTGTGCTCTCACACACACAACTGAAATGCTTTTATACACACAACTGAAATGTTGTGCTCTCATACACACAACTGAAATGCTTCCACACACACAACTGAAACGCTTTCACACACACAACTGAAATGTTGTGTTCTCACACACACAACTGAAATGCTTTTATACACACAACTGAAATGTTGTGCTCTCATACATACAACTGAAATGCTTCCACACACACACAACTGAAACGCTTTCACACACACAACTGAAATGTTGTGCTCTCATACACACAACTGAAATGCTTCCACACACACAACTGAAATGCTTCCACACACACAACTGAAATGCTTCCACACACACAACTGAAACGCTTTCACACACACAACTGAAATGTTGTGCTCTCACACACACAACTGAAATGTTGTGCTCTCATACACACAACTGAAATGTTGTGCTCTCATACACACAACTGAAACGCTTTCACACACACAACTGAAATGTTGTGCTCTCACACACACAACTGAAATGTTGTGCTCTCATACACACAACTGAAATGCTTCCACACACACAACTGAAACGCTTTTCATACACACAACTGAAATGTTGTGGCTCTCACACACACAACTGAAATCTTCCACACACACACACAACTGAAACGCTTTCACACACACACCTGAAATGCTCTCAAGATTTCAGTGTAACAGGAAGGCGTTTCAGTGTAACAGGAAGGCGTTTCACTGTAACAGGAAGGCAGCTAAAAAGAGGAAGTGTGGGCTATTTTTCTTCTTTGGAGCATTCTGAGGAGGCACATGCGGCCTACATGTAGCCTACCACATTTACATGATGTTTTTTAATTCGGAATTAATTATTCTGAATGAAATAGTTCAGGAAATTAAATATTCTCCTTCGAGTTTACATGGAAATAATAATTCCGAATTGGGGTTTACATGGAAAACACATTAAATCGCCTTTATTTAATTCTGCTTAACGTCTGGGGGTCGGGAAGCGTTCTGATTGGACAGGGGGTACACGTGTTTATTTTACGTCTACCGGAAGAAAACAAACTCCATTCTCAGTGTGTGAAGTGAACAGCTGCAGCCGCGAGCCGCTCCGCTGCTCCTAAACTTAACAACAACTTAGAAGCAGAAAGTTTCTCCACTGCCAGGATCGCCAAAGCTCACTGATCGCCAAAGCTCACTGATAGCCTTCCCCGCCTGGCCGCCCCCAGCGGCGGCGGCGGCCAGGCTCACACACCCTCACTGCCAGGATCGCCTGCCCCGGGTGTGTGAGGGGGATCCTGGCAGTGAGCTTCGCCTTCCCTGCCGGAGCAGCAGCAGCGGCGGCAGCCGGGCACCGGGGTCTGTGAAGCGGGTTTATGAAGCCTGGTTGTCCCGACATGACTCACTCACTGCGGCTGTAACGTTGTGTTGGCCGCCGCCATGCTCCGGCGGGGAAGGCGAAGCAAGCTCACTGCCAGGATCCCCGCCGGAGCATGGCGGCGGCCAGGCTCACACACCGGGGAAGGCGATCCTGGCAGTTAAGAGGAGAAACTTTCTGCTTCTAAGTTGTTTTGTTAAGTTTAGGAGCAGCGGAGCGGCTCACGGCTGCAGCTCTCTGAGCTCGGTTCACTTCACACACTGAGAATGGAGTTTGTTTTTCTTCCGGTAGACGTAAACAGGGTGCGATTTGCCGGGGGGGATGGGGGGGATGGTGGGGATTCCCCCCATCCCCCCCCCCCCCTCTGTTTCGATGTCCCCCCCCCTCTGGTCATTTATTATTATCCCCGGTGGGGAAACGTGTTGTCCCCCCCTCTGGTCAGACAGAGCCTACTTTAGATCAAGTCTACATCATTTGAAAACCGTGAGCCTTCTCATCCCCCCCTACAGTAGCGCACAGCGTCTCCCAGACGTAACCCAGGCTACTGTCAATTCTGGAAAAAAAAAAAAAGGCGAGAGATGCCGGTTGCACTGGGTCGGGTCTGTCTCCAGGTTTGAGCAAATAAAAGCCGGTCTCAAGCCGCCGGGTCGGTTCTCTATATATGCTTAATGTTTGGGTGCAACAAAGTCACTGTTAACAAAATCAACATCTAATCTGTCCCTTCAAAATAAAGTTAGTGTCTGTTTGGAGCAGCTGCTGACAGATGGGCAGCTGCAGTGACAGTTTCCTCATCACTAAACCTGGGCCACCATCCGATCCTTCCTTGGGACAAAGTCTCTTGGACATATATTGTTCTGTGTTTTTCCTCTCTTTAACCGTCTCATTTCAGTTTTTGTCGGTTGGCAAGCTGGTGCACCCGCTGTTTCTCTCCGCGCTCGCTCACTCACTCACTCACTCTCGATGCGCATATAAATGTTATAAAACAAAATAAAAAGGAAAAAAAAACACAGATGCGCAAATTGAAATGACCTATAGGCTACTGTAGTCTATTCAATGACCAGCTGATCACCATGCTTGTTACGTCTCTATGAACACAACTACAGGCTTTCTTTTATTTAGGCCTATTTATTTTTGCCGTGGTCCGACCGCATCGGGTCCAGGGTCAACACGGTCGGACCTGGTCGGGTCTCTGCTCATTTGCTCAAACTCTGAGCCAGACCCGGTCCACTAGGAGACCAGAGTCTGTTTGAGAACGGTAGTTGTCAGGTGCGGAGGTAGGGGGGGGTGACTATAGTATAGTATAACCCCACCCACCGCAAACTATCCCCCCCTCTGTTTTTTTCACAAATCGCACCCTGGACGTAAATACATAAACACGTCGTGTACCTCTGTCCAATCAGAAACGCTTCCCGACCCCCAGACGTTAAGCAGAATTAAATAAAGGCGATTTAATGTGTTTTTCCATGTAAACCCCAATTCAGAACTAAAGCCGCAAGCGGCTATGACGCTCCACGCCACTCGGCGTCGCGCTCACCACGCCCCCGGTTCCCCGCCACCCCCGGGGCGCTCTTCGAAACCCCAACGCACCACCGGACGTGGGCAGCTAGTTAAGGGTCGTTCCCTCATCAAACACGTGAAGCTTCGAGCAAATCGGACAAATGTACGATGGAGTTATGGCAAAAGTTTACGGTTCGTCCACCAGGGGCAGTAACGGGATGTGTGCCGTTGCGTTCAGGGGTCGTTACCTCATCACACATGTGAAGTTTCGAGCAAATCGGACAATGTCGATGTAAAATATGGCATTTCCTGTGTCCACAAGGGGGCGACTTGAGCGAGCTTGCGTTATGATCAAATGGAGGTCACGTACATAAATTCTGAAGCAGTTTCGGACGAAGTACGTGGGGAGATAGAGCAGCTCGTGTATGCATGGCGAGGCCTCAGAAATGGCGGCAGCCACAGTGGCCACGCCCTTTGACCGACCGACCTGCAGAGCACAAGCTGTAATCAGGGGCGGTCTGAGGATGATGTGTAGCGAATATGAAGCCGATCGGGCGAAACCCCTAGGAGGAGTTCGTTTTCGATGGACCGCAATTCCTGTCGCCGCCACACGGGGGCCATTAGCCGTAGCCTCAAAGCGTTCGTAATGTAGCTTCACCGACTTGTTTTGCATGTATGAGAAGTGGAACGAAGTTGCTGGGGTGAACTATGTAGTATTAATTCATGTTAGCATAATTAATGTCGAACTTCCTGTTACCACCGGGGGGCGCTATGATAAGGTCGGAAGTTAATAGGTCAGATTGTTCAGGAAGGAGTCATCATCATGTCTAGCAAGTTTGAAGCGGCTACGATCAAGTATGTCGGCGTGAGAGCCGTTGAACTGAAATGGCGCCCGAACACGAAAGTCGCCAAAATGTGTGGCATCATAGCAGCCACACGCCCTTTTGACCTATAGACACGCAGAGCACAAGATAAGATCAGCATGGCTTCTACATGGTCCATAGCCAATTTGAAGTCAATCGGATGAAATCTCTAGGAGGAGTTCGTTCAAATAGGAAAAAACTACAAATCAAGATGGCGGACTTCCGGTTGGGTTTAGGGCATGGCTCCAAGAGGATTTCTTGTGTGTCTCCCCATGTTCTATAACCCCACCAAATTTCATGCATGTAGGTGAAACACAGAAGTGGGGCTCGCCGTTTCCAACTTTCTAGGGGGCGCTATTTAGCCATTTTTAACGGCTTTATCAGACAAAACTTTTTGCGTATCTCATGTGCGTGCCAAAAATCGTCCGTTTTTGAGCATGTTCAGGGGTCCGTATTTCTCGTTGATTATTTTGGATTTCGAATTTCAATAGGGTCCTCCCTGTGACGTTGTCACTGGCTCGGGTCCTAATTATTATTTCCATGTAAACTCGAAGGAGAATATTTTAATTCCGAACTATTTCATTCAGAATAATTAATTCCGAATTAAAAAACATCATGTAAACGTGGTAGGCTACATGTAGGCCGCATGTGCCTCCTCAGAATGCTCCAAAGAATAAAAATAGCCCACACTTCCTCTTTTTAGCTGCCTTCCTGTTACAGTGAAACGCCTTCCTGTTACAGTGAAACGCCTTCCTGTTACAGTGAAACGCCTTCCTGTTACACTGAAACGCCTTCCTGTTACACTGAAACGCCTTCCTGTTACACTGAAATCTTGAGAGCATTTCAGTTGTGTGTGTGAAAGCGTTTCAGTTGTGTGTGTGAGAGCACAACATTTCAGTTGTGTGTATGAGAGCACAACATTTCAGTTGTGTGTATGAGAGCACAACATTTCAGTTGTGTGTGTGGAAGCATTTCAGTTGTGTGTATGAGAGCACAACATTTCAGTTGTGCGTATGAGAGCACAACATTTCAGTTGTGTGTATGAGAGCACAACATTTCAGTTGTGTGTATGAGAGCACAACATTTCAGTTGTGTGTGTGAAAGCATTTCAGTTGTGTGTGTGAGAACACAACATTTCAGTTGTGTGTGTGAAAGCGTTTCAGTTGTGTGTGTGAAAGCGTTTCAGTTGTGTGTGTGGAAGCATTTCAGTTGTATGTATGAGAGCACAACATTTCAGTTGTGTGTATAAAAGCATTTCAGTTGTGTGTGTGAGAACACAACATTTCAGTTGTGTGTGTGTGAAAGCGTTTCAGTTGTGTGTGTGTGAAAGCGTTTCAGTTGTGTGTGTGTGGAAGCATTTCAGTTGTATGTATGAGAGCACAACATTTCAAGTTGTGTGTATAAAAAAGCATTTTCAGTTGTGTGTGTGAGAACACAACATTTCAGTTGTGTGTGTGAAAGCGTTTCAGTTGTGTGTGTGGAAGCATTTCAGTTGTGTGTGTGAGAGCACAACATTTCAGTTGTGTGTGTGGAAGCATTTCAGTTGTGTGTGTGAGAGCACAACATTTCAGTTGTGTGTGTGAAAGCGTTTTAGTTGTGTGTGTGAAAGCGTTTCAGTTGTGTGTGTGGAAGCATTTCAGTTGTGTGTATGAGAGCACAACATTTCAGTTGTGTGTGTGAAAGTGTCTCAGTTGTGTTTATGAAAGCATTTCACTTGTAAGTGTGTGAAGTTTTTACTATTGTGTGTGAATGTGTTTTGTTTTACATGTGTGTGTGAGTGGTAATTCTGAATTATGTCCCTGACGGCCCCTCATATGTGTGTGTGTGTTTTTTTTATTATAACATTTTGAGAATGAGAACATATGTAAGAAGGTGTATGTCACTCTGAACTTTTCTATGTACAAACCCCCCTTCAGGTTTTGTGATCGGATACACACAATCATGAATTGAGATCATACTTGCTGCTCTCTGTCTCTCTTGTGTGTGTGTGTGTGTGTGTGTGTGTGTGTGTGTGTGTGTGTGTGTGTGTGTGTGCAGATTGAAGGCAGCTGCCAGCCACAAAATGGTTAGAAATGATCATTTTCAAGATTCAGCTTAAGACGGAGCCCTGCTGCTTCTTGAAACTTATAAAAGACCAGAGCTCGTCTTTTCACCGGCAACAGGAGGGAGAGAAGCACCAACAGGGAATGGAAAAAAAAAAAAAAAGAAAAAAAAAAGGTAAGAGTTCTCATCTAAAACTGTGAGTGCTATAAGGGAACCATGAACCATGTCGTCTTATTTCAGATGAGTTACTCTGGCACACCCACACACGTAGTATATTTACAGACATTTCTCATTTGGATTTAGAAAGAAGATGTGCATTAAAAGGAAGACTGATCAATAGTCTGCGTAATCACATGGAAACGATTTGATGTGTTTGGTGTGTGAACGATCGCTTTGCAAAGATGCTGAGTGACATTTTCAGATGCATGGCACCGTTGAGACTTGAGCTACTTTTTCATCTTTGACAGTAACAACTCCTCAGCAGAACGGCCCTCCCATTAGTGCAAAGACTACAATTACTTCCCAGCCATCCCTACATGCACAAAGTGGTCTTATAGGAGCTCATTTTGACGGAGACTAAGCTCTGCGGCCTTCACGTTTCTCTTTACGTTCCCATCACAGGTTTACAAACACCTGCACTTGTGTTGCTAGAGCTGGAGAGTTGCATAAACGTAGACCAACTTTCTAAAAAAAATGAGCGAGACTGTGTCTTTGTTGAAGAAGCAGGAGTGGGCACGATACTGCAAAATTACCCACCTGATGCCTGCTGAACACGCCACACACAGGGAATTGCTTCGCTCTTTCACTGTTTGATAATCAGCTGCAGCAACAATCAGAATAGGAAACAAGCAGCTATAGAAACATGGTGTCTCTTGAGTGCACATCGCATGCAATAAATACGCCTGCGAATCATTCTCAATTCGTATATCCTCAGCCAACCCTTCTCTGCTGCTAGTTGTAAGTGATGATTTATTAATATGTTCTTACTAATATACCCTCCAATCGTCAGCACCGTGTCTCACGGCCTGCAGAGAGAAAGATTCACTCGCACTCTGTCCACCTCTTAACACCGTACCACTGCTCCAGGTCACCGTCGGGTCAGCCCAACAGAACCTGCTCAATAATTCAACCGCCGGAGAGGAGGGCTCGAGCCCACATGTCACACACAATGAGGAAGCACACGACACTAAAACTGCAGCCAGACACTCGCAGCTCATCATCAGCTGCCAACGGCTAATGAACCCGAATGACCTGACATGAGCAGAGAGGGATAAATTAAGTGCAGTGCGAGTGCAGAACAGGCAGAAAGGATCTCTGGTTTAACATGACACCTTTATCCTCATCTAGTGTTCATGTGATCGGCCTCTTTTCTCTACACTGTTAGTATCCTTAATGTCACTGAGAAAACATAATAAAAACATAAGACTGTCCGTCCCAGATCAGTTTATGTTATTGCCACAGTGTCAGTTGTTCCACCTTCTTCTCTGCAGACTGAGCTACATACTGTACTGTATTACCCACGAGGCTCAGCTACTGTTACTATGGAGAAGAAGCCGGTCTGAGGTGGAGTTGTAGCAGATTCAAAATGCTTTGTTACACACACACACACATACACACAGTTGTAAACAAAATGTGCTGCCATAGTGCCATCCAAAAATCTAATATGAACTGATTCAAGATTACGTTTTTTCATTTATTTACTGTATGTACACATGCCCATATACCGTTTGACTTTTATATGCATGTACATAAACTGTAGATACATAAATATTTTCTTTTCAGAGGGTCATCTTGAGGACTGATGATTCGAACAGGAGAGTTTCATACTGACCCAAGTCATAGTCATTTCACATTGTTGAATAAATGTAGAATAAATGAGGAGGGGGGGGCTTTTACTACCAGAGCTTGGAGAAGGCAAAATGGCTCCTCCGACTATCGCAGCTCCATAGTCAAGCACATAACCACCCGTTTACACTCTCATGCTGAGCTACATCAAGTGGCTGCTAACAGCCTTTTGATATTTACTGTCCAGATATGAGACTGTTGCTTACGTAACTCCTGTAGTTATAACATGAGCAGCCATATTTCCCTAAAAGCTGAAACATTCATTTCATAATTACATTCAATGGCTGTTTGCTCTTCTTGCCTTTACAGAGATAACTCAAAGTGTGCAAACATCATGCCTAAATTACGACTGAGGAAATTCACAGTTGCTGCGTGTTAGTGAGCGAGAGGATGCACTGAACGGTTTGACAACTTGTGAACATTTTAAATCCCCACAGGAAGCTTAATAATCACCCCTTGAGCTTAAACTAAGCGAGGAAAGGAAATGAGCGAGAGCATCAAACTTCTCCATCGGCTGAATTAATCAGGAGCCTGAGAGTACTCTTCAGAGCGCGGGCTAGCGTTACGTCTAATAACTCCGAGTCAGAGCACACTGTGTCCCTAATTGAACTTTAAACACTCGAGAAAGACAAGGAGAGAGGGGACGAAAATAACACTGTGTACCCATTACTCCTTACATAGCAGAGGGAAAGTTCAGGCTCAATTCCTGGTGGGATGCAAAGAGACAAACTCCCGTTGGAGTTAAAAGGCACACATGCACATTTCTACTAAACTGAGAATCACGACTAATCCGCAGCATCTGCACCTATTGTCTCTGTTTTCACTAAAGCAGATGCAGTGTTTTTAGTCCAATCTCCCTGAATGGGCATTTTCGGAGGAACGAGGACTCGTCGACGCAGTAAGTCCTTGCATTGTGCAATGGGCAAATTTTCCCCAAGTGTGCTATAATACATCACGGTGTTTGCATTGCATAGCAGGCAAGTCAGGAGTTTCACATTTGCAATTCATAGCAGCTCCCCCCTCATGCATTTGCTCACTCTCCAGAGTAATAGACTCCTGTCATTGATGAGTCCCCGGGGTGTCCAAGAGTGAATCCTTTCTCACGTCTGTATCGATTGACCAGGGAGTCCTACCTGATTTACATTGACAAGATCATTTGGCTTCAAATGAAAGTAAGCATGTTTTCCAAATTGGAAACACAAGGGAAACGTCGCTCCGCAAACAGACAGCTGGGAAGGTAAACACTGACGTTAGGATTGAATGCCAGTGAAGAAGGCTGACTTAGCTACTTTCGCCTCCACTCCTTTAAGGGCAATGGTCACTTTAATCGCTTTAAAAGTGTGTGCCTACAAGCTGTAAGGATAATTTAAGATGTGCCTATGCAGGGTTTTTTATTCTGCTCTTTTTTAAAATGTTTCACTCTTAAAATAATGATGTTGCTGGTGTGAACTCACCGTTGGAGTGACATGTACAATACCAGTGAAAACATTAAGGTCTTTCTTCTAAAATGTCAAAACACTTTCATTTTAAGAGGGAAATTATGTCTTTTGGGCTTTTTGGGCAGCTTTTCTTTTTTTTTCCTAACCAGTAAAAAGGTTTGCAATGGAACGAGTTGAAGGGACACAGATTTTAAGACAAATCTGTAACTACAGCACTGGTGTACTACCACCTTACAGCTAATGTTTTGCTAACATCCATTTTTTTCCCTGTTAAAAGGGTTTTCTTAGGAGTTTTTCCCCAGTCGATGTGAGGGTCCAAGGGCAGAGGATGCTATGTAAAGCCCTTTGAGACAAACTGTTTGTAAAATTGCCTTGCCATGCCTAACAACTATCTATCCATCTAAACAGCATTACAGTAGTAATGACTCAAGGACCCTCATGCATATAAATCCAGTTCACTCCCCTTTTATCTCCTTTTGGCTCTTAAGATGCTCAATGCTCCACAATGTTCATCATCTAGTTGCTAACTTTGTTAAATTCTGCTTCTTGTTTGATAATGTGGATCCATTGCTACAAGAAGCAAAATCTCATTTGACCAATTTCTCTCACATTCAGCTCACTGATGACACGTTAATATCAAATTATTGAGATCTGGGACACCGGGTCAGAGGCCCTGATCTTCTTGTGAGGTTGGTTTTCGGTGAAGAGACACTACGGGGAAGAGAGAGCCTCCGTTCTCCCCGTAATAGGTCATTTAACCATCACAATTACCCCAAAGCTGTTTAATTAAGGTGAAAATCTTGCATAGTGCCTCTTTAACCTTGTCCTCGGTCACGTCCATGCACCCGACATAATCACTGAGTCCTGGGAGTTACGCTCGCTTCCACCGTTTTCCTATTTAATTAATCATTAATGAAAAGATATTAATCCGTGCATCTTTTAAAATTCAGAGTCTGTGTGCCGTATACCAGTCTGATAACACGAGCAGGTGCACTCTGCATGGTGTGAAAGTGAATTACACTTGTGTAAAGTTTCACTTCTGATCTCGTGTTCAGACAGGATAAAAATATTACGGGGTGAATCCGTGAGTTTGCCAGGTTAATTCACAGTATGATACAGAGACCCGCAGCATATGGGTGGCCATATTGAGTAGCCAAATGAACAGATGGCCTAAAACGCACAGTCGTTTATGTGTCAGGGCTCATTTAGGAGTCGGTATCATAAGCTGTGTGTTTGAATTTAAAACGTCTGTATTGCTCTTTAATTTTAGTGGGATTTATTCTGTGGCGTTTAATGAACTCGCTGAGATGAGTGAGTCATCTGCTTTGTTTGGAGAGATGTGCCTTCAAATCTACACAACACGTGGCTACTGTAAATGGTGACATTTGTTGTGTGCTTTGGAAAGTGTTGCTTCACAAAGTCATGAGCAGGAAATCAAATATTCCCCTCACACGGACGGAGAAAGATCACGAGATGCTGAAATTATACGACGACCCTCAGACAAACGATGGAACGTTTTGTTTTAAAGCAAAAACATTAACTTGAACTCATATTTGACAGGAGAGCAGATGAGGTAGTGGAGCTGATGTACAGTAATTATATTGTTGATGCTGGCTTTGCATGGTATGAGAGCTGACAGAGCCAGCAGCTCAGGGAAATGTGAGCCTAAAGAATGTCAAGGGTTTTAGTTTCACAGAGGAGCACGACAGATCTTGGGAAATGTCAATGTGTAAACACATTAGAAGGTTACGCCTCGTCAGGCACGTGCACGCTGGCAGGTGCATGGACAAATGCACAATCTGCACATGCACAGAATCTCACTCTGAGACATCAAAGTCAAAAGAAGACAACAACGATTAAAACAACCCCACAATGCACAAAAATTCTTGTAGGAACTCAGAAACCGGCGGCGTCTGTAAATGACCTTTTGTCTCGTCATTATTTTTTGAGGAAGCATCACAAATGGTATTTTCATGAACCTCGCAGACAACCAAATTAGCAGCAGAGGAATCAAAAAGCACTCAAAATTTCCTCAGAGCTGTAATTTAGACACCATTAAAATTTGGTGTTTTTAAAAAAAAAAAAAAATTCCAGAGAACCTTGAATAATACTGGCAGAATTATACCAGGACAAAGCCTGTTTGGTCTCCACATATACACCACTCAGACACCAGCTTTCATGTCCCTTTCTACATATCCTAAATTGTATTTAATAGCTCCAATCATTGTAGGGATGGTGAATCCCTGCTGCTAATGCACTATTCGTGTTTGAAAAGGGGACATTGTGGGTGAAGCATCAGTCCCTTTGCCATTAACGTTGCATTACATGTCCTGTTACCCACTGTAATTACAGCTCTTGCTCTGCCAGAGTGCAGACTCATGACTCGACCTGATGCTCAGAGTGAATTCAGCCTATCAGGTGTGATGGGGAACAGAACTGGCCTACATGCTCACACACACACACACAAACACACATGCACGCACTCACACACACATGCACACACACCTAGTCTGTGATCGCCTGCAGACACAAGGCTTGGAGGAGAAGAGTATAAGCTAAGACGAGCTGCATGCCAGATACCGTTGGACTATCCACACAGAGCTTGGGATCCCAGCCAGAGTATTACTATGTGTACTGGGGTGGAGGGAGGTGGATAGAGATGCATGGATACAGAAGTGCTTGGTCACACTGTGTTAGAGTGGCATCTGCTCAGAGGTTTGTGTGAGCAGAGAGAGGAGTGGTGGGATTTTTCTCTCTCTTTCTTTTTTACCTTTCAGGAAAATGTTGTGCTTCTCCCTCCTTCAACAACACAGTGGTTCAACAAATAATAAACATTTCCATTAACAGTAGAACAAGGTTCTTATACAAGACATGTGTAAAAAAAGAAGGTCAGTACTACCTAAGTATCCACCTTTTTCCAAACGTCAAAAACGTAAGCTGGTGTTCTGTCGATTTCTGCTACTTGTCGAGAACTGCTACTTTGTGGTTTTGCGCATGTGCAGAGCCGAAAGTTTCATTTCCATGCCCATATCTTTTTGAAACCCTGTGTTGCGGCTCATCAGTCCACATTGTTGTTAACCGTTGTTGAATGAGTTGTTGTTAAATGTTAAAATGCTATGTGTAAATATGCCGCCATTCATCCTACAGTCTGCATAGAGTAACGGGAGCATTATTTGATAGGATGTTATTGGACTATCGAAATACGCTACCCCTGAAATACATTTCATTACACTTTTTGTACATTAGACACATGAGAGAAGAAAACACTTACTTTATGCCTTAGAGGTAGAAAACCATTAGTATTTTTTGATAGGGTAGCTTGAATCGATAGATAGACCTATCGGTTTATGCTGCGGTAGCAATTTTTGACAAAGCAGCAGAAATCTTCAGTTTTTGACGTTCGGAAACTTGTGGATATAAGAAGCTCATTCTACTAGTTGAAAACAGACACTACGAACCCTTTCGCTCTATTTCAATCAGATGTGACAAAGTCAAACAGGCAATTTTTGCAAGTGGCTGGTGAATGAACACAGCAGAGCATTTAGCTGCAAAGGAGCCAGATACAAAGGAGGATTACTATTAAACTTCATGGTCACCAGAAATACATGCTCATATCAATGAAAATGTTGCCTTGGCAACAAGTTAACAGGGACTTAAGAATAGTACAATGTAGTAGTCGCTATGTACAGTAATTGGATATTTCCTATTCAGTCTAATAATTTTACACAGTTGTAATGGGGGAAGTAAATATAGCTCAGCCATGTTTCTTTTCTAGCGACCAATGGTCCTTCCTTACGTTTAACTGGGTTTAGTAAATAACTAGCAGTCGTGGAAAGTTGTGTGGAGTTTGTTTGTTCTCCCTGTTCTGGAGGACTGAAACAACATCAGTGTGCAAAGACACACACGCACACCAGGTTGATGCGCCCATGAGGTGTGATTGTGTGTCTCCATATGTTTGTCCACACAGTGATAGACTGGCAACCTGTCCAGGGTAAACCTTACTTGGTCACATTTGTGCCATTTCATAGTTACTTTGGAGATTCATATTTATAATGAGAAATATAATCAACAAATTATGATAAATTGTTTCAAATAGATACTTTGATTATTGGCAGGTCGAAATTGACAAGCAGCGCTAATGTCATGCTTTCACAGTAATAGCTCGATAATTATGATTCACTTGTGATTACTCTGACATGGTGCTTTGGTGTGCTTTTGTACACTTTAATCTGAATGCATGACTCTTATTTGTAACAGACTGGAGGGTTGGGGGTGGGGGCAGCATTTACAGCTACTTTTTACAGCAGCTTTTAAACACATTGTGAAATTTGAACACCGTCCTAAATCACACCTCATAACACAAGACATCCAAAACCATGTTTGATAAATGCTCCTTCTGTGATGTTTGCCAAAGTCTATCAAGGAATTCATCCTTGGATGAGAAAACAAAGAGGCCTTAAGGGGGGGGGGGGCGTGCTGCCCTTGCATCTGTCTGTCTCTGCCTATCAGCCCCTCGAGAAGTCATTGATCCATGCAGACCCTTTGCTCATTTGCCCGGCAGACGTTGCAGAAACAACAAAGACTTCTGTTCTTCCTGACAGCGTGACCACTCATGTTTCCGTCAAGAATAGGTAGCAACCCCTGGAGCTGTCAACCTTACGCAGTGGGATCAAATGCAACATGATGAGAAGCCAGGCAGGGGCCCAACTTTTCCAGACCAAAATACACAGCAGCACCTTTTCTGTCCTGGAGTTACCTTAATGTTTTGTAAGATGTTCAGTGTTGCTACTCGACTGATGTGGGCTGCAGCGAGGTGAACTCATCGCCTGATGTTAACCGAGCTTTAAACCCTGTTAAAAGAACTGTTGACATCCTCACTGATGATCAATATTCTCATAAGGCTCAATGGAAACTCAGTTGATTAATCCTTTAAGTAGTTTTTAATGAGGGAGCACCCAGAGGTTGGAGTTGTTAAACTGATGATATATGGAAACCTTTTTCAGGCATTCAGTGGATGATAACAGCCTTCAGCAAAGATGATAATTAGCAATGGGAACCAAATCTTTGTAAATAGCAGGCTGCAAAGAGCAATGTAATGATGTTGCAACAATTTCAACACTTTATGTTGCAAATGTGGTGATTTGAAAGGTAATTCTAGTTTATTAAACATATAACTTGGGTCTAATCTTTGCAGTTTTTGGTTAACAGCTGGAAAGTGGGACTGTGGTGAGTCAGACGAAGGAGGAAACAGAAGCAGCAGTCAGATGAGCTTTAAACAAACCCGTCCTTGTGCAAGAAAACAAAAACTTTGACCTGCTGTACTTTCTGTTCAGTCTTCCACTGTCTAACATTTACGTACAACTAAACTGCAACAACAAATGTGTTTTGTAGGAAACATATTAACAGGATAATATTTTTATTGAAGCTGTGAGGATATGTTAGTCACATATTTTGTTAGTTATAGATACTGAATAAACAATAAAATAATACAAACAATAAAATATGCCTTCCCTGAACGTAAGGCGGTTCACACACTGGACGACTCTGGTCTACAAAGCTCTTCTTGGCATGGTTCCTACTGTACTTATTTATGTACTTTTCTTTGGAGAACTGGATGCCGTTATGCCTTATACGTTCAAATGACATTTTGTATCTCTCTGCTCCTCATGTTCGAACTGAAACGGGGAAAAAAAAACATTCAGTTTCTCTGCTTCCTCTTCTTGGAAAGCCCCTCCAATCTGAGCTGAAATCATCAGAGCTTGTTTCACTGAGAGAACGGAAATCCTTCGAACAGTGCCGATGTTCATAAATTGTTACTGTAACAATAACAACTGTGCTTTATTTGTCAAATTGCTCGCACTTTATATGTCAGTGTTGTTTTGTTATTGTTGTACCTTGTGCTGCTGCCTTCTTGGCCAGGTCACCCTTGTGAAAGTTGTCTTGAGCTCAATGGGTCTTCTATCTGGTTAAATGGAAAAAAATAAAATAAAATACAGATGCTTACTTAAGTTTAACAAAAACCACAACCCCACCTTGACCCTCCAAACAACAGACCGAGGGATAAAAAAAGAGAAAGTTAAGATGGGAAATAAGAAAAAATACAGAAAATAAATTCAGTATTCTATTGAATGGGATTTTTCCTTTGAATCAATAGATGGATTTCTTTTATATTTACTTTGGAATATAAAGCCATAATGGTTCTTTCAACTTATTTCCAGTCTTAATACTAAGCCAAGCTACCCGTTTGCTGGAGCTCAAGCATTGCATGTGTTATCTCTTCTCCATCTTCCTCCCACAGTCCAAAGACGACGTGCAGACTACCGGTTGATTGATGACAGTAAATCACAGATGTAAACGTGAGTGTTTGAGGTTGTTTGTTTCTACATATCAGCCCTGCGACAGACTGAAAACCTGTTCAGACGAGCCCCGCCCTCACCCCATACTGTATGTCAGCTGTTTGTTTCTGAGGTAACATTTGAATAATTTTCTCTGAAATATGGAAATGCAAGAAAAATCTATATAGGCTACACTATATGACGTATAATTTTGTGCAAATAATACTTATCTGGTAGCAGGGAGGACGGCTCTGGAATAACAACAGTATGATGTTGTCCTCAGACAAAGACCTACACTTGTGCTCTTTCAGACAACTGACAGCTTGTTTACATCTGCATTTGCCAGATTTAATACCGACCAAAATGCTGTAGGCCTACATTATATCAAACTTTTCCATCCCACATATGAATAAATAAAGGATATTTTTTATAGGAATGCATACAAGAGATAGTTTTCTATTTCTCTACCTTTAAATGATCTTAAATAGTAATAACTCATTATATTTACTAAATGGAACAGAAATCAAGTATGTCCTGTAGATCAAAAAAATCCCATGTGGATCCTCCCGGGACACCGTCAGTGACCTCCGGTGGTGCCCGGACCCTATATTGAGAAACTGTAATAGCTGTTGTGTAGAAACATCAGTGCCATTAGAGCAGCTCCTATCCATTACAGCCCTGAAATACCTCCGCGTGGAGCGACTGGAGAGAAAAGCTCGGTCTGATTCAAAAACTCTGACCAATCCCGAGTCACATGACTCAACAACCGGCAGCGATAGAGAGCGCAAAAGGGACGCAGAGCCTCGGTACACACAATCCTGCACAGCACCACCACCACCACCACCACCACCAACCACCACCGCTATACGCCCAATTTCTTTTTAATAGAAACCTTTTACTCCCGCTCGGTGAGTACATTTTCCACTGCCTTTTTCTTAAAGCATCTTTTTATCCTCTTTTTCCTCTTTCCTTGTCTTGGTGTTTCCGACGTGGGGGAAACTGTTTTCTCGTTTTCTGCATGCAATGGTTTAAATCTTGGATGCTGAGTGCTGGTGCTCCGGCGACATCCACTGAGAAATATCCCTACGTGCTTGCGGACGCTCTTGATAATTTTTTTCTTTTTTTTTTCCTCTTTTTTTTTTTTTAAACACCCTGCTCTCTCTCTTCTTCCTCTTCTCTTCCCGAAGCAGCTTCTTCTTTACGAGCTCACTTGTTCTAATCCCCACCTTTTGCTTGTTTTCTGGCTTTTTTCCTTTATCATGGCTTGTTTTGGTGTGATTTTGGTTTTGGTGCTTTTCTCTGATCTTGCAGTGTTTCTCTGGTGTTGGAGGCAGTGCGTCTGCCAGGGCGCAAAAATAACTGTTTTGATTTTCACCCGTGAAGATTTTGCTTTTCGAATAGGTGAGACATTTAACTTTACTGGAGTTTGTTTTGGTATTTTCTTTGTATACTTCTTCATGCAGCCTTGACGAGGAAATGATAACTTTTTTCCTTTTTTTAACCTTTTAAACTGAATATCTCGGACAGAGCTGGATTCATGTTGAATGGTCAAGTAGATTCAGATTTTTAGATGGTAAATCTTCAAAACTTCTCCCTCAGGACTAAGTGATAAAAATATCAGAGGATGCAGGATTTTTTTTTTCTTTTCTCCTTTTTCAAACAGGTCTATGATTGCAAACCACTGCTGTGCAAAATAAAACAGACTCCTGCCAACTGAACCAGACACAGCTGTGCTCCACCGCCACCACTGCTTCTCTTGCTACACACTCACACAAACCTCATTGCATTTGCTTTTGATGAGTGGTGGACACAGTCAGCCACCACACACAGAAGGTTGGAAACTTATATTGGCTCAATGAGTCAATGATGAGAGGGGGTGGAGGTGTGGCGGGGTATCTTTAAGGCCCCGGCAAATTCTGCAGGAGTTCATTATGCAAATCAGGCAGAAAGATTTGATTAATAGTTTGACCTTCAGATGCAGCCACAAACCTGCGGGCGACAAGATCCAAAACACACTAAACTCCTGCAATTAAATTAAAAAAAACACCACTGGGGCTCACCTTGCTCAAAAAATCCTTGAGTAAAAGTTTTGTTGTGCTCCATTAAAAAGAAATGCTTTTGAAACTCAAGACAAAACCTCCTTTCAGTCATCCTCGAGAGATATGTGTGAAGGCGTTTGACAGTTATTCCAGCCTTCAGACTCTGCAGGTCAGGGAACAGGTGGGGGAAGCCGAGCATGAAATGTGCTGCTACGCAAACAATACTTATCTGGTAGCAGGGATGAGGTGGGAGGATGGCTCTGGAATAGCCAGCCTATACAGGCATGCACAGAATCACTATGAGCCCGGAGCGGAGCAGGAAGGAATAAAGTTTAGCCAGGCATTTCTGGACCAGTCAGTAATCTGTCTGTGTCCAGTGATTTCTGCACCCGTGGGTTGAGATGATCATTGACCCCTAGCAGGAGTACGATGCGGGCTGCCTCAAAGCCATGCACCACAGAGTCCATCTTCTGCAAGAAGATACGGATGAAAAACATTTCAGAGCTGCTCCAGCTTTCAGACTATAGGTCAAAGAACAGATTAGGGGGGAGCTGCTTCTCCTTGTCCCTTTTTATATCCCTGCACGTGAAAGATAACCAACGAGAAAGACAGATGAGGGAGTCAGACAAACAAAAAAAAGAGAGAAAGAAACAGGAACAGGAGAGGATGGCATGCTTGTGAGGAAGAGTGTTGCTTGCAGTTAAATTTTTTGAGCAGCAACATGTATGATATCCACTTCACATGAAATAGTTCTGTTACATTATGCATGTGGCAATACCCACTGCTCCCTATTAGATCTCCTATTCTTGGATGTGTGCGCTACGTCTCCACGCCTGCATTAGTCATATTCAACACATTTTCTAATACACTGTCTGTCTCTCCAGCCACTGGGAAGCAGCAGTGTGGATAAACAACAGCCACTGTATACGCATGCACCTGATGCTCAGTTGCTCGGTTGTGTTGTGTGCGACGTGCCATTAGCCTATAGCAGCGTCAGTATCTCAGCACCACGGCCAGCTCCTTTTATTCTCCATTCAAAGAGATAGTGGTTGATTTCAGCACCATGGACAGCTGCCAACACTTTATTACTCTGGCAGCTGGAGCGAGCTGATTCCTGCCTGGAAGTCTGGAGTGTCTCTACTCACTAACCCCTGCCCTCTCCGCTGCACACGTCTTATTCTGAGCTATTTCAAGCTCTGCACCCCACATTCAAAAGGCTAAAAGGAGAGGTCTCACCCCAGATAAGAAACAAAACGATAACACTTTCTCAGAATAGGCTTCTTAATGCTGTAGATATGATGGAAAAAAACTGTCATTAATCTTCAATCTCTCTCTAACCAAAGCTTGAAAACGACTCGTATAAAACACATATTTGTATTTGTGCTGTTTCTGCTCAATACCACAGCACCATGACTTTAAATTGCATCCCTTAATTTACCATGGAGTTAAATTAGCACCTCTTGGACACAACGAAATGAGAGCGTGTGAACTTACAAATGTAGCCCTTGTTGCATGAATATTGTGTTGGATTGCGTTATATATTGTCAGGTGTACCTGTTGTGAAACATTTCCATTCAAAAGCCAAAAATTAGGTTTCAAAGCAATAACATTTGATATTGTGCTGTTTCTCCCTTTATTAACAAATGTCATAAAAATACTAAACCCAACCATGGATTGCTCCCAGAACAATATTGCAAAAATATATGTAAAGGCTGACATAGTTTTTTCTGATGCTCTATGCACAGTGTTATTATTTTTATATAGTTGAGGGATAAACAGGAAAAAATTGTGGAAAAACCAACAGCAGGCTGACGTTAGTGGACTCATCTCAGTTTGCCATCACACCTCAACAGAGCCTGCTGCTGCTGAGATCATGAAAACTGGGCAACAAAGGGGTTCAGGTTAGAGGTACAGTTGTTAAAAAAAACAAAAAAACTGTGATTTGAAGTGATGCAGTAGAGGCACGAGCTTGACAAAACCTACTAATAAAAGTAGAAAAAATAGACCAAAGCGTTGTTAAAGTTGTTAAAAACATAAAAGATCCACACTTGTGAACATGGTCACTGTGGTTTATTTTGAGTTGATGTCACGTGCACAGTCTTGCTGCTGTAAGTACTCACTAGAGAATCACCTGTGTATTAATCCGCCGCTGAAAATAGTTCAAAACAAATGAACTACTCACCCTTGTTTTGAGTAATGTTTGCTAAAAGCTCCAAATCTCTGGTGTTTCAGGACGTGATGGTGATGATTGTCTTCAGAGGGAGGAAGGAACAAACAAACACACAACCACATTATTTTTGCTTTATTTTTTAATGGTTGTTATACGGCAAAACAACAAAAACAGACTTTCTACATGCTTATCTTTTATATATTTTTCACACAGAAACTACCCTTATGCCGTCTACTGTAAATTCTACAACAGGTATTTGTGTTATTTTTGCAGAAATGAACACACATTTGGCTCTAAATTTATCAAAGAGCTGCAGAAACATCACGTCCCTCACATTGCCCCAAGAACAATTCTATGAGCTGAGAGAAACGTGGCATTTATTGCACAAATGTTGTACTAAATTGCATTATACAGCAGTGGTATATTATGAGGTGCTTTTGAACAAATATAGAAAGTAAAGGGAGCCAAAGGAGCATCAAGGGAGAAAGCTGGTGCCGACTGCCTTAATGTTTTTTTTTCCCTTTCTCTTTCTGGCTCTTTCCTGGTCCCATCACAGTGTGGATGTTTATTCGCATTCAAATTAGCATTTATTTATTGTTTACTGCGTCTGACGTGGCATACAGTACGTTCTGCTGCATTCTGCCGTCAGTGAGCCTATACAGAATATGTCTGTTATCCACTTTCCAATAAACTGGAAGCATTATTACCAGCCCGTAATGTTCCCATTGACATTGGAAATTGTTCCTGAAAAGAAATCATAATTAGCTCTCAGTCATGTTGTTTTTAGTATTCACAGTCTGTCGTACACATCCGCCTCAGCTTCGCGCGTGGTTGTGGTTCATTTGATGAAACTTGCAGATTGTGTCAACTCTCCTTCGCTCATTCGTGGCCTCTTGCCCACTTTCGCCCCCTTTGACCTTTCGCCCCTCGCTGTCAAATCCTGCCCCCAAATCATTATACCTCCATATGACTTTTTGCACCTCAGTCCACAGGCTGCTGGTGCTGTAAAGCAGAAACATATTTTGTTATCAGCTAATTACTCACAACTCCAGTGACCCAGTTACTTTAGCCTGGTGGAGCAGAAGCTATATTTGGCAGTCACACAAGAGAAGAATTAAGGAAATGGAGAAATATGTCCGTGCCAAGAGATATGGGAAAGCATGGCATATGTTCACATGCCCTCCAGCGTCGCTGCGGATTCCCCTGCTACAACAGCAGGTGGAGTCTTTTTCTCCTGCCTCTGCCTTCAAATACACATAGTGGTGTAGGAATAATCCTTTGTTTTGCTTGTGAGAATGGGGGGAAATCGCTCCCTCTCGCTTAAAAAAAAAAGGAAAACACAAACTTTTAAGACTACTCTGACAGTAACAGTGTGATACGTGGTGATGCAACAGAGGATTTTTGAAGCAAAATAGTTGGCATCAGCTGCTTGGGTAAGACACAAAACAGAGTTAAGAATATTCCTTGTAAAAGAATAAATCCCAGTGGAATCAGTAAAACAACATCTAAAGGAGCTTTTTTACCATCAAAGTCACCCAAAGAAGTTTCTCTATGCATCACTTCCAAAGCTATTTACTAAAAGCTAACACAGCAAACAGCTTGGAGTTGTACAAATGACACCCCACTGACCTCAGAGATCAGGTGTGTGATATGTAATAAAAGCAAGAACAAATGCTCTGATTTCAGCGATAATCATCCCTGTTATTATTATGAGATACAAGATAAAATCTCTCCCAGGGATGTGACTTCATCCCATCTCATCGTATAGGTCACATTGAGCTTTTATCTCTCCGTTGTCATCGCACGCTGAGGCTATAGGTTTGCTCCAATCAGATCGTGGTTGTACAACTTGTTTTAGGCGCGTGGTGGTCTGCCCTCCTGCCTCAGAAACCCCTCCATAAACTGGGATGTATTTTCTTTACAGGAGCTCTGTGTAGTCATATATAAGCTGCTGTGGGCTCTCACACTGTGAAGCGTAGCCTCACAGTTCAAAAAGTCAGTTCATTAAAGGTATGAAAAATATGTAAATGATAAAAGGCCAATAGAACAGCAATATAAAAGGATAGAGTCACAGTAATAATTTATAAGCAGCACCTACCTACCGCATGATGTATGCCTGCATTTTCCATCTTTGATATTCTGGTCCGAGGCCCAGTTCTAAGCTCCTTGAAGATGATTGGCATTGCAAATGCCTTTTTCCCCCCTTCTTCTCTTTTTGAACATCTCTCATTCTCTCCCTCCATCTCACCTCCTTTTATTTCCCACTCTCTGCTTCTATATCTCAGTCTCTCTCCTTTTGTTGCCATTTTCCCCCCTCTCCTTCTTCAATTCAGACTCGAGACAGGTATTATGTGGGAGGTAATGGGGTGTAGGAACGGTGGAGAAAAAAATAAGAACGGTGCTTGACAGTCATCCTTCCTTGTTAAGCTCCACAGCAAAAACTTTGTATGAAGACTTTCCAGGCACATAACAAACAGGACTCAGAACTGCAAAGGCATGGTTGCTCATTGCATGTGAGCAATAATAACAACCTGTTCTCTATCTGCTCTGCGGTGTTAGTCAGTATTTACTGTACAAGTCCTGCAGGAGAGATTAGATTCCACTGGGCTCCTCTGGGCTGGGAGCAAAATGGCCCAGCGAAGGACCTCTATTCATTAAGCCTTTAATTGCTAATTTAGTCTTTGAATGATTCAGCAATAGCCGCTGCTGTTGGGGCATTAGCTGAGTAATTTATGGCTGCGAGGGAGCAGGGAAAAAAATGAATGAGGGCAAGAAAGTGTTATTAAAAAGGACAGTGGTACCCGCACAGCATTGTTATTACACAACCACCTTATGTTAACGCTCAGAAATCAGTACAGTGCTCTTTTTTTATGACTAATTTCCACTATTTGTCTGAGTTAAATTCATTATGTCCCATGATTAAACATCATTTAGACATAATGCAATTTGACTCTCCAGTTGGCACGCCGTTTTAATTGAATATTTCTTTTTTTTGATTAAGCTTGTTATTTTGTCTTTGTGGGAGTTCTGAATTTGTAATGACGCGTCTGTCTTTGTCTACAAGTGACAGTTGGACTAATGTAGCAGTCAGGTGGGCCGCAATCATTATCCCTGACATTAAATTGCCCAGTTATAAAAGCCAGTCTTGTCAGTGAGTGATTTTTGGCGTTATTTTCTGCAGCGTTTTTGATAAATCCTCACATCTGAAAGAAGGAAACATAATCCATACCTGCATTGCGGTGTGCTTTACAAATTTAGACTGCATTGAAAATGTAATTAGATTTATTCCACTGTATTCTAGCTGCCATTTAAAAGAAACATGCATACTATATAAAAAAACAACAACAACATAAAAAAACATTGTGCTTTTCAAACAAACAGGATATGCAGTGTTAATCAATGAGCTTCAGGTGCAGGCAGGTGGATGTGCTTCTCCTGGACTGAGCCGGTGTGTTTCCTGTGTGTGTTCTGTAGCTAAGCTAACACTATTCTGGCTGTAGCTTCATATTTAATGCACAGACATGAGAGGAGAATCAATCCTCTCTTCTTACGCTGGGCCAGAAAGCAAACTGTTACACAACCACCACATTCCCAAAAAATCTCTACAGTCTTCGTTTTTTGTGCTGCAGCTCATTTTCAGCCTCAATCTGACTTGAATTCATTACATTTCCCTGATTTGTTATAATTTAGAGCGTAATGTAATCGAGTCGCCACTTTGAATGCAATATTTACTGTTTAATGAAGCGTGATGTTTTGTTTTGCATTCGTAATGATATTTGTGTCTCAGGCTGACAATTAGAAAAAAGAAGTGTACTGTACTGTAGCAGTCAGGTCGGCCACAATCATCGCCCTTGACATCAAATCTCCCAGTGGCCCTGACACTGAGTGAATTTTACCACTACTTTCAGCTTTTACATTATCCACAGGAGTAGTTTTATAAATCCTCACATTTTATGCTGCATATGTTCTCACATATACTGACAGAAAAGGGGGAGAAATAACCCATATACCTGCACTGCAGTGTAGTTCGTAAATTTAGACTGTGTAAAAATGTAATTAGATTTCGGTCCACATTTATTCCCCTGTAATGCGTTTGGCTGTCATTCAGAAGAACGAGGCAAAATGAGAAAAAAAGCCTTATTATAGACCCATATTTCTTTCTCTTATACAGACATTTTTTGGAGGGAGGCTGTAAAAAGTTGAAACTTGGCTGGAGGAAAGTCTGTCTGCAGGCAGTCTACTGTATATGAAGACGTCTACAAATTAAACCAGGCTTCTTTTTTTTTTTTCCTCTGTTGATGACAGTGAAGCATAGTCACTTTCAGTTGTACACTGTCAACTCACTAAAGATAAAAAGCTGCAATGCAACATTTAAGCAGCAGAAAAGCGAGTGTGCCCTGAATGCACCCTTCGCATCTCGTATGTATTTGTCGTATCGAATGAGGAGTTTTCATCTGTTCTCCTCAGACAGGAGCGCGAGTCAGTGAGGAGAGATCAGGGAGGAAGGAAGTGCTAAAATGATTACTTTCACCAGTTCCTCGCTTCTTTATCTCTGGAGAATTCAGACTCTGAAGCCCCTGACAGTCGGTGTGAAAGGACCAAAGAGGATCCACGAAATACTTACACTTGGAACCTCTTCAACACGGAGGGATGGTGTAGAAGCCCCGAAGAAAAAACATCACTGTCAAGCACTCACTGCTTTGTTGTAAGAAAGACTTTTCAGAGACAAACAAAAAAAAAACACATTGCCTGGGATGCATTCATGGCTTCACTGATGCATGAAGATGTTATTTAGCCTTAATTTCTGGAGCGTCAAGTGTGCCAGGATGAATCCAAACCTCTCTCCCTGCTCCGGTTTTGCCGATCAGGCTGCTTCGAATTCAGTGTGAGTGTGTTTTCTGGCCTGGGATGTTTCCACCAGCGTTTGCCAGCAGTTATACCACATGCTTCTTCTGAAAAGGCTTTGAGGATCTGAGAGGCTCATGAATATTGTAAAAGAATCAGCTTTGAAGTGTCTTTTTTCCCCCCCCATTTTATAAATGAGCTGGAGGATTAATGTAAAACTCTTCTCCCTGTGATCATTTTCATTAAAAACATGTAATTGAGGGCAATTGACAAAATAATGCTTGAGCATCTCTGGGATGATAATCTAAGGTGAAACACGTGGAGACAGAAACTGAAACTTACTTGACTTTACTACCTCTCTACTTGAGGGTGTTTGTTTGTGTGTGTGTTTGTACCTGACGTTGCCTGCAGTTGTGTAGAGTTCATTGGCATTTGTCCGTGTCAGCTGTTTGACAGGTTTCCAGACTTTCTAGGAAACTACAACCCATTAGACGACCCTGGGCTTTAAATCAAGAAAGTTTTGTTTAGTTTTCACACTGTGAGCCAGAGTCTGTGTGTATTCATCACATTTAAGACTTCAGTGGGAGACAGAGGCAACCCTGAGGCTGCTGCCTTTAAACACACAGTAAATGCTGGTATGATAATAACAAAAAGTCAGGTGATGGCAAAAACAAACAATTTTCACTTTCACTTACTCATGAGCATATTAAAGGCAATTCAGATTTCTTATGACTTCAACTTGCTCTTAAATTTAAAAGAGCTCCTCCAGAGGCGTCTGTACTGTAGTTGGTGTAGAGGAAAGTTTATACGCCTGCAGTGCAGTGAACACAGTGAATTATTGCCTCTGATTGGCTTCTCTTGTGAAAAGCTGGAAATACAGTAATTGCACTCTTGACTTTCTTGATAAATTAGTGTCTTCATTTTCACAGGAGACATTTCATACTCTCGGCTCTTTGTGTTCTTGCTCTTAGGAGCTTGGTAGAAGTTTGATAAACACGACATGAAGACGAGCTGTGTCCCAGTTCAGGGGCCACGTCCTGCGATGGTGTGGCCGAACTGTAATAAGATGATCTGACCTATGGAGGATGTTTCCCGTGACAGAAACTCCACCTGCCTTTACTGTTACTTCACAAAATGTAACCTGTCAACCTTGACAGCAGGTACATTTCCTTTTACAAAGACTTGAGGCCTTTGGGTTTGAGCTGAAACCCAATCATTTAGATTTCTATATTTTCACATTTCCATTTCTGGCACGTATTTTCCTGCGCTTTCGTTGCCTATTTCGCCAGCTTCTTCTAACACTCTGCTCATTTTGCACCCTAGCCTCATTTTCCTGCTCTTGAACTGGGACACCCTGGTCGGGCTGCTGTGTCACTGTCTGTCTTCAAATGCAGCATCTGAGGGATGAAGCCCCTGAACTGGGACACAGCCTCAGTCTTTTTACACCCACACACACTCTTACTCTTAGAAACACATGTAGTAGAGCTACAATGTGCAGCTCTGAGCCACACTTCTCCACTCTCAGCTCTATTCAACCAAGTGTGAATATGCATATATAATACCTCTTACCTTCTTCTTTTGTCCCCCTCCTCCTCCTCCTGACTGGCCGTGTCTTTGTCGCCAAAACCACCATTCACACATTTCATGTGACACAATATCCCAACTCAGCATAGGATTAAATCAGAAACCCGACATTTTGTCTCATTAAATCTGCTTTAAAATATGCTTTTGCTTTCTTAATCAACCATCGAACGGCCTCACCTCATGTGCATTTGCCTTAAAGAGGCCATTCAATGCCCTTCAGGCCATCAGTCAGCCCCAGTGGGTTGGGTTTGGCTGCGGAGCTGTGAGGCCATTCAAAGGTGGAGAGACGGAGCGAATCGTATGTGATTTGATTGGATTGACTGGTGCCTTTTTTTTTTCAATCCCCCCGCTCTGTTGATAATTAAGTCAATCAACTCCTGAAAACTCAATGAGGGGCTTCTCCACATTATGGGACTCGCAGCAGTGTTAAATTATCCTCCATTCTTTTTTTTTTCTCTAAGAAGAGCAGAGGAGATTTAAAATGGATTATGAGTGGGTGGAGGCAAAGGATGGAAGTAAAGAAGAGGTAGGATGGGGAAAATTGTGACGTGAAGTGTGCCCAAGAGGAGATCGACTGCAGAGAGTAGTGTGTGTTGTTGTATGAGTGTGTGTGTGCGTGCGTGTGTGTGTGACAGAGAGAGGATGGATAAGATATCTATCACTTGTGTGTGTATGTGTGTGACAGAGAGGATGGATAACCCTGCATGCCTACTCCTCAATCTCCAGCTGGAAATGTAGGGACATATTTTTAGAAAACATGTATAGATATTATTGCATTCCTTTTTCTGTACTCTCTCATTTCGATTCAGGTTTAGGTTGGCACCATAATACATTCACAGTTTAAAATATATTCCCTCATAGCCTCCTTTTCACCTGTACTGCACGTCTTTCGAGGATAAGGATGAAAACTAAAACGCAGTTATTTTTGTATGTTACAGACTAATTAACTGGCAACTGTTGCGATAATCATTTCATCTTTTAAGTAAAGCAAATGTAGATACAGTTTACAAAACGTTAGTAGTAAGAGCAAAGAGGGGAAATCTGGTCTTTGTCAGGGTTAACTGTATATATACAGCACATTATGGCAGTATTTTCAAATGCAATGTAATAACCACCACGATGACACTAAATACCATAATCAATGACAGAACTGAAAATCATAGCAGGGCATCAACTTTAAAAATGTTCATGGTTGTTCCCTTTACACCACCAGGACGGGTTAGGCCTAACATCAGATCAACGATAGTTTTCAGTGACCGACTGTATTTTCTCCAAAAGTGACTTTGTCCTTAATTTACCTCAACTGGAAAATACAACAGGCCTTTTATTTAGTACACTGACCCCCACACACGGCTTCATACCTGTTCTTCTGTACTCTGCTGTCGATACATAAATCAAATGTCATACCATAAAGTAATCTAGATTTTTAATTCTCATTGCACATTTACATTCACATACTGAAACTAAGTCCAGGGTGGAAACATTCACGAGTGACACAAACTTTCTCTGGTTCCAGCTTCTCAAATGTGACATTGTGCTACTTTACTTTGTTTCATATCATTATAAACAATGATTTTCGGTACTAAAGTGTTGTTTTTGTGTGTGACCTGATTATCCGAGTACCTACTACAAGACATTTCAAGACATTGGGTCTGTGTACTTAGATAAAACAAGCATCCCTATTTTCTGACATTTCATCAACAGAACAATTATGGCATTCATTTAAAATATGAATCAACAAGTTTACTGACGATGAAAAAAATCATTAGCTGCAGCTTTAATCTTGAAAAAATTAAGGGAAACTACTGAGGATGAAGGAGCTATTTCTAAGTTTTGCTACAGCTGTTTACCCACCAGCCCAGAAGATACAAAGCAAATTCAATCTATTGCAGTAGAAATATTAAGTATCAAATCATTTAAAGCAGAAGTAGGCGATATTTTTGTGTTAATATAAGTCTTAAATAGTTATATCTTCTGACAGCAATCGCTTACATAGAGTGTTTGGACCGAAACACGGGTCTGTCAGTCACTCTGCTCTGCTCTGAGCCGAGGAGAAAACTTTTCTCGTATCCTACAGTTTTTATCCAATGAGGAGAGAGAACGGCATGAAGGGCTGTGTGTGCAGCCAAGGGATGCGCGTGAATATGGTGACGTAGGGACAAGGACTGTTATGGTGCGTTCAAGGCAGCCCGTAACTCGTGTTTTTCCGACCTGTGAAGTCGTACCAGTTCGATCTGGTACGAGTTCACGGGTCGGAAGTTACGAGTGGCCGTTATAGTGACTTTCACAGGTAAAACAGGTCGGAAAAACACGAGTGGGTTGCCTGAAACGCTACAAAGTCGTAAGTTGTGACTTGAAGCTGTAATTTACGGTTTCAAAAGCCTGCCTGGAACGCAGCATTAGCGAAAACGACCGGATCGCTTACTTCTGCTTTAAGCACTCAAGGAAACTACAAGTATCTCTGAAACTGTACTTAAGTGGCTGAGAAAATGTATGAAATGACTCACTAACCTAAAGTGTTGACAGATTTGCGCTCCTGCAGAGTTTCTCCTGTGATGATAATGTGTGTTTGTGAAACGTGTTTGTAGGAATCTGGGTTAAAAAGCCTCATTAGTGCGCACACTGACAAACAAACAAACAAAGAAAACAAAACAAACAATGGGCAAACACACACACACACACACAGAAAATCATCACCAACTGGGAATTTCGAGAAGAAACAACCAAAGAGGCTCCCGTCCTTCATCTTTTGAGTGGATGCACCAAATTCCTCCGTATCGCAGTGGTGACACTGTCTGATCCCACCAGAGTTCTGCGGCATTATGGGAAACAAACAGTGCCGGCTGCAGGGGGGATGTAAGAAGCTCACAAAAGACTGGGGATGTTTAGAGGGAGATTACTTCAGGGCTCATTTGAGATAATTTGTCGAACTTGTTCCTGCCGGCGAATGTTTTTTGAAGAGTCCGGTGAAATCCTTCGTTCTGTCTGGTGACCTGTTTTCAGCCTCACAGTAACAAAGCTGTCACTGGTGCAAGAGCAATCTGTACTTGATTAAAAGTACTAGTTGTATCAAAAGTAAAAGTATTCATTCTGCAGTTAAAGTTTCCCTGCACCTGACTCATATTTGATATCTTTATATTATTAATGTTGATGCATTAGACCAGTGGTTCTCAACTGGTGGGTCGGGACCCAAAAGTGGGTCGCGGACCCGTTCTGGACGGGTCGCGGACAGCTGGTCAAAAAAGTAAATAATATTTAATGCACACCTGATGTTGGATGTTATTTTGAAAAATAACTTATTTTGAAAGGCACACGAGACACGTGAACACACATGCAGTTGTAATGGTCCTCCTCAGTTTCTTATTAATGTGGCCTGAATGCAGTGAAAATACCTTGTTTTGTGGGTCTTTATTTTGTGCAATTTGATATTTATTCACTTTTGTGAATATGCTCTGAATGCAGAGATGCATTAGAAGTCAAATATATCATTTTGTGCAGTTTGATATTTTTTTATTCACTTACGTACATGCAGTTGTCATGGTCCTCCTCAGTTTCATTCATGTGCCCTGAAATGCACTTTGCTCAATAAAGAGCAAAATGAGTTTTTAAAGGCTTTAAAAAACAATTCTTGGTTTGAATTCTATAAAAGTGGGTCGCGACAATGTGGGTCCCAGAGTGAGGCTAGTTGAGAACCCCTGCATTAGACAGTAATTTTACCGTTGTGGGTAGTTAAGTCAATTTGTTTACAACCGAGGGTTCAGATTCCTCCAGACAAGATTACTTTTGAGAGAAAAAGAACAAAAAAATGAAATAAATACAGTTAAAGCCCCTACACGGAACTTTTAACTGGGTGTTTTTGCTGATGTCTCTGTGTGAATTTCAACAGCTCGGTCTCACTAACCTCAGTAACTAACCACTGGTGCTCCGCAGACCGAGTCTCTCTTGGCCGATTGGAGCTCACAATCTGGCTGCCGACAGACGACACTGCCGGCTGACCGAGACTCGGTTCTCCTCCTCGGCCCTGAGTTTCAAACAAGTGGCGGGTGACAGCGAGGCGAAATGCATTTCCAAAGTAATTTACCTAAAACTGCTCACAAAAAAGTTATAGTCTGGAGCCCTGATGTGTGAGCCAGTTAAGTGTCTTTACAACAATACGTGCTAAAGCTAATAGGAAATGCAAAACACTACTGCTTTTGTCCACAGGGGCCGCCAAAATCAACACAAACTGAAAGTTCTTTAGTACTGCTTTAAAGATGTACAGAAATGGCCGTTCGTCCTGTTTGTCGCGCCGAGTTGTCACGAGCTGCAACACGAGTTTACCCGAATAAGGAAAACGAATTTGATTGGTCGTTATCGAGCGGGCGGGATATTCAAAGCTTGGGGCGAGACCGAGCTCCGTGTGTGTGTGTGTCTCAGACGTTTGATTGACGGATGACGGATCCAATATCAGTGGCTGATGAATCGTGAGCAGGCTGACGTATAATCCGTGCGCCTGCATTATCCAATGCGGAAAAGAAATACCCCACTTTCATCCCGGATTTACTCAAAAATAGAATTTTGCACAAAGTTTGGGCTACATCTTCTGATAGATGAGTTATTACACTAATTTTATGACCCAGAGTGGGCTCAAATTCAATTTTCTTTTCTGTACACCTTTAAGTAAAAACATTTAGAGGTGTAGAATAAAATAACAGTAACTGGGAATCCTTGAAGTACAAGTTGTGCTTGAGTGGATCATGTAGCTACTCGGTGTAAACCTGAGAGAAACCTCAACTAACATGTGAAGGTATTGCACAAGGAGTGAACTATAAAAAAGAAAAAAACAAGTTGGACAACAAGTGGGTTGTGACTCCAGTGTGTTGTGCTATTTTCAAAGGTGGGAAAACAGTTGATGCTTCCAGTGAGATTTGTCAGATTCACACATCTGAATCACAGCTGCCATGTCAGAGTTGCTCTCACCTCCTGTAGACAACAAGCTGCCTCAGCCTCCATGTTGACTGGACCTCAGGAGATAATATACTAGTGCTGCTTAACACATGTAGATTAAAAGTGGGTTTACGTGTTTGGATTTTGGACGAATAAGACAACTAAATAACTAAATGATCAACTGATTAATCAGGAAAAGCACTGCCTCTTCAATCAGTCATTAAAAATAACGACATGAGTGAGTCACAAAGGAAGTTTTAGATTTTAGTGCTATGTTGAAAAAACAGACATAATCATTAAACAAGAATATTTTTTATGAATTTTGATCATTCAGTGGGAATCATAGAAACAAGGACAGACTCTCTCAACATTTAGAAAACACTGCAAACATCTGTGATAAAGGGAAATCTGTACAAATGTGGAAAAAATGTAAATATAAGCCTCCCATAAATACCAATAAACATGACTTTGTAACATTTGATTCTAACCAATGATTTGCATCTCAAACACAGATACAGTAGGAGGCACCACTGACATTTCCATCTTTGTGATCCAGCACCAAACACACATTTTCCTACACGTGTCTTTGTTTTTTTTTTGCAGAATGAGTGTTACAGTAACATCAGCTGCTGTGACTCTGTCAGGGGTGAAATGACATCTGTCCTTGGATACAATATTCAAACAACACAGTTTCATAGATGTGTTTTTTATTTCTAAAAGACAAAAGAAAACAAATCTGAGAAAATAAATGTTAAGAAATGCATCTGCACCTCCACCATGTCTGTAAAAGTGGCCCATAGATTAGACCCCTGATCTACAACAACTGTTTACCTCCCACTGCTGCTCACTGTTCAGTTTTAACCTCCTGGCTTTCTGAGTAGTGTCCAACTGTGTCTCCCAGCAGGCATTGCTGCAGGACCACTAGGATGACTGGGAAGACCCAGACCAGCAACGTGACCAACAAGAATGACCCGCGCTCCCTCAACTCCCGCGTTTTCATCGGCAACCTCAACACAGCCGTGGTGACCAAGGGCGACATCGAGGCCATCTTCGCCAAATATGGGAAGATCGTGGGCTGCTCGGTGCACAAGGGCTACGCCTTCGTCCAGTACGCCAGCGAGAGGAACGCCAGGGCGGCCGTGGCCGGAGAGAACGCCAGGGTCATCGCTGGACAATCACTAGGTGACGCTGATCACACACATCAACTGTTTGATTCATGCATTGATCACAGGTCAGATTACAGCCCACAGGCTCTGAACAGACACTGAGAACAGAGGAGGCACCAAACAGGAAATTACAGAGTTCTTTCAAAGTGAAAGGACTGAACATCTAACATCTGACTCTATGATGCAGGAGCTTTCTGCCGCTCTTCCACTGTCTGTGTACTAATGCTTTAAAGTAAATGCAGAGATGGACAGAGTACTTGACCCCAGTACTTGGGTAAGAGTAGGCCTACAAATACTACTGGTCAAAATTTACTCTGTTACATGTAAAAGTAGCTCAGTCGACATGTTACTCAAGAGTAAAAAAGTACTTGCTTTTAAAGGTACTTAAGTATCCAAAAGTAGGCTACATGCTTTTAAATTTACTTTAAAGGTGCAATATGTAAGAATGTGGCCAAAAACGGTTACTGCAGTCAAATTCAAAACACAGCGATCTC
Organism: Trachurus japonicus; assembly: GCF_045865225.1. Taxonomy (NCBI): domain Eukaryota; kingdom Metazoa; phylum Chordata; class Actinopteri; order Carangiformes; family Carangidae; genus Trachurus; species Trachurus japonicus. The sequence continues at coordinate 16,028,992 of NC_140923.1, forward strand.
ATTTTTTCTCCCAGTCGTAGCAGCAGCTCAGTGGAAGCAGACTGAGGCTGAAATGCCACTGACGCCGCCGTGACTGGGAGAGAGCGCTAGGTGGTGCAACATGTAAACACGTAACATAAACATGATTTGCAGTCTGCAAAAAAAGATTTTTAATGCGAATACTCTGGCTGTACTATTGTTGTTGGTGAGTTCATCATGTTATATGAACATTATTCCTGAGTCTCTGTGACATATTAGGAGGATTTCACGGCCAGTTGCTTTAGATTTCTTACATACTGTTCCTTTAAGTAAAAGTAAGAGTAAGAGTAAATTTCTTATTTTTTACATCAATGAATTACTATAATTTTCTCTAAATGAATTTAAGGACCTTTTAACTCTTGTTTTTGAGAAGTAACTCTTTGAAACCACCTGCACTGATGTGCTGCTTTTAGGGGTCAGGGTTTCCTTCTTTGACAAACACAGCTTGTGTCCAATAGGATTTTTGAAAAAAAAAGAAAAAGAGCAGACCTGAAAGTAACGAGTACTTTTCAGCCTTCCTAAAAATTAACTCGAGTAAAAGTAAACATATTTGTCTTGGAAATGTATTCAAGTAAGAGTAGGCTAATACGTACCAAAGAAATCTAATACTCAAGTAAAGTACAAATCCCCTGGATATGTAGCCTACTTAAGTACAGTACTCAAGTAAATTTACTCTGTTACTGTCCACCACTGAGTAAATGTCACAATAGTATCGGCTTAAAATGGACAGAGATATCAGTTGATGCTAAATCCATAAAGCACTTTTACACAAGCACCACTTGATACTTAAACTCCACTCCACTGCATTTATGTCTCAGATGTAGTTACTGCTGCCACAAATATTATAAGATAAGATCATAAAAATGATCATTATTATAGATTTAACCCCCCAAAAGTGTGTAAAGTAGTTCACAGGGCCAACTGCACTTCCTCAAACATTTAAGTACTGCTGACATTGACACATTAATATTAATAATACGTAATAAAACAATAAAGAAGCAGTATACATAATTACTTTTGACACAAGTAAACAAGTGCTTTGGCTTCTTTGGCTCAAGTAAATTATGTGAATATTTTATTATAATTGTAAAAACATGCACATAAAGTAGTTTAGCAGTTATAGCTACACTACAAGGGGAGTTTTCTTTATCACAGGCCCAGGTTTTGTTTCCCAACAGCAAAAGGAAATTATAGCACAACAACTTTATTGAACTACAAACATCCGATGTTTTCTAACGTTCCCCAGCATAACATCACTGTTCCCTCTAATAGTTAAATATAAACCCAGTTATTTAGAAAATGACTGTCCCACAGTCTTTCATAAATAAGTTTTTACCCTTTTATTTCCAAACATTTTATCTTCTACCTGTGCCTCACATTTCTATCTAGCTATAATGATTGCACTATAATTTACAGGCTGTAAGCAGTAGTGCAAAGCGCCATAGCGTTATCGAGACACCTTCATGTAACATCTGCACAGGCAGACTGAAGGCACAATGTTATCATTACAACAATAAAAGCCTTTATCTGTGTTATTTTTCTAAACCTCATTACAAATCAAAGTACTGGGTAAGAAACACATAACATTTACTGCAAAAGCTATACAAACAAAACAAGAAACACATGGAAGCTAAGGCAAGAGACATCAAACAGGGATCAATACAAATAATAAAAGATCATTTCATAAAAGCAATTTAATATTAGATGAGGTTTAAGGTTGATACCACGTGTTATTTCAAGCTCATGGAGTTGAATCAGCAAACTCTGCTTATCAGATCTTAAGTTAACACGTGGCTTATACTGTTTGTTGTGAAAACATATTTTATTAGAAATCTTAAACCTCACAATCCCTCTTGAATAGAGAGTGTAGCCAGTGCGAAGATGTTGAGATGGAGAATTAATATTTAGTCGTCAAACACAGCTGGGCCGCAGTATGGACTGGAGGCGATCTTCAACATAAAGATAAGACGAGTAGAAAGTGGGACGACAGACAGACAGACAGACAGCAACGAGGAGGAAACATTCGAAGCTCAGTCCTCATGGACGTTCAGTGGATCCCTGTAAAGCCGTCCTTATATTACTTATTGATTAGTTCACAGCCGCCTCCATAGAAAATGAAAGTCCTCCCCGAGCCCTGCTTCCTCATTAAATATGAATAAGAGTGCTGCAGGGTCACATCTGTAATTCCAGCCTGCGTTTGCCCAGTTTCATGCATTTTTGGCTGTGAAATTACACATGACGGCACTAAAACTGCAAGGATGAGTTGTGTTCACAGTGATTTGCCGTACAATTACATGACTCAAGAGCTATTATTGTATTAATGTAGAGTTTTATGACTCACACTGGTGAAAGTGGGTGCAGTGGAGTGACAGGCTTTAGCCAGCGGCTGTTTATTTTGGCAAAGATTTCTACTGGTAGTAATAATTTTGTACTCACAGACTTGATCGCTGAAACCTGGAAACCCCACAACATTAGTGGGAATAAGCAAAAAATATAAACTGTCAGACAGGTCGTTAAACCCCAACATAAACAAAAAATTAGGGCCAACAGTAAATGTTATTATCTAATCCTGTCTGTGGTTCAGTGTTGAGCCTCAGTCTCTGCTGTAGTTCTGCTCAGACACTTGTGAGGAGGAAGAGGAGGACGAACATGGATTAACCTTCACTCAGAAGCACAGGCGAAAAGAGATTGTTTTACTTCTGCAGTCACATTTTTCTCTCCCTCTGCCAATGTCTTTTTAATATTTCTCCAAACATGTCAAAGTGAGACAATGGATGATCGTTCTTTACAACTCGTTGCCGTCTCTGCGGCTGCTCGTCTTTGTACCTGTCAGGCTTTGGTTTCTTTTGCCCATGCTTCCAGAAATCAGTAAGATGTTGTCCTAAGAAATGGTAACAGCTGCCAGGGTAACTAAAATAAGACCCATGTTTTAATTAAATAGAGCGAAGAAAATAGACCACTCTCATGTCAGCAAACTAAATATGAAGCCGTTGTCATAATAAGATCAGCGTAAAAACTGGATACAAACTTCAAGACACCTTGAAGACACTTTGAAGGTGTAGATTTCAAGAGAGCACCTGGCTAGCTATTGTGTTGAGCTAAGCTAAGATAACAGGCTGCTGGCTCCAATTTGATGCTTTAAGATAGTTCAACATTTTGGCAAATTCACGTATTGCCATAGTCTGTATAGTCATAGCAGTAGGTTCATTACCTTTAATTATCGGTGCATGTTGTTTTGAGATCAGCGGGGCAGAGACGCGAGCTGCTCAGTGAACACAATGGAGGTGAACGGTACAGGTCCTCTGTCCCTCATCAAACTCATCAAATACACAATCCAACAACTCCAAAACGCTCTGGTGGACAAGTTGTGACCTGCACATTCACCACGCTATGAGATAATAATGTAACATTATGTGAGGTGAGTTGTTTTCGAGGCAAATGCAGCCGCTAAGTGATTTCAAAAACACAAGTAGTTCAGAGTATTTGCTTCATGTGTTGTAATGTTAAATCATTTATACATGATTATCTCATAGAGTGGTGAATTTGCAGGTCACAACTTGTCCACCAGAGCGTTTTGGAGTTGTTGGATTGTGTATTTGATGAGTTTGATGAGGGACAGGGGACCTGTACCGTTCACCTCCATTGTGTTCGCTGAGCAGCTCACGTCTCTGCCCCGCGGATCTCAAAACAACATGCACCGATAATTAAAGGTAATGAACCTACTGCTATGACTATAGGGATTATGGCATAGGCGAAATTGCCAAAATGTTGAACTATCCCTTTAACCTACAGAGATGAGAGTTTCTGATCCCAAATTTGCAGCCAGCCAACAATAGACCCTTTTCCTTCACCTGTCACTGTGTTACCTTACACTGAAAAATGAGACATTGAGGCTGCTCATTTGAGTTTTTGCAAAGTTTTTACTAAGAAGAAAAAACGAGCTCCATTCATAAAACACATCACAGAAATACAACCATTGTGAACAAATATTTACATGTGCCATCTGTTTTGTCCTATTTGCATCACTGCATCTACTTAAAGAAGCTCCTCTCATTGTTATGCACACTGACTGAAACCACAACATAACATAGTAACATATCCTAAAAAAACACACAACAGCGGCCCAGTTGTGTTCTTTTAAGGGCCGTCGAGCTGAGAAAATCTCAGGTGCAGAACAAAGGCAGTGAAAGCTAAAACCATTCAGTACACAGCTTCATATAGCAACTGAACTGAGGTCTGCATTCGTAGTGCGACATAGACTGCAGCCCCACATGCCGCTCTTTATAGTGTCCCTGTAAACACTGAGCATCTGTGGACACATGCAGACATAATAAATTCAGTATATTAACAATGCACTGTAAATGTCAGGGGTATACCATAGGTGCCTACAGTAACGTCTGTGCTGTGAGAATCATCTTTTCTGCCTTTATTCTGCTGCCCGTGTGAAATTTAACCCTTACGTCTAATCTTTTAAACATGAACTTTATATTTGATTAGGCTCTGAGACTCCATTGCCAGAGGTAGGAGCACTCTGCACGAGATATGAATTCTTGATAACTCCTCAAACACGTTCCTCTTTTATTAAAATCCAGCGACATGAAGGACGATTGTGTAAAGGTATGACATGTGACGTTGAGGGGAGGGGGGGGTCATGAGGTCATATTCGAACCTGTAATGGCCCGCTTACGCAGCGAGCACGCTTGAGTAGATTTAATAGCTGTGAGATACGGGAGCTCCAGAGATTACTTTACTCAATTTAATTCCTTTGGACATGACCGAGTTGCAGACACAGTGACTTTAAGTAGTTCATGCAAATAAAATGACATTCAATCACATCGGTGGTCGGCCTGAGACAGCAGCTGCTTAGATCCTGAAGAGGACGTGTATGTGTGTGTGTGTGTGCTGGTGGTGATGATGAAGAGCACAGGAGAGGGTTTCATCAACGTTTCACCAGCTCAGCATTTTCTCTACCTACTTCCTGCTTTTGTGGATAAAATCTGCTACGTAGATGTATCGATATCTTCAGGTTCATTTCTTTAAATCAGCGCTTGCTTTGATCATATCTGCTTTGCCGTTACCTTGAGCTCCTAATGTGGAGCAGTTTTCATCTGTGGCTGGCTGCTGTCTGCTTTGGTCTTTGAGTGCCTCTCTGTGGTTGAAATACTTACTGCAGAACAACAATGAGAGAGCCGGCGTTTCTTAAGGTCTTTATGAGGCAGATAAAGCAGATTTCATTCTCTGGTGATGAATTCTTGGTGCTATAAGCCTGTGAATATTCTCATTTGTCCAGGTCATAGTTATCTCAAGGAAATTGAAATCGAACGCAACTGGACTTGGTTATTTGTCTAGGAAGACGTTTCACCCCTCATCCAAGAGTTCATGAACATGAACATGAACTGATGAAGCCTCTTGGATGAGAGGTGAAACGTCTTCCAAGACAAATAACCAAAGTCCAGTTGCGTTCGATTTAAATTTCCTTGAGATATCTTGGTGCTAAGGGTTGAAAACACTTTGTTTCTATGTGTTGTTGGGAAAGGTTTCCACAGTTTTAACCCTTGTGTTTGAAGATCTACTTGTGAAAACCTCAACACAAAACGATTCCTCTCGACGCACGAAAAAAACGATGTTTTTGGCTTTATTTATTTATGCAACTGTCTTTAAATCATGAAGTTTACAAAGTGCTTCACAGAATCAGAGAGTAAGAATTTGGATATAAAATCGATACAGTAATGAAATTTGATTAAAAAGCTATTTTTATACTTAGATTTTACTGTTGCATAACATCTTCAAATTGTAGCTGAAATATTAAACTGGAGCTTTCTCTAGCAGTCTTTTTTTCTTTTTTTTTTTTAGCTTTTGCTTATGTATTCATGAGTTTTCCACCTGCATGAACACTAGATGGTGCTGAGAGAATGGCAGTGAGAGCGACAACATCAAATCTGGGACATGTTGTCCCTCAGCATGTATGATTCATTGACATCCTCAGAAGTCAAATTCATGCAGGGATCGACTGCAGAATATGCAATCACGTTTTTACATTTATGAGTCACTTCATGTCATGAATAATGACATTTTCTGTGAATGTCTTTGGATTTTCTGCAGCACTCCGCAGCAGCTCGCAAACTGATGACACATGGTTTGCTTTGTGTTAAGATATGACAGCGGCTGTGCTCACAGCGGTGTTGATGGAGATGAGGAGTCAAATTAGGTTCAAAATCAACCTGGAGTAACCTTTTGAGCAAAACCCCAAATCACAAGCACACAGAGAATCTTTTGGTTTTTGTGTTGCACCATTTTGTCAAACACTAAGAGATGTCTTTTTAATATTTCTCCAAAGATGTCAAAAGGAGACAATAGTTGAGGCATTTAATTTCAAGTGACAACCCTCGAAGCCATGAATCCTTTATACTGAGCCTCCATCTTTTATGAGATTTTAGTTTCTTGTCTTTTCTTACCAAGAAGCTGGAGGACAATTAAGACGTCATGCGGCACGCGAGACAGCTGCAAACCCCTTGTCAGTGTAATTAGATGGTACAATTGCAAGCTTCATCTATAACAGAGCACAAATGCTGCAACAGCTGGGGAATCAGTAGGCTGCCCCCCCCCCTCAGGGCACTCTGCTTTTTCAATCTGTCTCTTAAGTCCACAGCCTATCCACTTTAAATTAAATTAAAAACAAAGAAAAAAACAAAACACTGAGAGCTGAATGGTGACAGGCCGTGGCAATAAGAAGCTGATTTGCCCTTGCGATGGATGAAAGCCCGTCGTCTGAAGAGTGAGTTAAACAGGATTTTTCTGCAGGTCTCCGTAGAAGAAAAAGCAGGATACATTTTATAAGACAAATCTTGAATCTTAAATGAAAGCCATTGTCTTATGACACTATTGATCAGGTCTGTTTGTTCATCTTCACCAAACAGCAGCAGACAAAGCGAGAGACTTGCTGCAGAACAGAAAGAAGCATTCAACAGCTAAAGGTGAGACATTTCTAGAGGTTAAGAAAGAGCTAAAAGGAGATAAAAGAGATTAAAGGGGGTTTAAAAAAAAATGCTAATGTCGCTTCATGTGTTTGCAGCTTGTGTTGCTGTCTGTAAATACGACTTAATTAGCTTATTGTAGTCTACAAAATCAACACACCTCATATAAAACTCACAACCGCTCCTGTTTAGGGCCGTGATATACTTGCTGCAAACAACCGTCAACGCGAGTGCATCATGGCTGCCATGCGTTACCTGCGTTAATTTGATGCGAGATAGATAGATAGATAGATAGATAGATAGATAGATAGATAGATAGATAGACAGATAGATAGATAGATAGATAGATAGATAGATAGATAGATAGATAGATAGATAGATAGATAGATAGATAAATGTATTGTCTGCCCCAAAGGGTAGCAGAAATGTGTCTTTGACAGGGCTCATCACTTTACATACACTCAATAAAAACACAGTAAGTCAATAAAAACATTTACAAAAAATAAAAAGCACAATAGCAGCAAGTAATTTTGGGTTGTTTAGGCTGAATAATATATTGAATGAACATGGTGACGAGATCAGACCAGATTCACCAGAACTGTCACTATAGTTGGTGACAGATCGTTGGGGCTTTTCACAATTTCCGGGTTATATTTCCGTTGTCTGCCCCAAGTGGAGACCGCCAGTATTGTGCGTTTTGGCTGTGTAGTGCTGCAACAAGTATATGCACAGACACGACGCGACGTGTACGCGTACGTTCGATCAAGCAGCAAGTATATCGGGGCCCTTAGTTGACTTAATCTTACATGGATGTGACAGCATTTGAATTGGGACATGCAATTATGCAGACACATCACACGTATTTAGTGCAAGTGAAATGCTAATTTTAAACTTTAAAAAAAAGAAAAAAAGTAAAATAACCATGTTGGTGCTGCAGTCACAGTGTTATTGAGGACAGTGTTGTTATGCCCTGTAGGAATTTTACATTAATAATTAAAGCTTGAATGATGAGTCAGTTAATTATAAATTAATTAGCACCAATTTTTGGGATCTACATTAATTTTGTTTTGATACATTCATTTTGATTAATGATATTATTAAAAGAAATGCTTAGTTGCAGCCATGTTACTCTCAGATTCCTGCAGTTTTAACTTAACTTCATATCCTCAAACTTATTGTAAAAATACTTAAAAACCTTTTTTTTTTAACAAAATAAAACCTAAACGAGAAGGTGATTTAAAGCAGAAGTAAGCGATCCGGTCGTTTTGGCTAACTTCTTGTCAGCCGATGGAGTTAGCAGCCCCCGCCCTCGTCCCTACGTCACCACATTCACGCGCATCCCTTGGCTGCACACACAGAGAGGACCGCCCCTTTATGCCGTTCTCTCTCCTCATTGGATAAAGGTTGTAGGATACAAGGAAAGTTTTCTCCTCGGCTTACAGCAGAGCAGAGTAACTGACAGACCCGTGTTTCAGACCAAACACTCTATGTAAGTGATTGCCGTCGGAAGATATAACTATTTAAGACTTATATTAACGCAAATATTCCGCTTACTTCTGCTTTAACCTGAAAATTTAAAACGAAAAACATTGATGAGCCCACCCCCCCAGGAGAGGACATGGACACTAAAATGCTGCCTCCGGCCCTGTGCTTCACTTTGAGATCAGTTTTATAGTGACCTCTCCTCTCTGACTTTTTGTTGTGATTTCTTTCTTTGCAATCTGTGCAACCACTGCAAATAAAGGGAGGTTTGTTTTTGTTGGTAGGCTATAACTTGTGTCTCCACTGCTGCTGGTGCTTATATATGGTGGCAGAGAGTTAGAGGAGAGATAGAGGCGAGAGCTCCCCCTGGAATAGTCCGACAAATGGTACAGTCTGAGGCGGCTCGGCTGGTAGAGTCTGGAGGAGGGAGCGCTCCCCGGCAGTCTGTCTAGTTTTAGGAAGGAGAAATCAAGAGAGAGAAACAAGGTGAGAGTGTGTGAGAGAGAGAGACAGAGAAACAAGTCGTGTCGGCCACAGCAGCAGAGCAGCATCTCATCTCCAGTCTGTGTCCCCGCTCGTCATGACCATGTACAAAGGCAGGCGCCGCAACCAGAGATGTGAGTATGAGTATGAGAGAGAGAGAGAAGCGACATCACTGAGGAGTTAAAAATACTGAAGCTCAAGTTCAACACTTCTCACATTTCGCTTCATGCTGTTGTTTTAGGACGGTGGAGGAAAGGGAGAAAGAGAGAGGGGGAAAAAAGCCTGGTGGTTATCTCCATGGTGATTAAAAGTTGATTGATTGATTGAACACTTACACACATTTTTACTATTAAATCGACCGGTTATTTTTAGACTCTTAAATTTACCGAGGAGCTGCCTTGTGTTTGTAGAAGCTGCTGTGTGGTGTGACTGTACTGTACTGTGACTCGCAGTGTTTGGTGGTTTTCTGTTGTCTGTCTGTTACTTGGCTGAAGTCTTTGTCTCCTGCATTGTGCTTCTTTTTTCTCCTCTGCTTAGTGTGTTATTCAGAAAATGCTACCTGATAATTAACCTTCATCAACTGAGCTGCAGCTACTTATGGACTAGAAAATGAATCATCAACTTTATTTTTTTTAAACAGATTAATCATTTTAGTCATTTCCCCCCTCAGTAGTTGTAGCTTCTCACCTGTGAGAGCTTATAATGCTTTTCTTTATGTGCCTTTATTTTGAAGGTGTGAGAGGTTTTGGATTCATGGTCAAATTGAAACTGGTATTTGAAAGCATCACTGTGGCTGTGGTGGCTTAGAGGCATTTTGCACTATTTCAATGATTAATCGACAATTTGTACTTGCAGCCCAGCCAATCATAAAGACTACTCATTGATATTCCAGGTTAATGCAGGAATAATTTAAGTATTCATACATACAGTAAAGCCCTTTGTGGAAGACTAATTTTTCTCCGTGACGTGATCACGTGCAGTAGAGTGCTGCCTGAAGGGCTAAACATGTTTTCTAATCCATTTAAGTGGCTGCAGCTAAAAAAAAAAAAAATCTGATGATCTTCTTGTGAGCTGAAAAGTTGTGTGACGAGAAATCCCTGCAGAGGAGACTGTGAGCAAGGTGCTGCACGTCTCTCCTGGTTGTCTTAACTGTACGTGGAGCTGCTCAGTGGCTGGTTGCACATGGCAGCTCCAAGTGTGTGTGTGCACCTGTGAAGCTGGTGGAAAGACTTCTGCACAGTTAGCATTTCTTTGTAAATGAATAAATTATAATGTTGATGAAATAGAATGAATGTTTTTTTTTTGTCTCTCTTATCTGCTTCACCTTCTCATGTCTTGTTTTGGGTCTTGACCCCCTTTGGCAAATATCAAAATTGTGATCTGTGAATCAGCTAAATGACCACTCGGGCGACTGTTTCAGGTCTGCACTGAAGAGTCTGGCTAACACAAGCCAGATGTGTGATGTGTATCTTGATGGTTTCCAGTTGTAGCTCCCTGCCATGCACGCTGCTCGGTGTTTCCACAGTCGGTCCGTGAATGAGGAGGCAGATGTACGAGTAGTTTGGAGCAGGTGGCAGCTGTCGGTTTGTTTTCCAGCTGCTTGCACAGATTAACGAGCGCGCTGTTAGGTGGAAGTGATGGACCAGCTCCAGGGGTTAAGATGATTCAAAGCGTTGCACTTAAGAGCCACAAACTTACATCATAAGAAAAGATACCAAAACAGGAAAAAAGAGGAAGAGTGCATTAACAACTCAGGAGAGATGAAAGCCTAAATTATCTTTACCTCAGGCTATGGCAATATGCTCATTATTATTTAATGCAAAAACCAACACAAGCCAGTGTTGGGATGAACCAAAGCTGCATCAACATTTTACCTTCTGCCCTGCTGCTGGTTAGTGTCTCCAGATCGAGGGAGCTTCACCTTCCAATAGCTGTATTCCCAGCGCGCCATGCTGACTCCAGCCAAGCTGAAAATTTAGCAATCCCACATCACGTTCTCCTTAATGAGCCATAGCTCAGCAGGTCTAATAAAAAAAATACTTTTATCAGATGCTCAGGAGCTTGGGGACGAGCTGCCAAAATTTATGCACTGCCAACTAACCATTTTCCCCAAGGGGGCGAAAGAGCAAAAGTACAAGGAATTCATTAAGGAAGGATAGGCCGTCAAGTAATTAATCCACGTCCGAGCCATAACAAAAACCGTTGTAGCCTCGAGGTGCTCGTCCTGATTGGAATCAGTCGGGACATGATAGACTTTAGATGGGGGCATGTAGCTCACAGAGGGTTGACACAGTAATTTGAATAGCTGTCAGCGAGGTCTGGAGGCTCCAAGGGTTACGCTCTGCTCCCTGTGTAAATGGTAAATGGTTTCAACCTGCAGTAAATAAGTTTTACATCATCCACACTGAAAATATCTGCATTTTTATTTCAGACTAAACTAAACTTCTCCTTTCACATTTTGAGTCGTTGTTAAATACAAAATCTTTTTTATTTGTATTTATTTATTTTTTTCGATGTTTATTAATCAGTTGTTTGCTCTATAGAATATCAGATAGTTAAAGAAAAATGTACATTACGACCGATTACCCTTATTTTCACTGTCATCGCAATAACAACACGCACAATAAACATCATTAAAGGTCGCCTAAAATGTGATGAGTATGTTTTAGGCGCCATGCATTACACTCATTTCACACTCATACACCTCATACCTGTAACCTTAGCTACACTGAGACGTAACGTAATGTTGCAAACATTTCACCTGAAACGCGTCCACATGGCATTGATTGGCATATTTTTGTAATGTTTGGAGTTTGTTTACAGCGTGCAAGCCATGGATGTATTATGGCAAAGACGGTTTATAAACCAAGACCTTCCATGACGAGTCAGCTTCCTGTATACATGTCACTAGGCTTCTGCACGGCCACGCCCCTTTAGGGAGACCAGAGGCAGCCTGGAGTGTATTGACTCCAATGGGAAAACTGAACACCGATTATGGTCGAGTCTTTCTCCCCACAGTCACTGAAGTAAATTTTGGACTCATTTTTCACAAGCCACATCTCTTCTGAACAGTTTGACACGAAAATGGCGATTTTCAGACGGACACATCAGGAGAAAATCCACTTTGTTCAAGACCTGCCTCTGTCTCTACGACACACTCTCGCGAGATTTGGCACAGATCTCCTAGGCAACGTCAAACAAACGGCCGCGAACTCCCGTGCAAATGATTTAAATTATTTGTCTCATGCTAAATATTACTGTTAGTAGTGTAAATATTTAATGTTATCATAAGAAAATATAAATATCTCACTTTCATCTACCTACAAATTGTATAAATCCACACACACGTTCACAGACGAGGTGGGGTGACGGTTGGCCACGCCCATTTAGAGAGACAGGAAGTGTCACCATTTCTATCATTGGAGCAGCCTCTCATGGAGTATCTTTCCATTTATTAAATATCTTTGGATGTATTATGGTGCCAGCTTTCCACTCTTCCTCTCTTGTTTTTGGTGTAGCCTACATGTATTTGTGTGGCAGCGTTACAGCGCCACTACAGGCCTGGTGTATGTACTACAGCGTATTGAGTTGTTTTCAGAAAGACACGGTTAATATGCACACCTGAATATTTGCTTATTTATCGTAACAAGTCATTATTGTCATTGCGATATTCAACAGTGCCATCACACATCGGACATGTTGTTGATATCGTGAAGGCCTAATGTAGCCAACATCATAATCTGGCTCATGTTTTTAAAATGAAGAGTTCATTTTCAGAAGCAGATAACTTGTTTTTTTTTTTTTTTTTAATTTTCTAAAAAAAAATTTTATCATATTATTTACACCAGGTGATATCAGTCAAACCAAAGTTGAGTGGCTTTGACCAGGGAGATGAGACGTAACAAAACAGACGTATCTCAAAAAAATAAAGCTTTATTGAAAACAACACTATGCAAAGAATAATTCACAAGCGTCAGCTCATTTTTTTTTTCAAAATGGCGTTTATCTGCTTTTGCAAATGAACTCTTCAAATGTAGCTCTGCACCAAGGGGGCAGTTGTCGGTCTGAGAAGTGAAGCTCACTTCCGCGTTCAAAAAACTGCAATCCCCCCGGCTTCCTCTGGGGGCTGGTGTCAGAAAGCAGCATTCTCCATAGACCCCTATGTTAAAGGTGTACAGAAATGGCCGTTTGTCCCGTTTGTCGCGCCGAGTTGTCACGAGCTGCAACACGAGTTTACCCGAGTAAGGAAAATGAATTTGATTGGTCGTTATCGAGCGGGCGGGATATTCAAAGTTTGGGGCGAGCCCGAGCTCCGTGTGTGTGTGCGTGTCTCAGACGTTTGAATGACGGATTACGGATCCAATATCAGTGGCTAGTGAATCGTGTACAGGCTGACGTATAATCCGTGCGCCTGCATTAGCCAATACGAAAAAAAAAAACTACACTAAAATACACACTTTCATCACGGATTTACTCAAAAATAGAATTTTGCACAAAGTTTGGCCTACATCGTCTGATAGATGAGTTATTACACTAATTTTATGACCCAGAGTGGGCTCAAATTCAATTTTCTTTTCTGTACACCTTTAAAATCGCCGATTTTACATCCTCAATAAACATGTTAAAAGCCTGGTGTCAGAACGTTTTTTTGTCTCAATCGATAGTTTCTACCCCTGCACACACTCTGAGGGGGGTGAATTTTTTTTTAACTCTACCGTTTTACTGTTATTAGGTTAAAATTCTGGCCAATTAGGGCACGGAAACGTTGAGTGACAGGTCCGAGCAGCTCCGTGGACAGCTGCTTCGAGGCCAGTGGGCGGGTTCTCAGCCGGCCAATCCAACATGGCGCTGTTCAGGCCGCCATATTTGAGTCACAAGAACGACTCCCCAAAACCAATGGGTGACGTCACGGGTGCTACGTCCATATTTTTTACAGTCTATAGCTGGGTTTCCATCCAAGTCGTATCGAATTTAAAAGTGGATTTTGTGAAAATGCGCAAAAAGCAAAGCGAATTTATGCCCGTTTCCATTCATTAGTGTTTTGCGATTAGGAGGAGTGCACCGTGAGATTACGTCATAAGAGAGCGTGAATGTATCCAACAGTTGACACTCAGCTGACACTCAACATCATGGACAATTTACGTACTTTCCGGACTATAGACGCACCTGTATAATCCGCACCAGCTACATTTTAAAAGAAAATACATATATAGGCCGCACTTGAATATAACTATAATTGAATACACTATTATAAGCTCTGTCCAAACAGATCTGCAGCAAATAATAAATTGCTCACTTCAATCAGGCACGTTTCCTAAACCCCTGAAAGTAGCTGCCATCAAGCCGCTCTTAAAAAAGAGAACATTGGATACTACCATTTTAACCAATTACAGACCCATCTCAAATCTTCCCTTTATAGCCAAGATCATTGAGAAAGTGGTTTTCAATCAACTCAGCAACTTCGTAAACTCCAGTGGACTCTTTGACAAATTTCAATCAGGCTTCCGACCTCACCACAGTACAGAAACAGCTCTTATTAGAGTGTTAAATGACATAAGGTTGAACACTGACTCAGGCAAGGTGTCAGTTCTGGTCATGTTGGATCTCAGTGCTGCGTTTGACACTGTGGATCACAGTATACTGCTGGACAGGTTGGAAACCTGGGCAGGACTCAGCGGGACAGTCCTAAAATGGTTCAGGTCCTACTTAGAGGAACGGAGTTATTTTGTGACCATTGGTAGTTATCAATCCGATCGAGTGGCTATGACGTGTGGAGTTCCTCAGGGGTCAGTCCTTGGACCCCTTCTGTTTAACATGTATATGCTGCCTTTGGGTCAAATTCTACAGAACTCTAATGTCAACTATCATAGTTATGCAGATGACACACAGATATATCTTGCACTGTCTCCAGATGACTGCAGTCCAATAGAGTCATTATGTCACTGTTTAGAGCAAGTCAAAAATTGGATGAGCCAAAATTTCCTTCAGTTAAATCAAGAAAAAACTGAGGTCATTGTTTTTGGAAATAAAGAGAAGAGGGTTGCTGTCAGTAAACACCTTGACTCACTGTCTTTAGAAACTAAAGACCAAGTCCGAAACCTTGGCGTGCTGATAGACTCAGATCTGACCTTCAACAGCCATATCAAATCAGTTACCAAATCAGCCTTTTATCAACTGAAGAACATATCCAGAATTAAGGGTTTTATGTCCCAAACTGATCAGGAGAAGCTGATTCATGCTTTTATCTCCAGTAGACTTGACTACTGTAACGGTCTTCTGACTGGTCTCCCCCAAAAAAGTATCAAACAGCTGCAGCTCATTCAGAACGCTGCAGCTCGAGTTTTAACCAGAACAAAGAGATCAGATCACATCACCCCGGTTCTTAAGACCTTACACTGGCTCCCAGTCAGCTACAGAATAGATTTTAAAGTTCTGCTCCTGGTTTACAAATCACTGAATGGTTTAGGTCCAGAATACATGAATGACATGTTAGTAGAGTATAAACCCAGTAGAGCTCTGAGATCTACTGACTCAGGTCAGATAGTGGAGCTCAGAGTTCAGACCAGACATGGTGAAGCAGCATTTAGCTGTTATGCTGCTCACAAGTGGAACAAACTACCAGCAGAACTGAGATCAGCCCCAACTGTGAGCACTTTTAAATCCAGGTTAAAAACATTTCTCTTTTCATGTGCTTATAGCTGAGAACTTTAAACTTATCTATTTTTTTTCTTTTACTTTTATTTGCTCTTGCTCTTAACTCTGTTTTTAGTGTTTTGTTTGTTTTTATTCTGTCTTATGCTTCTTTTTTTAATGTTTTTGTCTTTATGTAAAGCACATTGAGTTGCCTTGGTATGAAATGCGCTATATAAATAAAGATGCCTTGCCTTGCCTTGCCTTGCCTATAAGCTGCAGGTTTTCATGTTGTAACATGAGATATTTACACAGAAAGACAGTAGGAACTGTGACAGTCCGCTCGCTTTTCCGCTGTTTTGGTTATGCTCCTCTCCTCCATGTGCATCTGTTTACATACGAAGCCGGTGAAAAATCAATAAGTTACATAACGATGTTACGGCGTGTGTTTGTGTAGTCTTAACCGTCATAAACAAAAGATTATGGGTTACGGAGCGCGTTTGTGTTGCGGTGCAGAGAGGAGAGCTGGGAGACCGGGGCGTCGCTGGGTGAAGTCCAGCAGCTTCACCCACAAACTCTGGCTCAATTCGCATAATCTGTTTCCATCACAAAAACTCGCATTTCCTTTATTCGATACGCTGACAAATCCACCTCCTCCAAGCGTATAAACTTTTATGCGCATTTACTGCCTTTATTCGAATTTCTGGCGTTTCCATTCAAGTATTTATGCGCATTTTCACAAAATGCGCATAAGAAAAGGTGGATGGAAACCCAACTTATGGCGTCAGCTCATTTTTTTTCAAAATGGCGTTTATCTGCTTTTGCAAATGAACTCTTCAAATGTAGCTCTGCACGTGTTCAGTTTGCATAAAACCAAAACTACTGCATTTATGACATGTTGCCGAATTGTGATTGGTTGGTTTGTCCTGATTGTCGAGTGTCTGTAGGTTTCCAAAGCCTGACGACTGTTTGTAAACCTACAAAGTTGGGTAAAGCACCTGCACCACTGGGCTAACAGTGTCTCCATGGTAACAAGCAGCGACACCTGCTGCCCACTGGCACCAAAGGACATGAACGTGTGAAATGTGGTTCGTAAAGCAGCAGCAGCAGCGAGCTAGACGGGGAAGAGTTTTCAGAGAACACAGACAGTCACCTGTTACAAATTCACAGCTGTGAGGACTTAATCAGTTTTTTTTTGTGAGTTTGTATGTTTGTTTGTTTGTCCGTGAAAACTGTTGACGAGTCAGCAGAAGTACTGAGCGGCGGCGCCTCATTAAGAAGCCGAACAGCAGCAGAACAGGCCGGCACTGCGGAGAGAGAGAGAGTTTGTGCTAATGTTGAATTTCATGCAATTAACTGGCGAGGGAACGGAGCTGAGCGCTATGATGAGGTTTCTCACTCAGATTTTAGTATGGAAATTGTCTCAGTTCACCCAGAATCCATGACAAATGTAGGATTGTCAAGAACCAGATACAGTACACTTCTCTGCAAAGGATGAATTTAGACATCAGAGGTGAATTGTGACTATTTCTTTTAATTTTCCCTGTGTAACTGACTTCAGACTGTTTATAGATTGAACTCTTAATTTGTAGGAGGTAGGGATGTCACGATAATAGATTTTTTTGGTACGATTATTGTCAGAGAAATAATCACGGTACTACGATTATCACGATTATTATGCATTAAGTAATTTCACAACACTATTAATGTGTAAAATCAAATATAGTTAAAATATACATTAGTAATTATAAAATATTTTAAATATCTATTAATATATAACCAATTATTAATCCGCCAGGTAAAGTGTCATTAAGTGTGTGTCAAGTCATTAATTGTCATCCATACCAAATGTTTAAGTTAATTTAAATCTTTTGTTTTAAATTACAAATGACACTCTAGCATTTAAATTCCTACCAATTCAATGCTACATTAGATAAATGGACCAGAATCTGTGCATTTTCCTTTACTTTGGAGCACATCTGCCGACACGGTTCAGACATAAGCTTTTTTTGGAAAGTGACGGTATCTTTACGATCAATTAATTGTGGCGTTTAATACCGCGATTAATTGTGAAAACAAGTAATTGTGACATCCCTAGTAGGAGGATGATATCTTTATTCATCATCCCATAGTTTTTCATCGTCTTACATAAAAATGCTTAATTGACTTTCCATAATTGCCATGTATCTGTATATCTGTAAATGCATTGTTACTGGGAATAATTACATTGTGAGTCACCGAGATAATGCTGACCTCATGATAATGAGTATACGCACACACTCTAGTGCATACACCACAGATGCACAGTGGCGTCTCGGTGTGTGTGTGTGTGTGTGTGTGTGTGTGTGAGTCTTGGACCTGTCAGTCACCCTGCCCTGTCTGAGGAAAACACGCTCTCAGGTGTAATAAAAACAGGAAGCCGCCTGTGCCCTTGAGCCAAGATCAGAGATTATTCGAGCCTTCCCTGTCAGATTTACAGGGCGAAGGAACACAGCGGAGATTGAATCTGCGACCGCTGTCATGCAGGATGTCTCTTAGTCGCACATTTGTATTCACACAGGTGCCTGCATGATCTCTTAATCAAATACCGCTCACCTGCTCAGGGGATGCGTGCGGCGGCAGAGATGGAGTTTGTTATCTGCCAGAAGTGATGCTTTGCCTGCCAAAAGATTATGTTTAGGCATTAGTTCAGGGAGGAAATGTACCGCCTCTTACTTCCCAATTATTCCCATTACACGTTTCCATAGAGCCACGGATTAAGGCGGACGGGGTTAAAAGGCCGGGTTGCTAGACCCCAGTTGAGGGGAAACTTCCTAATACTCGATCATTCACCTTGTGCATGGCTAAATAGAAGCAGCACAAAGGCTATTCGCTTATTTATCTGCTTTTTCCTTTTCAAATCAAGCCCATCACAGAGGACTTCAAGTTGTGTGTGTGTGTGTGTGTGTGCGCCATGACTCTGTCTGTGCACTGTCCAGCTATAATGACTCTACACAACCAGACAAAGGGCTCAAGGGCCGGCTGAGCTGAGGCGTCTATATCTAACTAAACTAAAATAGACACACACACACAGGCAGTAACACGGCAGCACACACACAGGTAATTGAGCAGAGCTTCATTAATATGAATGAAGACAAACTGAGAGCGCCCTGAGGTGGCCGTGATTGTATTCTTGCAGTGAGGATGGATGAAACTGTTGGTGAACTCTGCCACATCCTCTCCGTTAAGAGATGCTCAGTTAGAATAAAGCCTGAGATTGATGCTTTCATCTTGTACACAGATGAGGGGAGACAGTGGAAAAGCCTCCTTTGACCTCTGAGACTGTGATTTTAAAGCTACTCTAGACTAGACTGTGCAGGAATAAGCCACAAAACCCTGTGAGAAGGTTTTATAGCACTCTGTTTCAGAGAAGTCCTGCTTATCCCTGGAAGAAATGTCTGAAAGTAATGTCACTACATGAATAAAAGATATTTCTCTACTATCAATATATATCACCATATAGCAAATACCGGCTCTCTAAATCTCATTTTAAAACCCATGTTTTATTTTTAAAGGGCTATTAAGCTTCTTTGTCCCAATTTATTTGTTATTTTTCAACATTTTTTCCTTCACTTGCATATGAATATTTACTAAAATGGTTTTATTGTTGCATTCCTTGTATGTGTAAAGCAGTGCTTCATAAACCAAGTTTTGGAAAAAAAAGAAAAGAAAACTCAGTAAAGTTTTGCCTATTGATTGAAATGGAAAACCTTAAAGCTCACGTTATTAATATCATTATCCTTACAATCCTCTGGGTTTCACTGATCAATATGGTTATAAGAGCAGTTGATTAAATGTCTGTGTGAAACAGATAGCTAATGATGATAAACCCACAGAGAGCTGTCAGAACTCTGTAAAGTGTTTCAGCTTTTATCTCACTGTTTTGTATAGTTTTTTCGGACAATAAACTTTCTTCTCCCCAACACTGTTTCCACTGCAGGCAGCAATTTATCAATTAAAAAGCTCTTTTAAAAAAACCCTGTCCTGTGCACTTCATATTCAAAGAGCTGACAGAGTGAATATACTTTATAGCACAGTGGCAGCTTGGTGGAGACAAAACAGATAAAAGTGAGCAAATATCAGACTTATTTACTATATTGTTAGCAAACACGTCGGCTAGGCCTGTCATAATTATTACATAATTGCCTGATCGCAGTTCTTTGAACTGACTAGCAATTATTTTCTATAATCGTTAAAATCGTTTCCATTCACCCGTATAAAAACAGCTGGATGAAACTAAAAGAGATGTCATATTTCCATCACTATTTCCTCATCATTTCCCACTGTTTGAGGTTTGACTGGTGCATTTCTAGTGACATCCCATTGTTCAACACTCAAAAGCTGATGTTATTTTTTAAAGTTGATAAGATAAGATAGTATTGATATATTCCTTTAAAAGTCCCATAGTGAGGAAATTCACAGTGTTACGAGAAATATGATGAAATAAGACAGAAAGACGCGCTTTATTTCCTTTGTATAAAAACAGTGAAACTTCAGTGATCTCCAATAGGTGCCTCCAACAAAAAAGAACAAACCAATACACATGCAATCGCCGTCACAATTTAAAAAAGAAAAATAAAGTGACAGTTTACAGTGTATGGGTCTGGTGGTTTGTGCTCTTATAGGCTAGAATAAGATAAATATTTTAATAATATGTGCAATTGACATTAAATCTAATAAAACAATAGTATGATATGATATTATACTAAGATATTATTATAACATTACAGTCTAATAGCCTAATGCTTTTTAGTATTATAATGAATTTTCTGTCCCTACAGTAAAGCACAGATGTTGCCAAATTTACCAGGACTTTATTAAACATTATAACTCATGTAACTTGTTTAACCTCTGAGTTACAGCAAGAGGAAATCTGCTGCCTACAACCTTATTCTTACCGTGCAAGTAAAGACTGAGACGAATATTCAACTCTGGAATAATAGCCGCCTGATAATCATACTCAATAATTTGCTCATTAAACTTTCAAGATTAGCTATTTCTGATCCACTTTCATCCACATGTCATATTAGTACATTAGTTCATTATTTTGTAGTTTTTCTTCCTCGCTTGCTATCTACTCCAGCCTATCTGCCTGTCTGGAACAAATCTTCACAACAATATTAATGTCTCCACTGATTCCATGTAAAAAAAAAAAAAAAGTAGATATATAGACATAATAATCTGCTCTGGGTGCTGATGACCTGTAAAAACCAAACTGCCATCTTCCAATTCTATTATCTCCCATACTCATCGTAATAATCTTTGTCTATCTTATCTCTGCCTTTCTCCCTTCTGTTAAAACCCCCAGTTGTTACTCCCTCAGCTCATATATAGTCTTGTTTTGTTACACTGTTCCTACATCGAAGCACCAGCCAGGACCCAGTAAATATTTTATTGGTACCTAATTTATACAACTAAATTACACTGTAAATCTCTGGCTGCGTTGTAAAGAGTTTTATTTATGTCAATATGATTGTTTCCACTGAAGCGCACATAAAACACTGCTTCTTTCTTATAGTGCATAAACTTATAGTCAGTGGAGCCGTGCCAGTAAAAACGTAACCTTCTTATTGGCACAGAGTATTCAGGTGTTAAGTGCAAACGCACCTTGAGAACATCTTCTCATAGCAGCACATTTGGCTGCAGCTCTAACATTTTAACCAGCGTTGAAGAAGAACGGCCTCTTGGGAGTCAAAGAGGACGCCCGGCGGTTTTTACACCGTCAGCGCCGGCCTTTTATGTATAGTCTGTGAATTTGTCTGGATGTTATGTTATTCTGCCGCGGCCATCTCGCTCATAACGGCTTCAACATAAAGTCGCTTTTTATATTCCCTCTCAGTGCAATGCTGCATACAGTTTACAGTATCAATCAAGTCCTAAGTGGCTATTGCTTAGCAACACAATCTCTATCTCCTCTATCTCCAGGCTCAACTTTTTTTTTCTCTCTCTACGGATACACACTCGGTTTCTGCGAACACACGCACACACACACACACACACGCATACATACTCAAGCCATTTTTGTATATGATTAGTATAATGACTGTAATTAATCAGATGCTCAGTGTGTGTCTGTCGGGGGGGTTGTGCGGGGTTGGGTGGCGTCGTGAGGTGGCGGCGTTCATTTTACTTTGCTTTTTAGTGCTGGGCTCTCTCTTTAATGACCTTAGCGGGGGGACCAGAGGAGAGCAGACGACGTTACAGCCTGAACTATTCCTCACATCTTCCTGCAGCCTAATGATAATGATACAGCGAGTCCCCGTGCACCTGAGACCGGCTGATACATCCCCAATCCATTAGTCCATTAGGGAGAGTGAGGAGGGAAAAGAGGGAATAAAGAGGATGAGAGAGAGAGAGAGAAAGAGCAGCACCACGGGTGACCTGCAGACAATATGTTGAAATGTGCAGCAGCTCCAGTGTGTGTGTGTGTGTATTTGTCTGTGTGAGCCAGATGTGTGAAAACAGAAACAAAGAAAAGCAGTGATGTTGTTTACTCGAGTCTGTGTGATATTTTGCATTTTTTTTAATCGAGCTCTCTGCATTAACATCATTCATTCGCTGCTCAGGATTTCATTATCAGCCACTGCGACGCCTTCAGCAAATTGACTCAACTTCAGCTCCTGTCATGACATTTGCCACAGTTTGTGATCCCCAGGGCGGTTGATGCAAAGCTGATGTTTTATCTGTGCAACTTTTTTTGAAGCTATGAAGAGGTGACTCATCCACCACACAGGGATCTCTCCTGCTTTTGTCGGAGCGAGCCCGCCTTCGTGTGTGTGTGTATGTGTGTGTGTATATGTGTGTGTGTGTGCAAAGACGGTGTTTGATATTTGTTTGTGTTTTTGTGTATGACCTTGAGCGGCACTCAAGGCTGATTTGAGCTGAGTTTGAGCAGCAGCAGTCACAACAAGCCGACAGACTAAACCCAGTGATACCAGCCCCGGTTTAACGCATAAGGGCTCTTGGCAGGCGGAAGAGGCTGTCAGTCAGCACAAGAGCCACGAGGTGTGTGCAGATGAGTCACACAAGTCCACTTATGCATGTGAAGGGGATTTTATTTTTACTTTTTTTAAACTTTTGTTTGTCTACTGGGTGAAAAGCTATGGCCCTCGAAGTTCTGTTTTGCGCAATGACTCGTTTGTCTCAAGGCTCTTAAGATCTTTACAAAGTTTTCTGCCTCTCTGCTGCTTTGTCTCATCGAGGGCCACGATGGACTAGAGTGAACTCACTAAATAAATCAATGCTTTCTACCTCAATCCACCTGGCTAGTTTCATCACACAGAGCCCTGCAGGTGCTTAGACAGGCCCGACTAACAAATACTTCCATCAAGAGTCGGTTTTGTTTGTTAGACTTTTGATTAATTGCTACATGAATTGCAGGCTTAAGTAACCAGACCTTAAAAGTTATTTTTTTTGTCTGAGTCGTTATCAACAATATTAAACACAGCAGCTCCTCACATTTGACACGTTGTATCTAGAAGACTTTAAATAACATCACTCATTTATCTAATGTCTTAATAATTTCAGTGACATAGCACATCTGCAAAGTAATTCTTCAACAGAATCATTAATCGATGAATATATCATTTTGTCTGACAAGCACTGAATTAATTTGAATCATCCAAAATGATTTTTGCATTGATCAAATAATAAATCTAACTAACTCTAACTTTATAGCACTTTTGTGACCAGACTCTAAAGTTTCTTCACATAAAGAGGTCAGCTGAGGAAGTGACACCAAATATAAACTTAAGCAGCAATAAAGAGAGAAAAATTAATTTATTACTCCTGCATGCACCATCAGCAATTTATGGTCACTAATTTATAACATTTATCATACAGCATAACATATATTAGATTAGATTAGATTAGAATTAGATTCTTTTTTCTCAGAATTGGCTCAATAATACAAGAGCATGCATATTTGACCATAACAGGTTAAAAAACTTATTTCGGCCACTAAACTAAATCAGATCATACTGTATTTCTAATCCCATGCCATTAATTCAAGCAACAATAATCGCAGTGCAGCAGAAAATATATGCATATTGAGTAACGTGGATTTTTACATGTTTAGACAAAAGATGCACACAAAATGTGAATGTGAATATTACTGCGGGAAACCCAGAGTCCTAAGAGAAAAGCAAATAAAATGCAATTATTTTCTATGGAAACTTTAAAAGTCAGTTCACATCAAGCACAGGTGAAATTTATAGACAAGCATGCAGGTCAAAACATACACTATCGGCAAAGGGAATCAAGTAACAATCGCTTATTGATTCAATGCAAGCTACAAAAGTTATATACTGTAATTCTCTCTGATCGTCCAGGAAACTTTTAGTTTTTTAGTTTTTTAGTTTTACCAATACATGATGCAACTGTTTCTAGACGCCAGCATCATTTTTTCAGTTCCTTATATCATTTTTGTTTTTGGCTTAAACGAGTTTCTGAAAGATGTTGTTTGTTCGTTTTTGGTTTTATGTGGAAGTAGCACATTCATCTCTTACGTACATTTTGTTCGTTATATGTCACAGCGTCGTCCATCATCATTGATCATATTGAACTTTATTATCCGTCAAAAAAAACCCACATCTGTCAGAACAGAACAGACTGTCTCAACTCTACTGTCTATTCAGTGAAAATGCATTTGTGCTTCAAAGGCTGACTTTGTGTCCTTTGGGCATTGGGCATCAAGATAAAAACCACTTTGCTCATGTTTTTTCTTTGATATCACAGTGAATGCCCATTGAATGTAATTTCTTTTTAAATATTATGGTTGAAAACATTTTGCTCGGTGCGGTTTGGGTAATTAAAAGCACCACTGGCAACTTTGTTTTTCTAAGAACTGCTTTTTTTGTCATGATTTCAAAATTATCATGTTGTGTTTTACATTTTTAGGGATTTTTAACGGTGTAGGGAGTTTTGTTGAAGCAGTTGGAAACACGGTTGTGGGTGCCATGCAAATTATTCTTCTGTGTAGTATATTATGGTTGCTGTTAGGGTAATTGTATGGTAAGAAATTCTGCCTCTGCCTCTGCCTCTTCTCTCCCATTGTTCAAAAGACACCTTGAGGAAACACCGACTGTCTGTGAATCTGCAGGGTTTAACAGCACAGATTTCAGCCCTGTGTAGAGGAATGCTGGAAAAGTTTCCCACATGAAATCCATTTCTCAAAGATGGAAAAAGAAATCCATCTCTTCAGCTAAGAGGTGAAAATCATAGGAGAAGTGATTTAGTTGGAATCAGCCCTCCAGCCTTTGCCAGCGATGCTCTTTCTCTAATCTCACCTTGCACTCTTTTTCCCCTCAAAAGAAAATCCTCTAATTAGCTGTTTGGATACTGCGAGCTGCTTAGTGTGGTTTTTATGTGTCGCTTTTGTCTGAAAAATATCAAAGTGGTTACATTGAGCTTAATGCTTTTACTTCTGATGGAGGACAACATGTTCCTGTTTTGGTGTAGTCTGTTGAAAAGTGGTGGTCAGGCCACAAAGAAGTTTGTTCTCAGTTTCTAAAGAGGAGCTGTTGTGGAGATTTTGACAACAGGAACATCTGTGTTGGAGTAATGTGTGGAAAATGTGGTGTTGCGCCAGTTCCACTTAAAAGGAACCAGTTCAAAGTTCATTTCATAGAAATAAAAATTAGCTAATTCACAATTGTTCGTCTTCTTGGCTGCTACTCTTTTTCAATAAAACGTCCTTTGACCATCCATCACTACCCCCAAAGCACTGACTCTCCCAAACTAAATGAATTATTCTACCCTTGAAGAAGCAGACACGAATTGCATGTAACATTAAAAAAGAAAAGAAAAGATGTAGCCTATATGGTAGGCTATGTATGATATGTTGAGATATTACTATTATTCTATGTGCTGCTGGAAGTGGAATAAAACAACATGCAGTGAAGGTAGCTATATTGTATATGGAAAAACCTCTCGGGCACAATTAGCATAAAAACATGTTTTTTTTCTGTCAAACAAACTGTCTTCAGCAACAATACATGTTTTCTGTACCGCCAGCAAACACATTATTGCTGCTGGGTCGTGCCTATGATGAAGACATCATGCCGTATCACTGGCATCCAGAGTGAACGCTGCTCACATTCACATTCACATTCATGAACTGATCCATTCAGTGAGCTCGGTTGTTGACAACACTCAGAAGAGGGCACTGTATTTTTTTTATTTATTTTTTATTATTGCTACAATGCTCAGTTTACAGACTGAAATGCTCATCTTTAGGAATATTTTTCAAAACATTGGATGTATGAAAGAACATGAATTTGCTGTGGAATAATTTTTTTGGATTAATCGCTTTGTCTATTGTTTAAGATATCAGGAATTAGTGAAATTTTCTAAGGTCCAAGGTCAAGTCTTGCTTAATTCTTCTGAGCAGCGGTCCAAAATAATGTCATGGCCATTTAGAAAGAGAAGCACTGGGGAGAGCTGCACTTGTTAAAAATGACTTCACTGGAAAGAGCTGGCCACTAATTATCAGTTAATCATTGTTAACAGCCAAGTTGAAGGTCACCCCAGAAATGACATCTTCATTATTTCATGATGATATTTTCAAAAAGTGCAAATTTTATTGCTGTTGTGAACATTTCTGCATCATTATCGTAACATTGACACTCATTTTATTTCCAGACATCAACATGGCAGGAGAGCCCAAACCGTACAGGCCTAAGATGGTCTCCAAGAGGCCTCTCTCATCACTGTACAGGTCCGTGTCAAATGTCTTATTATTTCTCTGTATCAGCTGGATGTCGCTTTGCTGACCTACTTTTCTCGCTGTACCTTCTGCTGTCTGTGAAATATGTGCTCAGGATCCTCGCTGGCAGGCCAGGTGGAGCACCAGCCAGAATCCTTTTTGGAGCGAGCGATGAAAATGTCGTGTGACAGACAGTAGCTACCAATAGCTTACCAAAACAAAAACATAAAGGCTGTTTATTTCGTATTTTAATGAACAGTTGAACATTATGGGAAATTCACACATTTGCTTTCTTGATGCTAAGAATTAGCCGAGAAGATGAATATGCGGGTTATCCAGCTATAGCTAAACCATCAGCTGGGGAACATCTAACCTGCTAAATAGCCTTGCCTCTTTGTCTCTGCCTTCCAGCACCTCTTCAGTTCAGAAATGAACATGTTTAAAAAAACGTATGTAAAAACCAAAGTAGTCTACTTGCCAACAATGAGTACCCGGAAATGTTGAGTACCCCAAAGTTTTATGTTAGAAATAGATAGTATGGGTCCCCAGTATTCAGAAACTGCCGGATGCTAACTTATATATATTGGGCAATTAGCATAATTGACATAATTAGCATAAAGTAGCATAATTGCCTATATGGGCAATATTTCAACAAAATTGACTTGGCTGATCTGGGCAATATTGGAGTGGTTTTAGGGGTTATTGATGATGCTGAATTAGGGTTGTTCGGTATACCGGTACTAGAGTGGTACCGGGGTACTGA
Source organism: Trachurus japonicus (assembly GCF_045865225.1). Lineage (NCBI taxonomy): Eukaryota > Metazoa > Chordata > Actinopteri > Carangiformes > Carangidae > Trachurus > Trachurus japonicus. Next base: position 16,056,086 of record NC_140923.1, read on the forward strand.
CGCATTTAAAACGGTACCATACTGCACTTAGATGGGACCGGTACTTTCATTTTGCGCCGCCGGCAGCGGTGACGTCGCCGCGTGAAGTCGCCGCATTGTAATTTGAGCCGCAGCGAGCGAGTGAAACGAAGCAAGGTGCTGTTTTTATTACCGTTACAGCGCCACCTGTCCACGTGCCTGTGTTTATGTGTGTGTGTGTGCCCGCGCGCGAGAGAGACGGCTGCCACAGACTCGTTAATTAATGCAAACACTGCTACGTTTCGTTTGTACCGCGGATCACCACTGGCATGCATAGTCTCTCTCTCTCTCTCTCTCTCTTTCTGTGAGTGAGTGAGCACAGCGAAGGAGCGCGACGCGGAGGGGGGGGGGGGGGGCGGGGGCGGCAGAATTAACGTATGGGAAACAATAAGTGTGTGTGTTTTAGTAACATGAACGTTTGTGTTTCAAACTACTGATAACAATTTCTCCCAAAAATAATAACTGGTCAAAATAACAAAAAAGATGCAGTGTTTTCAGACCTCAAATAATGCAAAGAAAACAAGTTGATATTCATTTTTAAACAGGCCACTAATATTTTAATTTAGGAAGAGTTCAGATTAATATAGATGGACATTTAATCCTGCAGCAGCAGTAACTGTTTACTGATTTACTGATTATTTACTGATGCATATGTTATAGTTCTAAGATTTTCTATTAAAATAAAGCCAATAATGACATTTGTTGTGTTCTCTTTTTATTTGGAAAAGTACCGAAAAGTATCGAAAAGTATCGAAAAACATGTTGGTACCGATACCGGTACCAACATGTTGGTATCGTGACAACACTATGCTGAATCAATTTCTGACATTTTCAAAATTCAAAATGGCTGTCTAAACCGGAAGTGACCAGATTTTGAAATCCATCAAAATCGGCCCACTGGCGGTTCAAATCTGGTCACTTCCGGTTTAGACAGCCATTTTGAATTTTGAAAATGTCAGAAATGGATTCAGCAGAAAGTTGATCCGATATCCTCCACGGAGTATGAACCCCTGCCCTCAGGGAAATGTTACAGAGTACTGCCCCAATGTAGGGTTAAACAGTTTAAAAATGAATTTATACCTAGGCTACATCAATAATAAAGATTTTGAATAATGTTACTACAGGGTTGTGCAATATTATCAGTTTTCCGTGGTGTTTGGTGCTGAATAATGTGCAATATATAGAATAGTTTTAGTTGTGTCTTAGTTTTCTTAGTGTAGCCTATTTTAGTAGGCTAGGGTTTTATTCTTAGCTGGTTCTCATATCATGGAGACGGTGATGTTCAGCAGCTGAGTCTAAAATCAATTTCCCTGGGGGGGATAATAAAGTATTCTGTTTCTGAGATCACTCAGCTTAGATGTATGTATAGGTATCGCATATATTTTGATTATCACTTAGTCTTCTGGCAGGTTTTTTGTTTATTCTCTGGTAATACATACAAAAAAACATATTGCATAATTTTAATACTGCAACATTAATAATGTCTTTGATGTTCACAGTGGCTACGAGTTTGACTATGACTACTACAGAGATGATTTCTACAGCAGGTATGTAAATAGTAAGGACAAATAAAAGTAGCAGCCAGACTGTACTTCTATCTTTTTGCTTTGTTTTAACCTTTCATATCATTTTATCACATCATTTCATAATCCCATTTCTCCGGATTTTTTGCCCTTCACTGTAAACCCTCCATTCTCCCCATTTTCCAAGACAGCTACTCAGATGAAGATGAGTTTTTAGCAGAATAGCCCCATTTCCATCTGAGGCAAAGTAACTACATTATCATAGGCATAATGAATGTCATATTGGGGAGGTTTTTATTCCTCTCCATTGGGCTTTCTAATGATGCTTTTATCCGCATAGGCGAGTACTGAATGTCAGATAGTCCCCCGGCTGGTCATTTGCGTTGGCAAGGCAAAGAATGCATCTTCCCTCTGACATTTTCATTGGTTTGTTTACTTCCTCTGCTTTGCAATATTCCAGAGAGTCAAATCCTTTAGCTTTGAGTCATTATTGCTATTTTAGCAATTTGATATGTCATAGGCAACAGGGAACAGGATTTGATCGAACGGTTGTGGCATTGTTCAATATGTACAACCATCTTTTGCAGCATGTCTATTAGGAGCTTTGTAAGCCCTTCTTGTATCTTGTAAAACAACGTCTTTACACCACAGAAATGACTGAAAACAACCAGCAACTCAATGACGCATTTTGCTGTTTGGTTTTCTCTCCCTTTCTTTTAAAAACCAGTTTCTACACTGTAATATCTTTCTATTGTTGCTGGGATTGCTACAACTTTATTTTTCATGTGTCTTCAGACTCTTTGAGTACCACGGGCGTGTGGTGCCTCCGACCCGGGCTGTGATCCCCATCAAACGTTCGCGACTAGTTGTCCCGTCTACGCGCAGAGCCAAATCTTCTTTTCCAGTCAGGGCTTGTTCTTCCTCCTCTTCCTCCTCTTCATCCTCCTCTCGAGCGCTCAATGCCGGTTCCTCCATCACAGGACCTAAATGTATGTTCCCTTTGCCCCTTTTTTCCCCCCCATTTCACATTTCTACTACTGTATATGAAGAACATGATCATTTTCATTTCTGTATAATTGACAATTATTGTCTCATCAGAGTGAAAACGCTCATTTGACTAACCAACAGTCTAAAACCTGAAGATATAAAGTTATATTAGAAAAAGAAAATAACTTATGTACTGTATCGTATTTCTATGTGAAAGAATCTTTAATTTATTCCTGATTGTTTTTTCCCCTGAGCCTTTCAACTTCAAGCTTCATATGTAGTAGCTTAATTTGCCAGTTGGCTATATTGATCTATTGATTGGTCAGAATGAATGAAGGGAGCAAACTCAAAAATGTGTCAGAGAGAACGAAGGAAAGCAGTGAATCTTGATATTAAGACGTAGGTACAAATGATTTCTTTTTGACATTTTGGCATTTAATCAATAATTACTCCTCATTAATTTTCCGTCGTATAGCTAATCGACTGATTGCTTCGGCTCTAGACAGGTTGCAGACGAGCCAACAGTAAAAGCCGATTCCTTCTTTCTGCCACATCGCAAGACCTCAGCTGTTAGAAGTGCTCTCATCAATATATTTTTTTAACATTCACAATGGTTGTACAGACTTGGTATAATGTGAGAGGAGACTTTTTTTTCTCCAGCTTATGGTTTTAGTTTTACAGCAACAACTTAAAGCAGAAGTAAGCGATATTTTTGTGTTAATATAAGTCTTAAATAGTTATATCTTCCGACAGCAATCACTTATATAGAGTGTTTGGACCGAAACACGGGTCTGTCAGTCCCTCTGCTCTGCTCTGAGCCGAGGAGAAAACATTTCGCGTATCCTACAATTTTTATCCAATGAGGAGAGAGAACGGCATGAAGGGCTGCGTGTGCAGCCAAGGGATGCGCCTAAATGTGGTGACGTAGGGACGAGGACTGTTATGGTGCGTTCAAGGCAACCCGTAACTCGTGAATTTCCGACCTGTGAGGTCGTACCAGTTCGATCTGGTACGAGTTCACGGGTCAGAAGTTACAAGTGGCCGTTATAGTGACTTTCACAGGTAAAACAGGTCGGAAAAACACGAGTGGGTTGCCTGGAACGCTACAAAGTCGTAAGTTGTGACTTGAAGCTGTAACTTACGGTTTCAAAAGCCGGCCTGGAACGCAGCATTAGCGAAAACGACCGGATCGCTTACTTCTGCTTTATATGTTTTGGCTCATTCTTGCCACTGTTACATCGTTATCAGCTTATCAGCCTTCTTTCTCCTGCAGATTGGCAGTTGACATCGAGAATTAGCGCACAACTGTAGAGAATGGAAACACGTATATTAATAACAATTTGCCTAGGATTCTCGATACAAATTGGATAGAAACATGACTAGTGTTTGTTACTGCTGGGTGGCAGCCAAACAAAAGTATGATTCAGATTGTATGAAAGTTGTTCAGTTGTTCCATAGTTTGCATTGTTGAAACTCTCACAGACAGCGATCAATATTCTCCTCACAACGCAGCACAGTGAAATATCACAACTTTCTCCCCCGTGCCCTTTTCACTGATTGTGCCTCAGCCACATTTCTGGCAACAAACCTCGCCTTCAAGACATTTCAGAGCGATGCAGCTCAGCAGGTGTTGTTGCTGTTATTGTGGCTGTTTCCTTATCAAACATCACATTAACTATGCTTTTTTTTTTTTTTTTTTTTACTTTATTAATGTATTCTCACAGTGAAGACAGACCAGCTCCTGACAATAAAAAAGGAGCTGTCACAGATCAAAACCAAGATCGACTCACTGCTGGGAAGGCTGGAGAAGATTGAGCGGACACATCGCTCTGACGCCGGTGAGATTTGACAGAGGGGAGGGAGCAGCTGTCGGCTAGTGGGGTGTGCATGTAAACATGGGGGGGAAAAGACAGAACGCGCTCACCAGGTATCGAAATAAAAGATGCAGAGCGTATGAGGAAAGAGGACAAAGGAATATAGAAAGAAATAAAAAAAGGCTTTATTGAGTAGCTTGCCTGGAAAAAAAAAAGAAACTCAGTTCAATAAATCTATTATGCTCTTGTGTGTTAACTACCAGTCTTTCTCCATCTCGCTCTCTTTTGCCAGAGATGCAGAGGAAACAAGAGGAGGTGTGTGAATGTCTCCATGGAGATGCAGCAGACCACTCTGGTAGAGAGGAAGCGGAGGGGACAGCCGAGGTGGAGGCGGGTGAGATGACGGATGGCGGTGAAGACGACTTTGAAGACGAAGGCGCCAGCGACATGGTGAGCAGGCCGAGTCACCATTTCCAGTCTCGGCAATGAGTGAGTGGGGTAACTGAGCTCCCCTGTCTGTGAAGTAAAAGCAAATATGCATATATACAGTATGTGTGCGATGGATGGATGTCGATTAGTAAGTGTGAATGTGTGTGTCGTTTACATTCGCTGTATGTCTTGCTGCATGTGCTGTTTTTAAAAGTCACAATCTCAAGTGTAAGTGAAATTGGCAATTTAGGAAATTAGTTACACTTATTTACTTTTTGGTGAGGAGGTTGATGAGATGATACCACTCTTAGGTTTGTACAGTAAACTTGAAGTTGTATCCAGGATCCAGTTAGCTTAGCACAAAGACTAGAAACAAGCAGGGTTCATTATTTATTTTTTACTCTTGTGTTTTTGTACAGATTAAACAATCGAGGGGGGTATTGGTATTATGTTGGTGTTCGCTATGTCCTTAGTCTTTGTGCTAAGACCAATTTGTCAAACTATCCCTTTAAAGATAAATTGTGATTTAATGTTAATTACATTTGTTTCTCTCCTAATTTAATTAGACCAAATAGATAATCAATAGCTAGTATCTTTCCTGTTACTAGAGCTGTTTGGTATAGCACAATGCCTGCAAGATTTTTTTTTATTTTTTATGTCTATAGTGATTACAACTTCAAACTGGGTTAGGGGAATGGGGAGTTTCATAAAACTAAATGAGGAATCCGAGGAGTCATACTGTTCAGAATATCAAAGATTTATTGCAATACATGAAACACTGAATAACTTCAGGGAGAACCAAAGCCAAATTAACAAACATAACAACCCTAACAGGAAGCTAAACCGCAATACTGAAACTAACACAAAAGAACGGGTAACAAAGGTGTACTGAGCTCCCTAACAATCTCAAAATAACAGAGAAAAAAGAGTTGAGACAAAACGGCAGCTCTTCCCCTGCAGGGTGTCTTGGCCCGATTTACCAAGTACTGATCAAATTTTTACAAACTAATAACAACTAATATCTGGAATTTAATTAGGAACAAAAAGTCTATTACGTGGCTCCATCTGTGCATTTGCCAGTGCAGCTTTTTAACACTCATACAGACATGCACGTGGCAGAGAGAGGGAAAGTGCAGCTTCTCAGTCCTTAAATACTTCAGCTGAATTAGAAGCGTTGCGCCGATCAGACTCATTTTTGAAAAGGCAAGTGTGCATTTATTAAACCTAAACCTTTTCCTAAAATAGCTGCTTACTGGAAATCATAGTAAGCTTGACTCATTTTAAGGGAACTATTTTCAGGTGCAAATAGATAGACATTTGGTGCTCCAATATTTAAGGTCGCGTTCACACCAGCCTTGTTTAGTCTGGTAGTCCGGTCCAGTTTAAGTTTGAAAATCTCAACAGTCTCACCAGCCGTTCATTTGCCGACAGCCTTCATCTGCACCAACAAGATAAGAAGCAGACGATTCTCATGATGTAATTGCGAGGATGTTTTTAGGATAACCGATGGCCATTTGTGGCTACCTGTCTTTTGTTTACAATTTTTGGGCCGTTTGAGTTTGACTTTTGTGAACACAAACCAGACCGATTGAAAAAAATGCAACAATGTATCATCCTTGTGTTGATTCAAATCAGATAACGGACTTTTAGGTGTGAACCCGCCCTAAAGGCAGCAGGTGTGCAGGTCACACAGTGAAACAATACTTGTTAACAGGAGCAACGTATTGTTAGTTTTGCTCTTTTTATGTGCAACGATAGTTTCAGACCAACCATATTTTTTAGAAACAATGAGTCAAACAATCTGACCAGGTTTCACGGCCAAGTTGACAAGATACCAGCGACCGTGTCTTTTACACAATCCACACGCGTTTCACATTTTGCTTATAGACGGGGATATTAATTAATATAATATAATGTAAAGTACTGCTGTAATGTATTTCTTTAACATCCTTTGCTGCTAACGTCACTGATCTTCTTGGTGTTATGAAATGTTGAAGGATAAAACTAGTTTGCTTTGTATCCTACAGGTATTGCGTTGCTCCTCAATTGAAAAAAATAACAACAAAAAAACTCTGAAGCCCTGAACGTTAATCAATGGCTGGATGGCTGAATAGCCTCTTATGCTTCCTGACCATGGAAAAACTGACACGCATTAATATAGTATAATGCCACCTACACAACATTAAACCATATGGATGCTCCCTGCACTGTAAAATGTATGGACTTAACATGCTTGTCTTAATATTTCCACATTTCCACCACACAAGAATGGGGAATGATGCATCCCATTTGTGTCTTCATTAATCTCACAATCAATGTTTTTCTTGTATTGCAGATCGAGAGCCACATATCAGACATTGACAACTGAGGTAAGGTCAGTATTTAATCGCACTATTTTGCACAATAGAATTCCATATTTACAGGGAAACAAACCCATCACAGGCCCAGACGAGCTGTCTACCATCTCATTTCAAAGATGTCCAACAATTTATAGATGGCAGCAGAAACTGGAGCGACCTGCAGCTTGTTTCAATACTTTTAAGCAGAGGGAGAGCGTGAGAAACACTGCTCATCACCTTCCAGTTTAATCCCCCACTCTGTTCTTTTAAATGGACTGTCATTCTCTCCGTCTGGGAGCGTATGGAAAGGCAGCTTCTCTGTGGTTATCACTGATGACTGTCTGAACGGCCACAGAGATAGGACTCTGTCTCATCCGCACTTTCCATCAAACGACATTTAAATCTCCCCTGATTTTCTTTGTATGAACAAATAGGTGTGAGATTTAATTTGCCTCATGGCTGACATTTCCTCCCCGCTGTCCTCAAGTGCCCGATAACAGAAATCTCTTTCAGCCACTCTCTGAACATGATAGATTATTAAATTGATGGCATAATGAACTGTTTGTCCTCAGGTGGATATTTCAGTCAATGGTTACAGGTAATATCGGGAGCTCTTGGCATTAGTTTATTTTAAATATTAGCCACAACTCTCATCATACCTCTTGTGTTTTCCACCCAACACAAAACCTTGAAACTTCAGACCTCCAGAATTTTGTGGAAAAACAGCATGTCAGTAGCAGTAATGAACAATCTGTCTCTTTTCTCATCTTTTTTTCAAGTTGGGGAAAAGGGAAGTCTACAGTACAAGAAGTTGAGAGAACAGATACCAGCAATACCTTCTTGACCAAGGAGGTGTATTTGAAATGAAGGAAAGCGATGACGGGCAGGAGGAGGAATTTTTCAGACTTGTTTGTTGCTTGTTTGCCTCATTATTAGAACATGACACTGATGTGTACTTCATGAAAACGCTGGTTATGAATATTCTCCAAAATACTGCAAAATCACCTTCAAAGAGCAATCAGTTAACTTCCCTTCAAACTGTTTGCCTTTCTCAGAAATAAGGACAATAAAGTATATTGTGTGCTTGATATATGATGCTCTGTATTGTGCATAAAAAAAAATACAATGATGTGAAAAAATCAGACGAACCATGAGATGCCCTCCTTTGTTGTACTGCAACTGTATGTTTGTTCTGTTTCTGTGCATTGAAAACTGTAACTGAGCCACACCGCTGGCAGAGAGCTAAATATGAATGTACGAGGAACATTTTTCTTTTACACTTTATTATGTGATTTGCTTTATTTGTACATTTTGTACAAATGTACAGTATGTAATTTATTCTCAACGTCTCCACCACCATATTGTATTCATATCATGTTTGTCATTTGTTATACACGATTTTAAAATTCAGTTTACAATCTCTTTATGGTAATCGAAAGATGACTATTTTTTACTATCAGCATGTTCAAAATGTGGCTATTATGGATCGTTTTCGTATTCATTGCATCTGTTACAGCTATGGATGATAACAGTTTTTGAAATAAACACGTTCCTCCCCCCCAAGAAAAAAAAAGAGAGAAAAAAGCATCTGTTGAAGTGGTGTGTTGTGGCTTTCATTTTCTCAAACAATGAAAAACCAACATTGCAGACAGTTCAGTTTCTGCTCAGTAGAAAGAAACCTCAAGGCAAGGCAAAACAACTTATTTTTTTGTTATTAACCATTAAAAAGATTTAGAGCACCATGTGTGAATCGGGATTGAAGCAGTTCAAGTCCAGTGAGTAGCCTTTGATGGTAGAGAGGGAAGCTGTAAACTCTCTAAAATGTTTTGGTCACTAAAATTTGAAAAACCATGTTTGGTTAATCAAACAACTTTCCTGTAGCAAAAACATTAAATGATGCCTTGAACTTGAACTACTAAAATTTATCCTGGAACAGACTGTGCCACTATGCCCTCTGATGCATTATTATTATTACTCTATGCAGGAAGTAACACTACATTATAAGGATGGTGACAGACAGACAAATAACAAAGGAGAGTTTGTCCTACAGCAAGAACATTATGTGAAACAGACTTACTGTGTGACACTTTCCAGAATAAATGACAGTAGAAGAGTAGAAAATAAGGCACAGATTGATGCTGAATGCAAAAGTTCACCTCTTGAGTTTCATTATAGCTACTATTTCTGTTCATTAGGCCTATTATCTAATTGGCTATGAGAATATTCATCTAACTTTTTAAAAAATGCAGTGACCTTGAAAACTGCAGCCTTTGAGACATAAGTGGTGGGCGAGGCAGCAACAGATGGCATTTCTAATTCACTCACTTCATTAGCACCAGATCATCATTTTCACAGGTTAAGGAGAGCCATTGGTGGGGTTGCAGGTATAATTGGTTCTATCATCGCTGGCTAGCAGCCAGTGAGTACAATGATCAGTCATGCAGCTCTTCTAATAAGGACAAGGTTCAGTGTGTGATGAACTGAATCAATCACCGGCCCGTGTAGCTGCTAGATGAATTATGTGTATAATAGGGGTCAGGATCTTTATCATACATCTGTGATTAGCCATAGCTGAACAAGGAAGCACAACTCACAGCATGTATTGTTTCACAGGCCCATAAATCAGAGACAGATTATAATGAAACAGGTTCGATAAATTATATCTTAGGGAAAGAAAGCGTAAAAAGAACCATTTATATTTATTTTATTACACTGAATAATTCCAAAATTGCAAATAATGTCTTCTACCATCATCATCTTTGTTTGCCATGGTCAGTGTTGACATATTTCATTTTGACTTTCATGATACCCCATATTTTATCTTATTTATCCCATTCAAGGTGATAAAATCTGTCAGCTAGCTCATTTGCATGACACTTAAAAATGTCTGAAGTATGAGATATAATTTTCTTCCTCTCCTGCTGTTTGAACCGTCCAGCAGCGCTTAATAGAAGAGGACAAACTTCACAATCTATTCTCTATTTTTTAAATATATTTTGAACTCTGGTTATGAGATGCTTATTCAGTTTGGGTCTTTTACGTAGCTATACCATTTATTATTAAAGATGGTGTCATCATAGTGTATCATCAGCAGCTGCAGCAGTTGGGCCTCAGGAAAAAGTATTTCAACTCCTTATGAGTGATGGTATAACAATAAGTGACCTACAAAAACAGGCACGGAAACCACAACTAACAACCCAGTAATGCCATTGTTATGTTGACAAGCCTATATTTATATGTGGGTGGGATTAAAGTGGAGCTCCCAGTGAAGAGAACAGGCTGTGCATAAACTTTGCACAAAAAAAACTTTGCAGAAAGTCAAATATAACCACTTGACTTCTCAATGATAAGTTTAGTGTCAGTATTGCTCAGGGTTCCTGGCTCATAGTTTTACAGACAAGTTGACATTTTTCTTTCTTTCTTTCTTTCTTTCTTTCTTTCTTTCTTTCTTTCTTTCTTTCTTTCTTTCTTTCTTTCTTTCTTCCTATGTAGGCACTCTGTTCAAAGTGGCCTACAATCTGGTGGGCGGGGCTTTCAGAGTCCCGGATGTTACCGTTAACTACGTCACGAAAACCGGAAGTCCAATGCTAGAAGCGGCTAGTTCAACTCGATAGAACATGGATGTATTATATTAAGCTAAAAGCTACAAACAACATCATTACCAACAAATAGAAATGTTTTACCGGTTTCAGATATGTTAATTTTGCTGTTGGATAATACAATTCCCTCGTTTTTGACTGAACCAGCTGCAGGTTAAAGACAGTTTAGTGAGTTAGCCTCCTTTGAGCTCGACTGGTTGTAGTTAAAGTTTTGCTCGGCTGCTAGGAGACGTAGCTAAAGATGTTGTTGTCCTCCTCTTGCACATTTAACGTGATGTGACAGTACTGTAGGTTTCTTTGGTTTATAATTGAAGAGATGTGATACGTGATGTGACAGTAGGTTGGTTGATTTATCTTTGAAGAGACGTGATATGTGGCAGTAAACAGGCTGTAGCCTTTTTCGTCGTCATGGGAGACAAGGAGCTGAGTCTTATTGACAAGAATATAACAAGGTAACTAATCACAGGTTTTGTGTTTGTTATCCCCCACTTAAAATATATTATATGATCATAATAAGACGTGAGGTGAGTTAACTTGAACTATTGTATATACTATTTAGTAGTTTAATGATCTATAACCGTGCATCATATATTTTAAGATAAACATGTATGAAATCTTAATCTACAAAGTGACTTGTAATTCTGAATGGGGAACAATGAATCTAAAAGTTGATGAAGATACCCTAACTTAAACACTCTTCTTCTGTGCATTGTATATTTACTTTTCCCAATGTCTGTTTTTAGCTTTATTTGTAAAAACACTCCAAATGAAATGATCAGAGAAGTTTTTGTTTAGGGCCTGTCAGGCAAGCCATGTCCTTGTAGATCAAAATGGTTTTGGGTACCTTATGTGAAATGATTCAACTATTTTTCTTTTGTGGTGAACCTGATGTTTCCTGTTGTTGCTGTTTGTTTAGTTTGCTGGATATTCCCCTGACTCCCACTGTAACATCACTCAGTCTGCACTGCAATCACATCCCAAGGATCGAGGGCCTGACCTCCGCTTGGCACCTGCGGCACTTAGACCTTTCTTCCAATTGCATTTCTAAGATTGAGGGTCTAAGTTCCCTCACTTCCCTGAGAACATTAAATTTATCCTGTAACTTAATCACTAAGGTTGAAGGTGAGTCTTTAGTCACCATTTTAGTCAGATAATAAATGTTTCATTGTGGGAGTTACCCTAGTAATAATTCTTCATTACTGGCTCTTGCGTTTACTCTGACGTTCCTGTAATCGCTTCATGAGCTGTAAAGCCACTCGGTTGTTAATGTCTCCTCCCTGTCCCTCAGGACTGAACGGCCTTGTGAACTTAACACGATTAAACTTGTCCTACAATCAGATAAATAACCTCACCGGTGAGTTGTACCCTGACAGAGCACGGCTCTTTTTCTGCGTAACATAATGAAAACATTAACATTAAGTGACTGATGTGCCAATGCTGTTGATTTCTGATTCCCCTTATTAGGGTTGTTGTATCTTCATGGAGCAGAGTACAAGCTGAAGCACCTCAGTCTCCATAGCAACCACCTGGACCGCATCGATCAACTGCTTCAGTGCCTGCTGGGATTGCAAAGTTTAAGAGAGGTGACTTTGAGCCAGGATGGCAGAGACAACCCTGTGTGTAGGTCACCAGGTATGGCATGAAAATGTTATTTTGGAGTACAGATTTACGTAACTAGATCTATATACGGCCTGTAAATAACAACCTTTTAGAAATAAATTGCATGGGTACAGGGACTGATATGCTAAAATAAAAACAAAATACTGCACATAATTTAAAATGTCTGATGCTGAGATGCTTAAGAATGTCAGATTTATCGTTGAATTATCATCTATACCCTGTTTCTAACACATGTCTTTGTCACAATGACCGAGCTGGAACATTTAATCAACTGATCAAATGATCAAATAACAGGAAATCTATATATCTTGTGTCATTTTTTTAAGCAGAAGAGTGCCTCTTTATTCGTGTGTGTGAGCATCATTGTCATCATCATCTTTATTCAAATATATAGAAAAGGTATTAAAATCATTAAAATATTTGTAATTTCATATGTGAAATGGGACACCCCGAGAAGCTCAAGAGCTTTTAAAAGGGGCCCAGACACAAAAAATGACAGGAATACATACACAAGAAGGAGACATACAAATATACATAGACATACACATAGCCACATAATACATTTTGCGTGAAATTAACCCAAAATATATTACAAACACTCACACTCCGATCCTCACATTCTCACACCACAGGGTAATACATTTCCACTCTCACACACTCACATACAACCCATAACCCCCCCAAAGGAAAAGAAGAGTGATAATTCGTCAAAGGAATCAGCAGATTAAATTAAAAGTGGCTGCCCTAGTGTGGAGAGAGACTACCCTCATTTGCCAGTATAATGGGTACATCTTCCTAAAATAGATCCAATTTTTCCTGTGCAGGCTGAAAACCCCACCTCACCTAGACTACACCTTGACGCCAAATACTCACCCACATTCATACAAAAAATTGAAATGCGAACACTTAACATGCTTGTAATTATTTGCTATAGTGATGCATCTTCAATTTTTAATGACAATGGACAATGGTGTCACTGTCTGCCAAAGGAATGTGATAAAATGTTCAACAACAGCCCCATAAGACTCAGCACTTGTCATGAAGTGTTCAGCTTTTGTGGCAACTGAAGCTTTTTGTATTTGAGACACTCACACACCACAGCACTCAGAACAGTTTGAATCATTCATCATGAAAACAGCATTTATTGCAGGACTGTAGATTTACGGAAGAGTGTTCAAGAAAGTTTTAGATGTTGGATATTTAAGCAGTGTTATAATAGACATCTACAGTATGTAATACCAGCAGATTTAATTCTTCTCTATTTTTGATGAATCACTTACTACTCTAGGGGGTAAATTGTTGGATCCTATAGAATAACTGACTCACCCGCATCCCCTTCATTGTTTGTAATGAAGAAAAACTGTGAAAAGCAGTGGTAGTCAAATCGACAGCCGCTGATGGTAATGTGACTTTATTTTTAAATGATAGCCCCTTGAGATGTGCCTTCTCATTTTCGAGGGGGTCCTTATAAACAACAAAAATACAGAACAAGAGTTCAGTCATCAATAGTACATGTTCATAATAAGTTAACACAAAACATGATACAATATAGAGACACAGACGCCCATTCACACACGCTCACACACCTCCCCACCCCCCAGAGTAATGACTCTGGTCTCTCTCTGTTTTTTTCTGGCCCTATCTCTTCATAAATGGATTGACCACAGTTGTATTAATGTAAAATTCTCTTGTGTTATGCTGAGCACCCATTATCCATATCCTCCTGCTCATGATTAATTCACCATCTCTCTTCTGTCTCTTAAAATCGATGAGAGCATACTTAAAGCATTCTTACAACCCTTGCTGTCAATATGTGTAGATACACTAATGGTAGCAGTGCTCTGTTCTCAACAAATGAGCCTCATCAATAGTGAATATGAGGATAGCACACACAAGAGGTTATTAATTTAGATATAGATTATTTGATTTTATGCAACATAACCACCGTGACACCTGATGTTTAAGTGAGGCAATAGTAGGGCCATCTTTTTCTCAAGTGTGTGTGTGTGTGTGTGTCATGCTGCAGGTTACAGGGAGATTGTGATGCAGTCGTTGCCACAGGTCTCCATCCTGGATGGACTGGATCGGCTGGGAAATCCGTCACATCCAAGTCTTGGAAGCTTCTGCGATGTCCCTGGTCTGGAGGACTATGTGGACCTCCTGCTCTCCTCAGACACAAGTCAAAATGAAGCTGTAATTATTGATTACCAACCTACAGTTAATTTAGAGAATAATGATTTCAATAGAGTTACCTATGCAGTTGTTTCTGTCACAATCCTAAAATGCATAAATATGATTTACAACATTGATACAGAGCCGTGAGACCTGAGAGGCCAGAAAGAAAGAAACTGTGCATGTCCAACAAATGTTTTTTTTTTTAATGCAAAATTACTTTTATTTTATTCATATAATCATGGTAGACCTGTTTTTCATTGTGTCTGTATGTTTTGGATTTAGAAAATTAGTTTACATCTATGGGAAAAAAGAGATTTTTCACATTATTGAACATTTATCAGGTTTAAAAGTCACTGAATTGCTGGATTTATATGAGAACAGCAAAAGTTTGGGAATCTGATCTCTTAACTAATAAGTTACTTTACATATTCACTGCGCCAGATGGCAATTTCCAGTCTAAATTAGCTGGAGTGGAGTGTGACAGAGCAGTAGCAGGTACCCTGATGTAAGACTACGTTCTTAATCAAGTGGGAAAAATACAATTTAACTTTCCATTGCAGCTTAGAGGAGATGGTGCTCTCACCACACCCCGCATCGACGAGGTGCTGACCCAGTTTCGTCAGCGGATTGCCTCTGAAGCAGTCACAGATGCAGCCTCGCAACCAGATCGCCAGGCTGCTCATTCCACTGTGGCTGATCCAGCAGACCCCATTAATGAACAACGCATCAGGAAACTGGAGCACCAGGTGTCGCAGCTCATCCAGCAGGTGCTTATTTAACACCGCTGAAAGCCACTGAGTCATTTATTATGAGTTTTTGTGCGAGATATTCACTAGGTACTAAGTAGGCAAAGAGACACACGGACACTGGTACATTATTTGAAGCAGAAACTAATATTGTTTGGCCTGAATAGCAGTTCAGGCACCTCTTAGGAAATGTAGTCCCATAATTATCATTCATAACCAGTATTTTTTTCTCTTTTAGAAAACATTAATCTTAAAGACGCTTGTTACTATTTAATTTTTTTAATCTAAGTATATGATCTATCAGATATTTATCTATCCTGTCACGTATTATCAGTTTTTCTGATTTCTGTTTTCCCAAGTCCCCTACAGGAAACAAACCCAGTGACAGTACTCATTCTGTGGCGCCTTTACGGAAAGCCAAGAGGGACACAGATCGCACGTCAGAGAGCGAGTGTGACAGCGGGAAGGAGAACAAGAGATGCACCAGGATCCCCAGATATCGTAAGAACATCACAGTGAAGACGACCAAAAAGGAAGCCAAAGGCAGGAGATCAGACAGGTGATTCTCTGCCTGCATAACTCTACACACAGTAGTGCCGCAGCTGTCAGGCTTAACTACTCCAAAAATAATTTTGTTTTCCGTCAGGGTGTGATTGGATTCCCTGACTTTGTTATACGTGGCTAACTGCCTCCTCCACAAAACCCACTGCTGCTCAGAAAAGGCTGTTAATGTTTTGAAACTGAGCTGTTGGAAGACGTTTTAAGCACTGTTGGACACCATAACACATTCAGGGAGCGTACCTTTTGAGTATAGATAATCACATTCACAATGCTGCCAAAGTCAACACGTAAGTGTTTATGATGTAATAATTTACAAAGTCAAAAGCATCCATAACAATCAACACAATATGTGGCAATAGATATTTTCATTTTGTATGTCATGCATCAACTTAATATCCTCAGGTATTTTGATGATGGAGGAAATCCTTTTACCTCTTAGCTGAAAGGGGGGTGATAAATTTTCTTCTCTGAGTGATGTGGTAAACTTTCCTCCTCTGTGTTAGAAATTACAACCGTCATCTCCCTGCCATGATTAATGACTTAGCCTCTGTGGTCCACACCCTCATCCCACTTCATCAGCCACTGATGATGTGCTTAAGATTCAGTAATTTAGCTTAAGTAAGCTCCTAACCGTCCTCGTCAAAAACAAGGTGATTTTAAAATATTAGCCCAAAATTCAATTTAAAGTTGTTAAGACTTTGCTCACCTGTAAAACTCATCTGGTTTGACCTTTACTGAACCAGACATTAGCTTGAGGGGTGTTTATAATCAATTTCACAGCTGGTTCAATACCTGCGATTTTGTTTTATGTGCAGCGATCAGGAGAATCACAAACAGAGGAGTTCAAAGTCTGCTGCGGGGCCCAGGAGAAAGTCTGCTGGTGCAGGGGTTGAAGACGGAGTTGGACCAACAAGGAGTGGACCTTTGAGAGCTGCCAAGGCTTCAGGCGACGTGAAAAGCAAGTTCACTGAGGAGGAGGAAACCTACAGGGTATGGGATGGAAAGGCCGGGACTGAGTGGCAGCCTCTATTTTTATTGCATGAGTTTCATATGGAAAAGGTTATGTCCCTTTACAAGAGAGGAATAGACATCCACTCTCTGTTTGTACCGTCTCTGCTGTTTCTTTGGTACGCCCACACAGAGAAATAAAATAATAGATACCATACCATCACAGGACACAGTATAGCAACATCAATATTCTGTATTTGTCTTCTCCCAATTTATGACATAACTCAATGTTAGCAGCACTAGGCTTTAATGTGACATTATTATTTGATTGATTAAAATGTTTAATCCATGGAACTTTTTTCTTCTTCAACGAAAGTCGAACAAGACAAAGAAGCTCCTTAATGTGTATTCTACAATGATAATTCAACGCAGCGTCAGACTTTGTACTGCTCCCTGTGGAGACATAAAAGTTTCCAGAGAGAGACGTCCCTCACCTGTAACAGACTCTGACTTGTGTAAAATCAGTGGAGCTCTCCTTCAGTCTCATCAATATTCTTTACGGGAACTCAGAAAAACCTCAAATCCTTTCGAAACGTTCAGTGTTATTTAATTGTTCATCCCTTAGATCACCAGGCCTAACAGTGAGGAGGACAACTATAAAAACCTCAGATGTAACAGAAATCCACTTTTCAGGTTGAAGCCAAAGTAATGCCAGCATTTTGTAGTTCTTTGTGCTTTTACTCAGTGTGTATGTGTGTGTGTGTGTGTGTGTGTGTATGGCTCAGACAATCGTAATGGAGCGTGACCAGGAAAGGGAGAGACGTTGGAAGGCGGAGCAGGCTGCGAGGAAGCTAACAGAGGAGCTGAAGTGCCTGCAGACAAGGGTCAGCGAGGAGAAAGACCTTCAGAGCATGGCGCTGCACACCACAGACCGGTGAGAGGAAAACACAAATATACATGTATTCACTAAGTACCAGAGGGTGAGGTGTGGATTTCCGGTCCTGTTCCACTCCCACAAAGATAGATCTGTCCCATCCCAATCCCTTGACAACATTTCTAAAATGTCTAAAAAGACAGGAGAGAGCGGAGAAGTAGTCGTTAAACATCTTTCAGCTCTCAGCCTTCAGCTCTCTCCTGTGACACACAGGATTCTCTAAAAAAATGTCAGCATCTTCTTTGCACACCAACTTCCACACGAATCGCCGCTGCAGCTCTAAAGCAGATATCATGATGAAAGGGGATAATTGACCCCGTCTCTGTGGATTTTGGTTGTCAACTGCATAATGGATTCTCATCCATTTCTACCCTCTTCATCTTTTGTATTGGCTCTCCTGAGTCCAGGGCCTGATGCCTGTCTCATTCTTGAACAATGAGTATCCATCCCACCATTAAAATTCCTCACTATCATTGTCCCATAGCCTCTTATGAAATCACGCACACACAGTGGCCCGGCACACCAAAGCCTTTAAATATTCGTGCAGCTGCCGGTGATAATAAAGCTATTTAGTGTATTAAAAAAAAGATCATTAACCTATGCGCCCATTCAGCTTATATACATTATATTTAAATTATAGCTGAGGCTATGATTATCTATAATTAAATATTTGTATCGCTCCCTTCTTTCTGCACATCACAGATATAGCCAGAGAGCCAGGTGACTATTTTGTGCATTGTCCTCTTTTGCATTACACCCTGCTCAGATAAATCTGCATTATGATTGTAATTAGAAGCCTGGTGACAAGCATATGTCAGCGGTATTACATGAATCAATCTTACCTGTCACTTTCTAATGACACTGAACACAGCTGTTGCTGCTGACTCCCTCGCTCATCAGGAGCTAGATGACAGAGAAATGACTCATCATGGCACATTGAAAGAGGGAGCTAATGTATATGAGATGGTCCAACAGTTTTCTTGTCTCTTACTTGTTCTGTGCCTCAGAGGTCAGTGTATCTCTTGTTTTTCACCAGACTGTCCTGTTGTATAATCATTTCATTTTGTTTCCTGTCTCAACCCCCACCATCTTTCCATTTTCCCTCCCCTAGGAAAAGATATTGGCGATGCTATAATGTCAGATTTCTTCAATTTCACGTGCTATCACCTTCTTAACACTGAGAGATAAAACACAGGACAGTCAAGGACATCACAAAAGTGGTTATAGTTTCCTGTACCAATTTCTACATGCAGTAAAAGGGAGACATCCAGAGAATTACTCCCCCATCTCTTGCACACCCTTATCATCGTTTTCCTCCCATCCAGTCTGAAAGAGTTGTTGCTGAAGGAGCGATCGGGGCACTCTGAACTGCAGACTCGTGTGGAGGAGCTGGAGGGGAGGTGTCAGTCCTTAACCCAGCAGCTGGAGCAGGCCCGCAGCAGCGAAGAACAATGCACGACTGCACTGCACAGACTGGAGGAAAGCGTCTCCCACGGAGAAGCAGTCAGGGCTCGCCAGCAGGCTGAGGAGGTACGGCAGCTGTTTCACAATACCCAGGAACACTTGTGTTCAGTGTTGGGCACGTTACTTTAAAAAAGTTATTAGTTATAGTTTAGTTTATTTCCCCAAAGAGTTAATAACTGAATTACTACATTATAAAAGTAACTAATTACCAGGAAAAGTAACCATTGCGTTACTTTAAAAAAAAATAAAAAATGCATTACATTATGTTAAATCACTTGGACTGGCCCCCCTGACCCCCTACAACTCACTCGTCGTGGAACCTGCCTGTGCGGAGGAATACAGACTTCTTGAGTTGAGTAATGGCAAGTAAGGGCGGATTTTATTGCCAGTAACAGTAACAGCGTTATTACGGTGAAAACAGTAACTTTTTTGATTACTTGTTACTGAAAAAAGTAGCACCGCTATTCCCATCACTGCTTGTGTCTCTGTTTTTATACATTAATAATAATAATAATTAGTCTGTTGATCATTCTGTTGCACCCTATTACAGATTGAATTTAATAATCCAATCTTCAGTGACACTGCTTGAAGAGGAATGGATTCAGCAGAGAGGGTCTATCATTGTGGCAGACTGGTATAAAACGTGTGTTGACCTTCCACAGATGAAGAGGCACCAGGAGCTGGAGAACAAGGCAGCAGCTGTGAAGAGGGAGCTGGACATCCAGAGAGCCTCGGTGCACCAGCACAAGGACAAACTGCAGCAGCTGCACGAACTGCTCGCGTCCAGGGAGCAAGAGCACAGGTAGATCTGGAGGATTTGATACTCATCACTAGAATAGGAATGTTTACCATGTTTGCGTTTTGATATCAACTACAGGTATGAGTTTTTCATATTTGTGTTCTTAATTCTCGCTGGTTTCTATTGTCTTGGGCTCAGTGGGGTGCAGGTGATGTCACAATCAAAATTCAGCTACATTTAAATTAATATCTAATGATTGATGTTTGTATCAATCACATCTGATCAGAACAAAGCAAAAGGGCTTTAATGCACTGTAGTCATTTAAGTACCGGTAGTCAAATTTAGTGGCTTGATGCATCGTGTAGCTCAGTGGGTAGAGCAGTTGCACCATACTGTACAGAGGCTATCGTCCTCGCCGCACAGCAGCCCTGGTTCGATTTCCCCGGTGGCCCTTTGCTGCATGTCATTGCCCCACCCCCCCCCCATTTCCTGTTTCTCTACTGCCCCAAAATATGCACTCAACACAAAAAAATGTTAGTGGCTTGCTACATTTAAATGAAATATTATGTGCATTCATGTCAGTTTCAGGTATTATCTTAGAGTCTTTAATGAAAAACTTCACAAGAGACCCTGCTGCTGTAGCCTGTTAAACAGGTGGATGTACTGTGCTCGATTGCATTGTTATACAGAAAGCAGCTGGATTCGCGGCTGCAGCCTGGTGGGACAGATTTCCGTGAAGCTGTGGCGAGAGAAGTTTCATCGGTGGAACAGAGACAAGCTCAGCGGGAGGCAGAGCTGCAGGAGAAACTGGCAGACAGCAGGAAGCAGTACGCGGCTCTGGAGGACGAGTTCCGCATGGCACTGACCATCGAGGCTGCTCGCTTCTCTGAGGTCTGTTAAAAGACGGACAACCACCGTTCAGATGCCCTGTAATTTTTCATTATATTCTCTGTGCAGTCCAGCTGATAAAAGATTACTGTGTCCAGCGAAAAATGAAATGATTGAACTGGCATTGACCCCCATCTCCATAGACTGGTGTTGAAAGCTGAGATTGAATTAGGATCATTTGATGCTGGACAAGTAGTGTGTGATTGCCACAGGAAGAAAGCTATACAAAAGACTGAATCTGTATCAGTTCTCGTTATGGTTACCAATTTCACTCAGCCTTGGCACAAAATGTAATCTTGTTCTTGATTGCTACTGCTTGCACAAGCTTCTAGTTTAAATCTCCAAACTTTTGACCTTTGAAGGAAGTCTGAATAAGACACGGATTGCAAGCCAAACCGTCACTCATGAAACCTTTAAAGGATTGCTTTCTATAAATCTGCAACCCTCTCTGTGAGACCTTAAAAAAGTGACATTGATTGATAAAATTGTCAATCAGGTAATGCTTGAACCAAAAGCCCTTGACTCTGCTTAGCTGCCTCATTCACATTCAGTCACACTCTGCCGCTGTAGGTGAAAGAGACTTGTGATCAGATGACTGCAGAGCTGATGGAGCTCAAGGCCACCCTCACCCAGTCCCAGCAGAGGGAGAAGAAATCAGGCGGTCTGGTGCAGGAGCTCACAGCCATGGTCAAAGAACAGAAGAACCGCATCACTGAGCTCATCAAAGCCAAAAGAGACACTGTCGCTGATCTAAAGGTATTGGATTTTACACCGATTTTCTTTCTCAAACCTCCCAGCTATAATAAGAGGAAATTACTTGACTCAGGTTAGACAGATTATTAGATATGACCAGTCTTGTTTATCAATCACTGCCTTCTCAAAAACTGTTCGGCCTGTGCCTGTAGGACGCTGACTACTTTAGGACGTCATAAATACAGAGCGGTCCAGCTGCCTTTCCATCTGCCAGCCATGACAGATGGCCGTTGATCATTAATACTGTCTCCATTGCCTGTCCCCTTGCCAGAGCCGCCTGCATTCCTTGGGAGCAGAGGTGGAGCAGGACCGGCGTTATGGCCTGCAGCTCGAGTTGCTCAAGAAAGACAAGGCACGACTGTTGTCTCAGCTCACAGCTCAGGAGTCAGTGATAGACGGCCTCAGGTCAGAAAGGAGGATCTGGGGCCAGGAGCTCGCTCAGCAAGGTGGGAGACGTCCAACGGACTCAGAATCAGTTGTACAGAGTGTGGCACACAGAGCCACTTTAATTTTGTCTATGAACTGCAGCCTACTCTCTCATTCACTGAGCTGTGAGTCACTCGTAACATTTAGATATTCTACTTGTCTGTATGAAGCAGCTGTTTTTTTTTGTCAGCCCCAATATTGTACTAACTGATGTTTTATTTCAGTTGTGTCAAGCAAAGCATGCCATCTAGTGGTGATTTGTGAAATACATGTTCATTTTTACTTACATTGAAAAAGCTTTTAAAAGACATTAAAAAGGAAAATAAAAGTTAAGGACCAAATTATTACACAAGTGTCATCATGAGAAATGTGATTTACAATTTCATGTGTTTCTCTTTGCTAGGAGCATCGTTAGCTCAGGACCGTGGGCGTCTGGAGGCCAGGATCGAGGTGCTGAGCACCGAGCTGGAGACTCAGAGGAAACAGAATGAGAGGGAGAATGATGCCCTCAAAATTAAAGCCAAAATCATTGATGACCAGACGGAGACCATCCGCAAACTTAAAGAGGTAGTACAGCAAAAGATTCCTAGACATCCTACCAGAGCTTCAAACTTTATTGATTGTGCTTTTTACCACGAGCATTATGTACTGTACATGGACCTGCTTTTGTGTCTTGTCTGTTTTGTCCTGGGTTTATTGAGACACACTGAAGCTGTTTCTCTTCCTCCCCCAACTTCCTGCTGTCTAGGCCTTGCAGGAGCGCGATGATCAGATCCGTCGGCTGCGTGAGGAGGCGGTCCAGGCCCAGAAGAGGCTCCAGCAGCAGCAGGAAGAGGAGACGGAGCGACAGGTTGAGCTGAGAGAGCGGCTGGAACATGTCACCCTGCGCAAGGAGGAGCTGAAGCAGCAGCTAGAGGACAAAGAGGCAGAGCTGGAGGAGGTCAATCGAGTTTACAGGCAAGGGTCCCATCACAAAAGCAAAGAGGTTCTGCACTAGTGTTGCATGTGTGGAAAATGCCAAATCATAATTAATTCATCGTTGCCTTTTTAAAATGGTATTTGAAAACACCATATACAAGTAAAATTGAATGTTGAAGTAACATTTTTTATTAAAATGCCAACCCACATTGCGGCTTAAGACAGCTGCTGCTGCCGCTGCTGCTGATCAAACATTGATGTTGCAGCTACTTTCTGAAACACCCTTATGTTTTCTGTTTTGTTGTCTGTGTTAAGTGATTCCAGTAAGAGGTGGCAGGAGAAAGCAGATCTGCTCACTCGGCTGGAGAGCCAGGTGAAGCGCATGAAAGACAACTTTGATTCCAAGGAACGCCTGCTGCTGGAAGAGAGAGATAAAGCAACAGAAGCACACAAGTATGCTACAGTATCAGAGGAGAGCAAATCTCTCTTTAAGATTTCCCATCTGTTATTCTGGGCCTGCTCATACAGGCATATCTGTGTTTCAATGATCCTGCCTACAATACATTCATCTTTTTGTTAATAAAGGAGCTTTGGGGTTATAAATGTAAGAACATTTGTTGTTGATTGATGTGATTGATGTTGATGTTTCCAGAAATATTCAGATTTACGGTATGTATTATCTATTTTAATAGGAGCAGACTCAGTTCTAGAAATGGAAAAATGTTCCTAGTATTAGCTTATTGTACTCAAAACAGTTTAGCCACTGTCTGAGTGTTTGTCTGTCCCACAGGGCGGCACTAGAGAAGCTACACAGTGTGGACGATGCTTTTCGTCGACAACTCGAGTCCGTCCAGGCTGCCCATCAAGCTGAGCTGCTGCGAACGGCCAATGAAAAGCAGAAACGGATAGATCAAGCTCATCAAAAGGTAAATTATAGACACAGATATTTCCAGTTTTCCTTCATGTTGGAAGGAAGTAGAGCTGCTTTGTGCCACTGTGTTCCTCTGTGATAAACATGGGGGGAAATAAAGCCAGTGCTAGTCTTCACACCAATGTGAATGAAGGATTAGTGTTTCTATGATAAATATTGTACACTTAATGTTTGATATGGTACAGTAATGTGATCCTCTAATGTTTCATCTGTCACCATGCTGAAAAGGAGCAGTGTAGAAAGTGGTTACTAGTGGTTACAGGTGATCATTCAGGAAGAGAGACAGAGGTACACAAACATCTCATGCAAGGCCTCTGCTGTTTACTTCACTGTTGGATTCATAATTCATGATGCATAATTGGAAAGATTTTGTCACTGAAAGGTTTACTGTCATAACGCAGCTGAGAGTGTCTGGATTTCAGAGGAAAGCACTTTTTGAAAATGAATATATTCAAGGGAGACTGAGGTCGTCTGCTTGTGTGTCTTCCTCAGGTATTTGAAGTGGAGGAGGAGATGCGTCAGCTCCTGGAGGAAACAGAAATTAACAAGCGAATCATGGAAGAGAAAATGAAACGTCTCACAAGTGTCCTTAAAGACTTTTAACCCATGAAATATGCCTTGTTTTGCTGCTACAAAAATGTGTGAATTAAAAAGCTGTCAGATAGTTTAATTTTAAAAAAATATAATTCACTTTCTTATTTCATTAATTTATTTTTCTATTTTAAATTATTGTTGTATTTTAATAGAAGATTAATAGTGTTTTATCTAAAATTCACTTTTGTGTGCTTATTATGCACAACAGAATTGGGTTGATACAAATGGAAAATGAGAACACCAGGGTGTAAGAGTCTGAGGTTCACCGTCAGATCAATTTTAGTTTGGAATTGGTCAGTTTCAGTACACTTCTTCTTAGTATGTGACATTATTGCTTTGTGAATATGCTTCCCTTGACCAGTTCATGTAAATCATTAAAACTTTTACTTTATAAAATGGATGTTTTTGTAATGTGGCCCTTATAACATGTGTAAAAAACAAAACAAAACATGGAAATATACAGCATTATTTAAAAGACAAAGGAAAGAAAAGATGGTCATTAATATAAAAAAAAAATCCTTTTTGATTTAACACTCCAAATTCAGACGCAAGGCCACATTTTTTGGATTTAATGTGCTGACTACAACTGCTACTGCTAAGTATGTTTTTTTGTTTGTTTTTTAAAATTTTGCTCACACCCTCGTCCACGCCACCTATGTCCAGATGGGTAGGGACATGGATTTTGATACCTGAGCATTTAACACCTTTTAATACACTTTTTCTTACTGTTTAAGACTTTGTTAAGGCACAAACTAGTCAATACATAGAAGTGTAAAGTTGAATAGAGGTCAGTCACTCTTACACTTTTACAACAAAATACTCCAAACTAAAAAAGACTAAAAATGTCAAGAGTTGGACCAGAATCAATCGACAACACTACTTCATACCCAAATATACAGTATTTGTTTTCAGCAGAAAAAAGTGGTTTAGGGGTTTAGTTACTCTTTAATGTCATTTTTCATCATACAAATATATGAAGAGTTCATTTGCAAAAGCAGATAAGTGCCATTTTGAAAAAAAAATGAGCTGAGGCTTTGTAATTATTCTTTGCATAGTATTGTTTTCAATAAAACTTTATTTTTTTGAGATATGTCTGTTTTGTTACATCTCAAAGCCCCTCAACTTTGGTTTGACTGATATCACCTTATGTAAATAAAAAAATAAAAAATGAAGATTCTAGAATTTTTTAAAAACGGAGTTATCTGCTTATGATATTATTCCAGATTCGAATTGAGGAGCGATTGATCATTCCGTTGACGTCATCCATTGTTGATGTGTGAGCGGTGGGAGGGGGCGTGGTCAGAATCGTCGGGAGGCGGGGCCAGAGAGCGCTCGCTTGACAGAGCGGGACAAGGGTTGCCATGGAAACGGTAACATAACGTAACGTCCGTTCATTTAAAAACCCTCACACAGGTAGGTAGCTGCCTGCCTGCCGTCGGTCCCATTGAGATAGCAAGACACGGCACCTGGATGGAAAGAAATGTCCGATATTTGTGGTTAAACACAAAAACAACGACAAAGAGTTTTCAGAGAAAGAAGATGGAGTTTGAGGCGACGGAGACGGTCCGCACGACACCGAGTCGACACGAGAAAAGTTTGGGGCTCCTCACAATGAAGTTTGTCAGTCTGCTACAAGGAGCTAAGGATGGCGTCCTTGATCTGAAAGTGGTCAGTGAAACAACGTGAAAGGGCTCAGTGTTGATGTTGGAGGGTTTGTTACTTGGGGGGGCTATTACTCGGTGTTTATGAAGTGCCACCTTCCGTGAACAAAGGGCTGTCTGTCTGTCACCCCCAAACAGGCCGGTCAGGTGCATTGATTTGTTCTAACAGGTGGACTAACAAGCCGCCATTAACCGGGCCTCTTCGTCTTTATTTACCCTGGCTATCACTTTAGGAACAGGTTTGAGGTACTTGTGCGAGTATTTCTATTTTTGCTATTTATTTATTTTGATCTGTACTGCACTACATTTATCTTACAGCTGTACCTATTTTTCAGATTAACATTTTCATTTAAAACACTGAGCTTACAGTATGAAATACCATGTCCAATTCAGTGCTTGTAACGTCTCCCCTCTAGTCCTTACAGTACGTGGTTTAATTTAAGTAAGTGCTTTGGACACAAAGAAGTAAAGCTCTACAAAAACGAAATGACTAAGAAAAGTCCCTAAATCCATGTAGTTTGAGTTTTAAAACTTAGTTTCTCCACCCTACAGTATCAGTTGTGTAATCGTATTACAACCTATCCTATGAGATGTTGTATGTATAGATCCTCTGGAGAAGTAAACAATATAGAGAATTTTAACTAGATCAGATTTCTTTTCTTTTCTTCCAGGAAGTCAATCATAAAAGAAAATCTAGTTCCAGCTTCTTAATTTGGTTTTTGCCTGTATTTGTTTTGTCTGAGTAAGCAGAATATCTTTAAGTTTTGGACTGCTGGTCAGACAAACCAGTTAATTTGCAGATATCACCATGAAGATCTTGACGCCTTGAACTGGGGTAAACCAATTTCACAGTTTTCTGAGGTTTTGAAATAATGAGATGCTCCAACCAGCAAAAACATTTCTTTGAAAATGTCCTTCCTGCCATCTCTCAGATTATTCTGTTTTCTATAGTGGTAGTTCAACATCTGCTACGTTTAAGCCCTTAAATATTAAGGTTTGAATTTATTTTTTTTGCACCATCCACACAGTAGCTTATAGTATTCTGACAAGCAGATTTGTCTTTTCCAGTGCTACTGTACCTGGGATGAAAAACATCTGCCATAATTTTTCACAGAAAACTATTTTTCCCTCTTTTCTTGCACGCCAAAGCAGGGTAATGTTTACACAGCAGGCTTGTCAGACAGTTCTCCCTCCTCCTCCGTCCTCTGCCATTGTATAACTGTCCTTTCCTGCCAAGGGGTTTGCCTTGTTGTTTGTGCAGCTTAATTTGACAAATTGCTCATTTGTTGGCTTCGCCGAAGTCTCTTTTGATTCCATGCAGACTTTGCTGCATAAATTTTATGTTTTCCGCTAACGCTTGTATAAAGTGTCTTTGATGTGCCTTGTCAGCAAGGATTCACATTAAGCTACCACTGAGTAAGAACCTTTATGGAAATGTCTGTGAATTAACAGGCAGCTGACAGCTTGGCAGTGAAGCAGAAGAGGAGGATATACGACATCACTAATGTCCTGGAAGGTATCGGACTGATTGAGAAGAAAAACAAGAATATTTTCCAGTGGAGGTTTGAAAACATGAGTCTTTGCTATTTTCAGATGTTCAAATCTTGTAATTTCTGAATGATGAATTGAACCATTTGGAGAACTATTGCTACTGTGCATGAAAAGTGTCATCTTCTTGCAGCTCTAATGAATGCAAACATTTTAGCATTAGGCAAGACCTGCAGTGCCACAGAGAACAAATGGTTACTACAGATGGTTGAAAAATATTAGTATATGAGTATTTGACTTCTGATAATGTGTTAATCTTTTATTTTCCTTGTGTCCAGGGGTGAGAACACAGGCAGCCAAACTCAAGAGGTGCTGGATCAGGTTAAAGTTTTGAAGGCAAAGATATCTGAGCTGGAGGCCCAGGAGAAGGAGCTGGACGACCAGAAAGCCTGGCTGGAAGACAACATCGATCGTCTAAACCACGATCCCATCACCAGCACATATCCTTGTTCTACTTTTTTTGTTTAGTTTGGTTTAAGTAACTGTTTTTTCACTCATTCTTCATTTCAGTACTGAGGGCACAAACTGTTTGTGCTAAAATCAGTACTAACATTTCCTGTTATGGCAAGTTAAAACACCCCAGTGCTTTCTCTGTAACATAACCTTAAAACAACTTACTTATCACATTAAGTGTTTATCATCTACAAGTGAAACTTTATGTTTGATGTCATTCCAGTCACATGTCACTTGGTGTCATTTGTGCTGGCGATTGTCTTTGTCTCTCCTCAGAGTTTGCAATTCAACACCACTTGGGCCCCATTTATTCATTTCAGAGGGGAAAAAAACCTTAGTTAATCCCTTTAACATTGTTTGCTTATTGAACAGCAAATGCTATGAAGGGAGGATTATAGATATAATTGCTATTGTCAGTGTCTTGTGAAATCACAGCCAAGCTAATCCTGATGTTGTGTACAATGCTCACGGTCTTGTTTTTCCAGTTTATTGTCTTCATTTTGCCCATAAGTAATCCTGTTCATATTTCCTCAACACTTCTTTACTTATAAATTTGTGACACATGAAGACATTTGCACTGCCTTCAGGGGAGACACTCTTCTTGCTGTTGTGGCTCCTGCTGGGACGCAACTAGAGGTTCCACTACCTGAAAAGGTTGGTCATTTCTTAAAAGGTGTCTTTTATTGATCTGGATGTTGTTGTGTGTGAAGCCTAACTGGAAATGAAAAGCTTGTGAGTGGAGCACAGGGTCCTCCTCAACCCATTTACCTGGTTATTTTTCAAACAGGAGTGTTACTCTGTTGTGAGCCCTGGAGTAGCTGGTTTCTTTGTCCCTTTTGTTGGCAGCTGAAAAAAACTGAAACAGCACTGATAAATAATCACCTTTCTAGTTGTTATGGCAAAGCTGTAAGCAAAATGTTGCCTGTTTTGTCCAACGTTCACTCACCTTCAATTCTTTGTTTTATGTTCCAGTCTGCCCAGGTTGATCAGGGCCGTTGCTATGAATTTTGGGCCCCTGAAAGAATATATAATAAATAAAATATAATTTGCAAGATAATTTAGTCCCATCCAATTCAATCCAACTTTATTTGTTAAGCAATTAAAAGCATTCCAAGTAGAAAGGCATCAAAGTATTAGAAAGATTAGGCTACTGTGGAATTGATGTCACCTTTCTCCCCCTATGCAACGGCCCCACAGCTGATCACTGACTACTTCATTGATATTTTTGTGCTGAACAGTCAGTGGTGTCTGCTACGAAAAGCATGACACAAGACAGTGAACTGGTAGGAACAGTGAGGTTGAACTGAAAGATGCTAAAATGCTCCACAAAACTGAGTGAAAGTGCAAAATGACGTGACAATGCTCATGTGGGTTTGGCACACAGTAAAAAGTAAAGTAGTTATGTAACCCACTGTGTGTATAAACATTTATTTACAATCTAATCCAAAGTGGTTTTAAAATACATTAACATAAGAGACATGATGATAATCTTACAAACATGTTGCTCCTCTTCAGAGTGGTCAGAAGAAGTACCAGGTGAACCTACGCAGCCACTCCGCTCCCATTCAGGTCTTGCTCATCAACAGGGATTCAGACTCCACCATACCCGTGGTCTTCCCTGTGCCACCCACCAACGATATCTGTCCGGTGCCGTCTCCACCCAGCACCCCTGCCACCCTGCAGCGGTTCCCCTTCTCAACGTCCATGTTCTCCACCTCCAACACCATTTCCTCGTACTGCAGCCAGGACTCTCCCTGCTCAGACCACCAGATGGTGCTGCCAGAACACGATGACGTGCTCACACCCTCGTCCACGCCACCTGATGTCCAGATGGGTAAGGACAGGGATTTTTTGATACTTTTTAATACACTTATTCTTACTGTTAAAGACTTTGTTAAGGCACAAACTAGTTAATACATAGAAGTTTAAAGTTTAAATGTCCTGACTAAAAAGATATTAAACAATGTTCCCTCCAACTTGCTCCAAGCTCAATATCGCTTTAGTTTTAACTGATTTCACAGGTGGTGTTTGGTGTCCATAGCGACGCTGTCTCAATACACCAGGCGTTTCAGTTCAGTGACAGTAGAAATGCTGAAGACAATCCCACCGGTGTAGTCTTGCATACCAAATATTGCTGGTTTTATCCCCATGCAAAGCTCATGTTGGACAAATACACTCATTTACCATATTATAAAGAACACTTAGCTAAAACCATGCAACAGGTCCTACTTTATGGCATTGAGTTTTAAATCCAGCTGTTTGTGGTTTTGATTCAACTTCATCATAGTGATGTAAGAGACTGGAGTCTTTGGTGCTGTGGAATTGCTCAATAACTGTTAGAGTCATATTTCCCATTTCCAGCTTTCATTTTGACTTTAAATGGAGTGCAACATTGTGGTAAACAGCCACAACACATGTTTTTTTTTTAAACAGCAATTTGTGAGTATGTAGGTTCATCAACCATGTTACCATTAACAGATGTTTTCTCAGAAGTCTCAGAAAGAGGTCCAGCCACCATTGCATTCACAGAAAAGAGGTTACAACACAACACTCTGAGCAGCCCAACTAGGGAGACTGGTACTAAAACAGCTGTTGCTATTTCTAGGCACACCCCCACCACTTTGTAGATACGTGGAGCAGAGTGAAACCACAGTTTGGACTATAAAGCATGTATAAATGATGTATAAATCATATATAAATCTTTTGAGACCCCTTCAAAAAATACCACAGAGGAAGTGGAGGTGAAAAGTCATAACTAATATGATTATTATTGGTCCATTGAGGTAAGAGAGAGACCTCTTGGGGTTCTTCCCAGTAGCTTCACTCAAATTGGCCTTGTCAGTGGGTTATTAGCCAGAATAAGGGGAAACACCAGTGGGTGAGCAGGGCCCGCTTAAATCCATCACCAACAGCTTATTACTACCAACAGATTTCCCAGTTGTAAAATGATTACTCAGTTGGATCAGTTGGGCTGATGATGTCAAACTTAACCTCACTGTAAAAATTGAACTATTAACCCCCAGTGCAGTCAGCCAGCACATGCTGCTGTCCTTTTTGAAGTAAATATACTCTTAGACTTTCATCAGGGGATGTCCTGGTTTTGGAACTTTATTATACAATAGAGAGAGGACAGTATTCACCAAGCGTAGACTGACTATTAAAGACACCAGACAGTTACAACCAATGTTGTGCAACAGGCAAACTACACATAACCACAATTTTAAATCACTCTTAATTGGTTTCATAAAAACTGAACATTACACCCATATATGAGTTGTTGTGGGAATGTTGTATTATGCTGCATTAATTTTCAGTTTGATGTTTGTGTGTCTAAGGGCGTAAACTGTAGGTCTGTTTTTTTTATAATGTTCTTTGTGCAGTAATGCAGCCACAGACAGTGTTTTGTTCTGTAATGCTCCCATGTCAAAAGGACTGAAAGTAATACATTACTGAGCTCTGCTAATACATTACTGGAACTCAAACCCTGAACAAAAACCATGAGAAAATACTGGAAATGAAACGTCTGAAGTTGGTTTATTATTTCTTTAAAAAGCAGTTGACTCAATATCAGATGACAGAGCACTCTGACTTCACATGCAAGAACAGGAAATACTTTTCCTAGGTCAATAGCATTCGCAATACTATGTAACTATAATGCAAGCTAAGAGCACACAATAGCTTTGTCATTGATGAAAGCTTATCTGTCGCAAGCACTGATTTTCATAAACCAAAATCAATGGCCCAGACCAAATTAAATCAATAAATCTCAAAATCCACAGTTTGGAAAATTTAAGGTATAAAGTACAAGCAGTAAACCATGACAAAAACAAGTTTTGATCCATATAAAGTCAGAATTTTCAAGAACTCCAGGAGAGGGCGGAGACTGGAGCCAACATCAAGTATTATTTCTGGGAATTTTATTAGGAACTTCCGACAACAGCTCTAATGGGAAGGAAGCAAAAACATCCTGGGGTAACATAATTCAAAAGGCCACTTGTCTGCACCAGCTTTACAGTAACAGAGAACTGGTACTGTATGTACTCATGGAAACAGACTAAAACAGGAGTTTGAGTGTAGACTTCCAGTATGTGAAAGACTAGCCACTTCCTCATCCGGCTCTTTAAGAAAATGATGTGTCAGTTTTTCAGCCACACTATGAGAAAAGATAAAACTTACTGGACAACGTGCAAACCAACATATCCCTGCTTGTCAAAGTGAAACTCAGTTTGATCGAGCTTCCAGACTTGCATGAGGCATTGTGATTACAATGACTCGGTAGACATTTCCAAAATTATCTTTAACACTGATATTCACAGATAACAAATTTGAAACAACACAAGCCAAACACATGGTGCGATTACTCTTTGGCTTTCAGAGAAAGGTGTAGAGATGCTGTCCATTGAAGTGGCTGAGTCTTTAGACAGAGCCAAGTAAAAATACCATGATTTGTAGGCGGGCTGGGAGCCTTTATGCTAAGCTAACCAACCAGACATCTCACTCTTGGCAAGAAAATATAGTCAGGGTTTCCGCGGGTCATTAAAAAGCATTAAAAGTCATTAAATATATTTTGCTAAAATTAAGGCCTTAAATGGCATTAAAAGGAATTAAATTCGATTCTCAAAGGCATTAAAAAATTGATTTAAAAAAATTGATTGATTCATACAGTGAGATTTTGATATCATTACATCCCTATAGAGCACAAAGAGCAGAAAAATAGGGGGATTATACAGCTAATCTACAGTAAAATTAAACGTGGGTGAAGAAATGGAGAATTTTCTAAATTTATATTTATAGGTGGTGGCAGGCTACTGTTGACTTTTCTTTTTCTTTTAATCGCTAGCGGCAAAAATCGGAATCGGCGGGTCAGGCTTTTTAAAAATTGGTGATTGGCCAGAAAATTGCAGTCGGTGCACCCCTATTGGTGTGATAAACATGCAGAACCAAGTAATTGGGTAATTGTGTATGTGTATATAGGTAAGTGTATGTACGCACACGTATAGTATTTGCAGTCACATGCATTAAAAATGTTTGAAATGGTATTAAAAAGGACATTAAAAAGCATTAAATTAGATTTGCTGGTACCTGCAGAAACCCTGTATAGTTCATCTGTGTTGTGACCACTCTTTTAAGGGGCCCATTGCTTCACCATTCATGAGATCTGACTAGCCCTCTTAGGCCCAGTTAAATTTGTTATAATGAACTTCACCATTTAGATAAGTATTCAGTTTGCATCGGCCATGCTCCCTGCAGAGTGTCAGCCAGTAGTGGTGTTGGAGCAGCAGCAGATGGACCTGGCGGGCCCAGACCTCCAGTCTGTGCTGGACGTGAGCAGCCTGTTGAAGCTCAGCACTGCTGGAGACCACATGAAGGACGACAGAGAGGGTAAGGGGATGAGGGAGATGGGCATGAGAGCTGTCTTTATTCTGTAATCGAATCCAGCAGTTGGGCTTTGGGGTTGTTTCAGTTAGGTTCTGTAAAGCATTTAAGATCTGTGCCTGCTTTCATTCAATGCTTTGGTTCCTTGCTTTAGGGCTAGGCAGAATCATACCATGATAATGAATTATATCATGGACCATGGTAGACTATTTAATGTGAAACAGAAACATGTTGTTTTTACTCCTCTTACAGAACCTGATGACCTGATTGATGAGCTAATGTCTTCTGACGGTAAGAACTGCAAGATCGAGTTACATTCATACATTAAGTGTAGACACTCAGCTAACACGCCTCTTATACCTGTTATACCCACTCAGCATTACTGTGGCTGTGGACAGAAATGTTCTCTGTCACACCTGTAACCTCACGCAGCAGTGATTCCTTAAGATCCTAGAATCCATCTGTACATCAGTGGTTTAACCTACTCTGTAAACAGATAATCAGGACTAAGAGTCTGCTGCAGCTCTCTGAACTAAATACTAAAGTCTGTTTTCAAATATTGGCACAATGACAACAACAGGCTAATATTTAGCAGCCGTAATATTTTTGTTGTATATGCTAACATTGGGTGGAGACAAAAGTTTCACACAATGCAATAAAAAAAAAAGTTATTACTGAGACAGATGGGATTGCCAGTTTCGTCAGTATCCATTCATCATAAATCAAAGTGTGTATATATATCAAAGTAAATTTTTGACCTGAGGGAGGGACTAAAGAAACAAAGGAATTTTAAATGACTTTTCATGAGAGTCCCGTCAGAAGTTGATGAGATACTTCACAAGATTAATAAAAAAATGTGATCTTGTCGGTGGTGCTAGAGGAAAAGGTCAGGAGTTTATCAAAGATATTACTGTACTTCCTCTCCACATAGATACTATAGGAACCAAATGTCACAGTACAGCATCTGACAGTTGTTGAGGTATTTTCGGGCTGGGCGAGACTGCATTACTGTCCAGTGTTGCCTGATGCCCTTTGACACTATGTCACTTTAAACGGCTAAGAATCAGAGTCTGCCTGTCCTTGTATTTGTGTTTTATAGTAATCTAGTTGTTGCTCCTCTCTCTTCACGCAGGTATAGATTACAGCTTCAACCTGGACGATAATGAGGGAGTCTGTGACCTGTTTGATGTGCAGATCCTCAATTACTGATGACCAACAATGTGCTCATCTGTGCGCTCATACAATCTCTCTAAAGACACTTCAAAAACAGCCTCTCCCACCCTGTTATAGTTGCACAGCTGATACTTTAACTTTCCTGTGTTAAAAAAAAAGATGTCCAAAACTTCACTGCCATGCATTTTTTCAGTTTACCATCCTGGCAGTTTGCCCTCAGCCAACACAACACAAAGTGCCTGAATAAATGAAACATAAGATATTTACATTGCCAGGAGACACTGTGTCTCTGTGGCTCTTTAACTGGGTGGTTATCTACAACATTCCTCAGAAATGAGGCGCCTCACTGGAAGAAAACCAGGATAAATCCCTCAGCCTCCTGCTGCTCATTTACATGTAAATGTGTATTCTTCCACAAACAGTGGAAAGACTGAGACTTCAGGATGACTAAACATTTTTTGTAGCTTATCAATGTTTGGGACTGACAGTGTTTTACTTTAGATGATTTTTACAGTAACTTGCTCAGTATTTCCCCCCCCAAACATTCAATACAGGGTTGATGATCTAGTTGGGTATGTGCATAACTTTGTTTGCATGGAAACTGTATTTTGTAAAAAGCTAACAAATCTCATAGTTATATTTCATAAAGTGGCAGTGTATTTAATGAGTGAATGTTTTGGTTGCGTTTTGCAGCAGTGTTCTCATGTGGAAAATGCCAGAAAGTTTTCTTTTCTATTGTGTCACTGCCATTTTAGGCCTCTGAGTTTTTGTTTAAAAATAAATAAATATTAGAATTACATTTCTATATTTACATGAATAATATTTTTTACTTTATTTAATGAAAGATTATTCTTGGTTCTAGTTTGGTGAAATAGAAGCTGGTTGAATGCCTTGATGATAATTTAGTGAGTGAATTAGCCATTTCTATTCTGAAATAATAAATAAGAGCATTGAGTGGCATTTTTCTATATTTATAGTTTTATTTGATCACAAGAAGCCATGTTTATGTTACAATTTGTTGTTTCTTTGCACAATTTTGAAAGTTTTCTTTTTCAATAAATGATGATTTTTGTGATAAGCATTAGTCATAGTTTGATTTTTTTTTGAAGCGAGAGAAGTCGTTTCATTGTGTGCAGTGGGAGACATTTGTTTATGACATGCCATGTTTATCTTCGGTCATACAGATGACCGTGTTTATCATGCTGATTCATTGAAACAGTCTGATCCCAGGTTGAAAGTCCTATGGTTAAGTGTTTTGCTCCATTAACAGATGGTAAACCTCAGTCAAATGGTTTCCACATGAAACAGTACAAGCACCAGAGCATGACCTGCAGCATGACTTTATCACATAGTATCACTTGATCCTTCCCAGCTGGGAAGAAATCTAACACTATAGAGACACAAATGAAAAGATTTGACGAGCATTTTCAATTTTCTAAAATTCAGTGAATGCTGTGTTTGTCTGAGAGATTAAAGGAATAGTTCACCAGAAAAAATGAAATCCAGTCATTATTGACTCACCCTCCTGCTGATAAATACTCCAGTGTAGTTTACTGGAAACAACGTCATTTAGGACATTTTTACAGCCTAAATGGTCCTGTATTGAACGTCAGAGGGTGCCCCAGGCAAATTCACTATACCGGTAGGACTGTTTAGGCTGTAAAAATATCCTAAATGGCGTCGTTTTGAGTAAACTCTGGTCTATATCCCTTCAGGACACTTGCAGCGGACGAGAAGTACGGAGGAATATTACAAGGTTTTTGTGTAGTTTTATGGACATTTTTGTGTCGGGCACCAATCACGATGCACGTGTGAACACGAGAGTGCGCCCCAGTGCGCCAAATTCAATACAGGACTCTTTAGGCTGTAAAAATGTCCTAAATGACTTTGTTTCGAGTAAACTCTCCCTTCAGGACACTTGGAATGCAGCAGACAAGCAGTGTGGAGGAATATTACAAGGTTTTTGTGTAGTTTTATGGACATTTTTGTGTCGGGCGCTATTGACTATCATATAAAGTTTTCGTTGGACTACGCCCCCCCCCCGGGTCTCCAGATGCACTTTGAGGAATAAAAAACTACTGAGTCAACAATGACTGAATTTAATTTTGTAGTGTGATATTTATGGCTCTTGATGTTGTAACTGTTTTGCAAAGGAGTACATCGACCCTTTAGTCTAAATAGAGTGTGCCAATACTTGTATTACAAGTGCACCATTAAAAGTTTGAGTGTTTATCCTCACTGCAGTCACACAAATTAGGTTAAACCAGTGTTTACATGAATACTGGCTCAAGACAATGACCTTTTCAACTGTTCTTCATCCCATCACTCAAAGAGGCTCAATGAAATAGTTTCCTTCTCCGAACTGTCGAGCTGTGTAGCTGTCAGCTTGCAGTGAAACTGAAGTGAATCCGTGTACATGTGTGTTTCAGATGTTCTGAGGAATTCAGGAAACAACACAACTCTCTCCTCCCACATGAAAGTGAGTCAAATCCCACTGGATACAGATTTGGCACACAGTTTGAAAGCAACAAAAAAAAATGTTATTCTTTAATTTTAAGGAATTCATGGTCCAATTGCACAGTTACAGCTAAAACAACTTAAGCCAGATTTAAAACAAATTATATTTATAAGATGTTTTCGCAAAGTGTAAAAATGTCATGGAATCAATTTCAAGTAGGGTTTAAATTTAAATACTAATCGTCTGCACTTTGTACTGTTGGGCCAGTGTGTACGGAAGCGTATTGCATTCACTTGAATAAAAATAAAAAAATCTGGTTTTTCCCTTTTTTTTTGGTCTGTTTTTCTAGGTAATTTTTTCTGTTTTCTGTTTTTCTGAGTAATTTTTTCCCCCTGTTTTTCTGAGTTATTTTTTTTATTTTTTTTATTCAAGTGAATGAATACGCTTCTGTAAGTGTGGGAGTTGAACATGTCTTGTGAAATCACAGATGCATTAGGCCTACCTCATTTGGGTCTTTGTGACTGGGAAATGATACGGGACCTTTTCTGTTAAAATTGTTCAGATTTAGCCATACTTATTACCAGCTAGTGGTTTAATTTGAACACAAACTAGATGGATTGGCATTAAATCTGAATGTCTGAACCCAATCAGAATAATATTTAAAGGATGTATAGGCTACAATATCATAATGGCATTGGTGATTCTTACCTGAATTTTTATTGGTCCATATTTATTGCAAATCTAATATTTCTCTCAGCTTCAGCTATAATATACGTTGTGTTTAGTAGATTTTAGCATACTAACTTATGGTGATATATACATCAACATTTTAGCGTACTGATAGCATTAGCTCAGACCTCCTGTGCTGTTTAGTATTGTTACCCCATTTCAAACTAGTGGATGGTCAGTGTCGCTGCTTTGCTTGTTTAGCACTGTCTTCAGGGTTAATTGGAGGCTACAGTGATTTGCTATCAGAAAATAATAGGGCGGTGTATGCTATCATAATTGGAAGGAAAGATGTCATAGAGAGAAGATTTATGGAGACTTTTGTTGGCAAGTAACATTAAAGGAATAAAGCTTGAGGCTGAGCTGACAACACTTCTTCTACCCAGGTAAGTAAACCATCAACATTAGCTATCTAGTCATAGTTAAAACAAATCCACCAATGAAAAATGAAAATGAAAGTTAAAATGCTGATTTTCATTTTTTAAACTCCAAACGTTTATTGTCCTAACAAAAATAAAAATGTATAGTTAAAGCAATACATTCACTACAATATCACTCACTTGACCAAAAAATACATACTTTTATTTGTTAACAAAGTGACAAAGGAGACACAAGACTGCAACACTGTGACAACACAGAGCAGCTGAATCCTCTAACATATGATACAAAATAAAATATAGATTTGTTTACTGTGGTATATCAGGCCTACTTTTAACTCATATAGAAAATGTGTTTGTTTCTTTCGATGCATTGTGAGAGTTGAACGACATCTCCATCCCTTCCTCTTCTGCAGGGTTTTCTCTTCTCATCCTCCTCTTTCTTCTCTTCTCACCAAACCTCTTGGCCACTTTCGTCATGTGCTGCCTGAAGGAGGACCCCATGAAGGAGTACAGGATCGGATTGAGGCAGCAGTGAATGAGGGCCAGGCACTCGGTCACCTGAGCGGCCTTATCCAGCACTTTACTCGTCCCACAGTGGGTCACTAAAGCGTAGACTGTGTCCATTGTTCGATAAACCTTCAAGACGTTGTAGGGCAGCTGTGTGACCACAAACACTCCGACCACCATTAGGAGAACACGCAGGGCTTTCCACTTCTTGCCTCTGCTTTCAACTGGGAGGCCCTTCAGCGCTCGGGCCACGCTCCAGTAACAGATAACCATAACCAGGAGAGGAAGCAAGAATCCCAGCAGCACCTCAGCTATCTCCATCACAGCCTTACCTCCTCTGGCCATGGATGGAGGGTAGACAGCCAGGCAGATGCTCCTATTAGACGCCCACCTCACTTCTGAGAGTATTAAATCAGGAAGACCGAGCATGAAAGCTGCCGCCCAAACAACAAAACACACCCTCCAGCAGTATCTCCTGTGAAACACCCTCTGCAGCCAACCTCTTTGGTCTCCACCCTGAACCCTGGCTAATGCC
Source organism: Trachurus japonicus (assembly GCF_045865225.1). Taxonomy (NCBI): domain Eukaryota; kingdom Metazoa; phylum Chordata; class Actinopteri; order Carangiformes; family Carangidae; genus Trachurus; species Trachurus japonicus. Next base: position 16,095,309 of record NC_140923.1, read on the forward strand.
AAGTAGCGGTCCAGGCTGATGCAGGCCAGCAGCATCATGCAGCAGGTGAAGTTGACTGTGTAGCAGGCCGACACTATTTTACAGACGACCTCCCCCAGTTTCCAGCCCCTGGCAGCGTCGGCGGCCCAGAAAGGCAGCGTGAAGAGCAGGAGCAGGTCAGCCACGGCCAGGTGTGTCAGGAAAACGTCCGTCATGGTCTTCAGGCGTTTGTGGTAGGCGTACACGATCACCACTAAGGCATTTCCTGCCAGTCCCACCACCAGACACACTGCGTACATGATGGGGAGGAAGAAGGCAGCGAAGGAACGGATGTCGGCCTTCTCACACAGGGCGGGGTAGTCATCGTAGCTGAAGTTGAAGCTGCTGTTTTCATGGTAATAGTAGTCGTCCTCCTCTAAGGCATCCATGCTAATCTGATCAAGAAGAGAGAGGGAGAACATATGGGATTACTTGTCTGTGGATCTACACGTGCAGCAATGCAATGGTAAGTACATTTGTTCAATTACTTTACTTAAAGTCGCAGTGAAATTTAGTATTTTGCAGAACTCCACACTTTTTAAAAATGATATTGCTATAGCTATATCCACACTAGCTAATTGTCGACTGAAACCAAAACCTCCAGGTGCAGGTTCTCTGTAGTCTGGTCTGGTGTTTGTTGTGAGTTATCATCCTTGGCAGAGGTTTGCGATCTCTGGACCCCATTATCAGTATCTACATCAACATCTGGCTGTAGTTACCTGACCTGAACTTCTCCTTCCTCCTATGCCTTCACACACTCACATAAATGGTGTTCATTCTGCCTGGCTTTGGTGAAGTGCAGCTTGTGTAAACTATCAAATTCCACTGTAGATGCCCTGCAGAGATCCCCCCCTCTGTGTAACTGAATATGTTTAAGAGACGTTGAAGGGCTGTGGAACATCTGTGACACCTTCAAAATAACCTCATATAAGTTTACAAGAGAAATACAATGTTGGAAATTAAGTAAGTGCATATTCTCAAGGACTGTATAAAGAGCACTTCAGAAGTTTTTCACTTAAAGCAGAAGTAAGTGATATATTTGTGTTAATATAAGTCTTAAATAGTTATATCTTCCGACAACAATCACTTACATAGAGTGTTTGGTCTGAAACATGGGTCTGTCAGTCACTCTGCTCTGCTCTGAGCCGAAGAGAAAACTTTTATCGTATCCTACAGTTTTTATCCAATGAGGAGAGAGAACGGCATGCAGGGCTGTGTGTGCAGCCAAGGAACGCCGTGAATGTGGCGACGTAGGGACGAGGACTGTTATGGTGCGTTCAAGGAAACTCGTATTTTTCCGACCGTGAAGTGGTACCAGTTCGATCTGGTACGAGTTCACCGGTCGGAAGTTACGAGTGGCCGTTATAGTGACTTTCACCGGTAAAACAGGTCGGAAAAACACGAGTGGGTTGCCTGGAACGCTACAAAGTCGTAAGTTGTGACTTGAAGCTGTAATTTACGATTTCAAAAGCCTGCCTGGAACGCAGCATTAGCGAAAACGACCGGACCACTTACTTCTGCTTTAAGTATTTCCACTAAAGAGTACAGTTTTTTCCCTCTACATTTATTTTACAGTTACACATTATGTCTTGAGTGTTACCTTTTTCCTTACTGTTTCTGAAATCTGTTTTTTTTTTTTTTTAAGATTTGTGTTATGTTATGTATAAAATGATACACAATATACAGTATACACTACATAATGTCAGTGCAGGAGAAATTCATCAGCGTACAGATAGATAGTGTTCAGAGCTTATATCCACTAATGAAATTATAAAAGTACAAACACTACATGGAAAATGCTGTTCACAAAAACTATACCAATAATATTTCTGAAAAAATGAAAAGTATTGTATTATTGAGTTAGAATTACTCATGCATTTATTGTTGTAGCTGGTTGAACTTGAGTTAACTTTGTTTTACATCTTATCTCATGAAGTCACTATTGATTTTGTGTATAAAACCTGTTGTCATGAAGCTACTTGAACAACAACAACTATGGTACTGTTCACAAATGAATGCATCAGTAAAATAACAAAACAACACGAATGGCAATGCATCATTTTAAAGGGGACATGCACACACAAACAGAGGCATGCAGTGTCACAGAGGAATCACATGTTTGATAACGACTCACCGATTTTCATTCAGTTTCTGTTGCAGTCTATCTACCCCATGCAGCTACAGTGAGCTCCACGCAGTCTGTGTTTGCTCTGTGCAGCAAAGGGTTTGTTTGATTTTACACTCGTGCAGCGTTAAGTGGGCGGGACGTTACATAAGAACTGGGCTCGCTCTGAACTTCATGTTAAGAGGCAGGGATTATAACCATGTACAAAATTAGTTCAAAGAAGTAAAAAAAAAAAATAGGCAAATGAGGCCACTACAATGGAAATTCTGATTACATTTTCTTTAAGAGATGCAACATGGAAGTAAGTGATGCTTGAGTTGTACCTCACAAACAGCTTAAGTGCCTCAGTGAGCTGTGACACTGTATAGCGATATGTGTATAATGTCATCATATGCACGCCTTGTGTGACTGTAAGACTTGGCACAGTTATGACTTTACTGACCTAATGTAGCATAGCTGGGCCTCTTTGCAGCAGATGTGGTGTTCCAAAGTAAACTACTTTAACACTTTTCACATTAATAAATCTACTGTAATGAGTGAGGTCATTTTGAGCCTGTGAATTTTTATTTTTAGTTGGACATATAGATTTTGTTTCAGTATTACAAACAACGAAATGGCCTAGCCCTCCCAGCCTGTCTGTTAAAATAAATCAGTTCTGACAGTGAAAATTTTCTGGTCACATATTCACTACTTGTAGCTCAAGTTGTAATTCCATGATATAATTAGTTTGCTTTAAAATAATGAACTGAGAATACTAGTAGAGGATAAATCAGATCCAGTCCGATATAAAATGACAAACTGTGCACCCTCAAGTTTACCTTGCAATCACATATTATCTTGCAGGTTTGGTTGCAACAGTATTTAGGCCTAACTGAACACACCCAAGGAATCAAGTCAGAAACAAGTCTTACCATTTGTCACGGCTTTGTTTCGCTTGCGCCAGTTCAGTCCCAAATCCAGCTGAGGCTTGTAGCTCCACACTTTAAACACACTTTAGAGGAAGAATGACTCAGACAGACAGAGAGAGAAAGAGGTCAAGTGACAGGGAGGCAGAAACTAAGTTACTGCAACTAACTCATCTCAAGGTGCTTGTTGAGGAAATTCACATATCATAAAACTTGCAGCATAGTGGTACAGTACAACACAAAAGAGTACTGGAAGTAAGGAAATCAAAAACTAAGAATCAAAATTAGTTTTATAAAATGAGAGCTTTTATAGAGATGGTATTCAGTTTAGCAGTAAAACAACAAGAAGAAAAGGTAGACTTGGGCAAAATCTGAGTGTTACAGTCATTGAAGGACATTAAATTACACAATACTGCCACTAAAACATACATGTAATGTATAAAATGTATTTTTTCTTTTATGCACATCCACAGTATTCATAACTCCCCCTCAAGGAAATGTGCTAAATAACCTTTTGGTTTTAATTCATTTATACTGTACTTGACAAAGGCCCAGTCCTTCTTTAAAAGATAAAACAGCTCCCCCTGTTTTTACTTGGAGGCCAAGCAGTCGAGCTACTGTACACCCAGTCACAGAATCAAACAAACACTATATTCCTTTTGTTCTTGAAATGAAATTGCTGTGGATCCAGTTGGCCAGGGAAATATTTCTCTGTACTTTTCAAAATCACATACACATGTAGAGGAAAAACCACAGGCCATACATCACCACAGGCCGGAGGCAGAGTCTCTGTGATTGTCACTGACATCACTGAGTGTACACGTGACTCTTTGTGAGTGTTGGTTAAATCCAACTGACATCAGCAATTTACAACTTAAAAAAAACAAATGGTAAAGAAATAAATTCAAGGTGGCAAGGAGGGAAAAATGAGCTGTGTCTGTGGTAGGGCCCGATTATACCAGAGGGGGGCGTCAAATCCCTTCCTGCAAAGTTGTGTTGAATGTCGACCCTTTCAACTACCCCTCTACAGTCAGGCCCACAGAGCTGGTTAACTGATCTTACGTAACTGATTTGGACGAACTAAACTTTGATCCTCGGGTAATGGTCAGAATTCAGATGCTTTTTAACCAGAGCAACAAACTGCAACACCCGAGAGCTGCTGTGGCAACATGTCACTCAGCTCTCGTTTCTAGGAATAGCATTTATTTACAGTGTGACTAAACCACAACGGTTGGTGGTTACACAAGGAAACCTGAACCTACTGACCCATAGACTACTCAGGGTGACTCAGAGTGAGGCCACACTTGTGCAGGTTCAGTATTCTCGTTATTCCAGTATGAACAATTATGCAATTTAAACATAACTGCAGTGAAAATATCAATATATTCACTGGAAGATTAGCCTTAATACAGTTCATGATGGCAAGATCAGAAATGAAGACATGGTTTAATTTTTTTTAATTTAATTTTTATTTTTATATGAAATAAAAAGAACATTGAAATATGTTGATAATTAAATTTAGGGTATTACTTCCTATTGGCACATTATGAGTAGTAAGTCATCTTGTACTGGCAAGACTATATGTAGAAATTGACTACATAGATTTTAAAAAACATAAAACCCCATTGTTTACAATGGGAATGTCATGCAGTGACTATTATTTGTCCAGAAAACAGCAAAAAGGCGAGCACTTTTCAGTGTGAAAACAGTAACTTGATTGAAGAATAAATGTAATTAGCACAGGTCTTCATGATGTCCTCAGTTCCCTCAGCTTCGGCTTCGTCTTTTCTTACTTTGATCACTGAAAGAAACATGGAAAAGTGATTGAGAACTAGAGCAGAAAGAAAAACAGCCATATGAACAATATCAATCAATCAGCAATTAAATGTAACAGCTAGATTTCTTGTGAACCCTTATTATTATGCTTCCATCTTGTTTACTTACACAACAGCTCACAGTTGTTTTCATCTCTTT